>NW_027167666.1:0-337112 GCF_040954835.1 Lepisosteus oculatus | reverse complement strand
CAGAGTCAGCACCAGGACCCTGTCCTGACTGAAGCAGACAAAGTGGTCAAACAGGTAGGTAGAAATGAGTAAGGAACAGAGAGTATGGTTATTCTTGCATTGTTTTGTTCGTCTGTCAAAGAAAAGAGTGCTTCTGACTTTTGTCAATGTTCATCTTTATTTTAGGAGAAGAACAAACGGTGTTTTCACACTTTGCTCAAGTGTATGATACCATGTGTGTACAGCAGACATCACCAAAGGAAAAGAAGACACCTGAGTAGAGAACAAGAATATGAAAAGACTGATGAGAAAAAGCACCAGGAGAAACCATTGAATATGCACAATCTCGTACAGTATTTCAATGAAAAGTTTCAGTGTTGTTTTTAGTGTCGTAGTATTGCATACATTTAAAACAATGTGTCTTGTTTAATGAACAATTTCATTTACTTTAGTAAAAAGTGTTGTTTACTGTAGTCCTAGCATGGATGCAATTGTTAGAAAAAACGTGAATGAAAAACTGAATGTTTCATACAATATGGGTTTGTGTTAACCCACACACCTAAGTGAAATATTTGATTACGTTTACAAGACATAACACATAGTTCAGTTGAGTGTGAAAGGGAACGACAGAGAAAGTCACAAACAAAACATTTGTGAAGGACTTGATGAATGTTTTTTCTTTAGAAATTACAAAAAATAAAGAATTTTTAAACAAGATGTCTTTCTATAGCGAGTTTCATTTGAGATAGTCTTTTCTTAGAAGTGCAAGAGTGGTATTCCCTACAACTTATTCCCCAATTTGATCATTCTTAGAAATTAGGAGACAGAAACCACACCTACTGTAATATTAGACCTTTTAACAAGGCAACTAGGTTTCAATGGCTTAAAAGGTGCAGAAAGAGGCTCGTGTATAATGACCTCCAGTGTCCCACAGGTTTCCCAAATCATTTCTTAGTATGGAAATAGAGGAAATAAAGTGTCTACAGAAAGCGTATACCCCCTTGAACTTTGTTCAGTTTGTTGCGCCAGTGCCTGAGTTTCATGCACTTAAATGAGGACCTCATTCTCACACCACATATGTTATACCTTCAATGGGAAAAAAGGAAATATTACAATTGTATACATTTTCAGCCATGTGTTCATATTTGGTTGAAGCCCTAACAACACCTAAAAAACACCTAACAACGGGTGCAGGACCGAATTAGGGCAGTACCCACTATTGATAAACATACAGAAAACAATATTAAAGTACTGGCTTTAATATTAGCCAGACACAGCTGGATGAGCTCTACCAGCCAAGACAGGAGGCTCTACTGTACACAGAGAGGGGAGGGAGGGGAGAACAAGCTGCCCAGCCGTGTGGAATGCTACAGAACCCTAAACAGACAATACATACTACCCGAATATTTGACCAAGATATCCAGACACAGCTGGATGAGCTCCACCAGTCAGGACAGGCTAATAAGATACACTCTACAGACACTCCACAGACATTCACAACAGTGACATATGATAAACACTTTACTTATCTAGTCTCTCGAAACAAAATTTCGAGAAAAAACACATTGCCCAACGTTAGAAAGCACCTTGCATTACATTGCTTGAAAAACAATCTTATTTTGAAGGAATTATGGATCGGGAATTCTTCGAGGAAGTCGGGGTCACACAGCATGCCGCCCCATATATCAGGGAGCACATTGGATCAAGGCACAGTCTCTTTCAAGACAACGATCCGAAACACACAGCAGCAAGGGCGAGGCTTATAGCAGAACGAGTGAACTGGGTGAAAACTCCAGCCGAATATCCAGATTTAAATCCAATAGAGATGGTATGGCATTCGCTGAAAGACTATGTTGGGAAAACTGCTAAACCCAGCACAAAGCAAGAACTGATACTGATACAATGTCTGTTGATACTGATACTGTATGAGTAGGGCTGTTTCACAACTCCTTTTTTTTGTTGTTGCATACAGCAGTACTTCTTATGGTAGTACTTAAGTACAATACAGTAGGTTCTTACATTAGTACTTCTCGCGTTAAGAAAGTTAGGTGTTAGCATAAACTATTAGTAATAAATAATATTAAACTTAGCACTGTAATAAATTATGCTAATATTAAATTCGATTCTGCTCTGAGAATGTAGGGGGAAGGAAAAATGCCAGTTGTCTTTTCACTGATGAACTAGTGCCTGATGAACACCACTGTGTCACACCACACAGCTGCCAGAGCACCTCACCATGCCAGGCCACCACTGAGTCACACCACACAGCTGCCAGCGCACATCACCATGCCAGGCCACCACTGCGTCACACCACACAGCTGCCAGCGCACCTCACCGTGCCAGGCCACCACTGAGTCACACCACACAGCTGCCAGTGCACCTCACTGTGCCAGGCCACCACTGCGTCCCACAGCTGCCAGCACACCTCATGCCTTGTTATGTGAAACTTTAAATCTCTTTTTAGGATTTTTTGAACATGGTCTTTTTTTCCCTCAATCAGAGGCTCACCACAATTCATGCTCAACCACATCACAGATCTACCACACGCACCTCAGGATGGTGACGTCACTGCCTTTCATATGGAAACATTTTGACATCGCGCTCAACAATCTTAGGAAGATCGCAAAACAAGCCTGCTAGCCTGGATTTTACCTAAAAAAATCACGCCCGAGAAAGTGAAGTACTGTAGCATTAACTAGAAAAGGTGTTTTGCAGACATAGGCATAGTACGTAATTCAGGCTCCACGGACAGTTAGAGGAGACAGTAGATGGTGGTACTAAACACAGTGAGAGCAGACTGATAAAGAACAAGGGTGAGTTTCCCGAAAACAACTAATCTTAGAGACTTTCAAGCAACTTTACGATGTACGTATGTACGTATGTAAACAATCAATTGACAATTCTTTCATTATATGGTGTCGGTTTTTGTCCTTCAGTGGGATAAAATAAAGTTGTGAAAAGGAATATGAAGTAAACTTGACATCATAATTTAAGCAAAAGCATCTAGATAGGCACAAAAAGGGACCTTATTGTTTCAAAGAGCAAAGAAAAGAAATGACTGACATGCCGTAAAAGAAAACCAAGATTAACTGCGTGGACAGTGTATGCGTCCCGCACGACGTCCTTGATTTAAAGCAATATTTTTTGGCGCGCTGCCATAGTTAAGAATCACAATATTTCATAACAAAAAACTGTTATTTATAGTTATTGGGTGTACTGGAACTCAATGGAAACATTAACTACTAAGCTTGGCATGTGTCACTCAACAAATACAGGACCTATAATCAAATTTAAAAACAAGTAGATCTAAGCTTTACCGTCAACAATCACGACAGAACATCAAACGGTGTTGGAACTACGCGGTATCGACCGCGGGTTTGGGTACGGAATGGAGCAGGCGTGGGACTCAGGAATGGGGCTGAACAACACATTTATTAACTCGAATCGGGAAAGGTACGCACACAGGGACAGGGGTTACAGCGCTGCACCTTCACTAACACACACACACACCTGAAGGGAAGAGACTCTATCCCAGCCTCCGTCCCGCTATACAGTCCGGTAGAACCCAGGTGCTGTTCTCAGCCCGCCTTGCGTGCGCATGACTAAAGCGCCCTGCGTGGCGCTACATTATAAATACATGTTAGGCCCAATGATTTCACTAAAATAATGCATTGCTGCATTTCATACTGAAAATAATATCATCTAGTCAAGTATAAAAATGAATATGAAATATACCCAGGATGACTCATAAATTCATCACTGTATAAATAAATGTTCTTTTTTCGAATTTCCTCTGACACAGTACAACACAATATCAAAGTCCTTCATATAAACTCTTAGTGTCCTGTATTCCCAGAGGATGCCCCTGCCGTGAAGTGACTGTGCTCTGTCTGGCGATCTCTGGCGCTCAGGGTGGGCAGGAGGAGGCCAGTTTAAGAAGCACTTAGTGATGAACGAGCGGGTCGGGGAGCACGTAGATGACGAAGGATTTAACGTGCTACTTCAGTTACGATGGGTTTTGGGAAACACTCGTCAATTAACGATGGAGCTTAAGAGCGAGTTTACGATGTTCTTAGCACTACGATGCTTTCGGGAAACAGAATCATAATATCTAGAAGGATTACCATATATAAAAATAGAAAGAATTATATATGATATATACAAGTAATTATATCATATCATATATTATTAACACCATACCCACCATCTATGTACATTCACATGACCACACATATCAGATCAATATCAAATCAATCACAATGATTAGAATGCGCGCAGAAATCGCCCCTTTCTCTTCCCATCTTTCAGCACATTATACGTCCTCTCCACGATACAAGCCGATATCCGTTATCTTACTCTACAATGCACCTTTTCCCGTGTTGTACGTTAACATTTGGTTCATAAAATCGACACACCTGAAATACTAAATAAGAAAGAAAACAATTATAACACAACGGATGACAGAGCCTCTAGAACAGAAAACCCGTTGGCGTCACACACGCTGAATGTCTCTCTCTCTCCTGCTCAGCAAAACACAACATGTGGGTCAACACCGTGTGAGGCATTAAACATCACCTTCGTGCATTACCGCGATTCATCTGGCACACAACTGTACTACTACAGAAATAATATATATATATAATGTCGCCACTAGAATCTGTAATAAAAATAAATTATAAAAAATGCCGCTGGCACGCTCACATGCAGGAGCACGTGTCGCCCCCCCACGCCACTCCACTCCGGCACGTGATCATCTCGCCACAGCCCCTCAGACCAGACACCCGACTCTCTCCTTCAGCAAGAAACCATCACGGGCAGCACAGCTCACCAGTATATCACACCACACTAGTCAGTTTCAAACAGAAAAGAAACGGATTCAAATCCAGTGGCAGGAGCTCGCTGAAGAGAGACAGTGATGGCGTCTCACCCGACTGGCGGCCACAGCGCGTCTGAGGGCTCCCCAGAGAAACGAGCCGCCTGTGACCCCAGTGGCACCTTCACTGGCGCCCCGCCACCAAAAAACCCCAAGGGCTGTCGCAAAGCCAACTCCATACAGAAAAACGGAACTCATCTGGGGGAAGTTCACAAAATAAAATAATAAAATAAAAGATGACATCATATAACCACGGCTCAACGCAGCTGGCTACACGTGTGAGAAGGTGCAGTACTTGAAGTGCGCTGGGCAAACTTCCGAGGTCAAATTCTTCCAGCACGGTTGTACCTTTAAAGCGGAGACGACGGCACCGAAATTTTTTGGCGCGCCTTCTCTTTAAAGCCCTGGCCAAATATGAAGACAGTACGTACAGTTATAATTCAAACGGAATTAAAAACTACACATCCCAGTTACCATGGTGGTGCTTGTGTTCATTGCGTTTAACCAACGAAACAGGGCGAAAAATCAGTCACATGACTTTGGGGCAGAGTTTCGAAAGCTTAACCTATCAGCAACAAAGCGAAATTTACACGATAGGCTACCTCAAAACTGTCAGTTACACGACTGTGTATGTCGCTTAAGCCACTCCTATTTGGCATTTTAGTTATGGAGGCGAGAAGACGCCCCCCCCCCCTCTCTGGGTGCCTGATTTGCCGCCATCTTTAACCGCTTCGTGTCCAAATCGCAGTAGCTACGCGTACGAAATAAAGTTCATCCCAGCTACAAAACATATATATTTTTGTGGTAAGAGGGAGCAAAACATCAGTATTTACTGCTATTAATTAGTGTACGATTTATAGTTGAAATCTGAGCCTAAATATAAAGTTAAAATCTCGACAAAGCAATGTAGGAAATACAGAGAAAATAAATCCTTTCTGACATCTAAAATCAGTTTCGATCAAGGTCTCTAAAACAAACAAGAAAAAGAGGATTTTCGGAGGGCAATTACACTGTATTTATATAGAATATGTGATTTATGAGCAATCTAATTTCTTGTTCGTTTAAAACAGTGAAATGTCAGCTGCAAAAGATCGCACCAGAAACAGCACTCTCTCTGCCTGTCATAGACGTTCAGGAAAGGCTGAATGAAGTCATGGTGATCAATAATAACAGTTGTAGGACAAGAAACAAAAGATGGTGAAAACTTAAGATTTTTAAGGCTAACACTCAAATTCATTCTACAAATTAAGGCAAATGAAAATTCAGGACGTTAAAGTGCTAGAGGTGTAAAAAAATACAAAAATGCACATGAGCAAAAAGTTTTAGAAATGGAGCAAACAGAATAAAAGCCATGCCTATAGTGCAGAAGAGGGATGCAGGAACACTTGCTTAGATATACAAAAAAATCACAAAAAGGTGTATGTTACAAAAGAACATGTAAACATGTACATCAATTTCCCTTCGCGATCAATAGTCTTATCTATAAACATGAAACAGAGTGAGGAATCAGAAATTAGCATGCATAAAAAACAGCAATTCTGTCAGTGAGCCCTAAATGAATTAATAGCAACTATGGTTTCATGGAGGGCTTCTCAGATAGTTGGGCATTTAGGTAAACTGCCAGGTGAAAGGACTTGTAAACATATTTTGTTAAAGCAAGTCAGTTTTTTCCGCAACACATAAAAGACATTTTTCCAAGAAAGTTTAGCCTTTGTCACTAATGAAACCACTAAATAAAGACATAAATATAGAAATCTTAAGATTTGTTTTATTTAATGTTGGTAGCAGGATGAACTGTCAGGTTGAGCTAAGTGTATATTTTGTTGCAGAGTTGCTATAAGATGTTAACAGTGAAAAGGGTATTTAGAAATGAGTTATTTCAAGATGAAAATTTTCAGAATAATTGCAAATCTAGCAGGATAGAGAAAGCACAGAAAACTGGCAGTTAGATTGATCAGATTAGTATGAAAAGTCATTTAGCAAAGGGAATGAGAAGAGTGACAAACTAGTATACTTTAGATCTTTTTTTCTGAACCAGGGAAAATCTGATCATGTTTCCCTATAACAATAATAAAAAACTTTATTTTATATATTACCATTAAAGGTGGCATCTCAAAGCAATACAGTAGATGTAAAAACAGATAAAAGGACCACAGATTACAAAGTAAATACATATAAGAAAGACAAGCAGTTAGAGGTGCTACCAAAATTAGAAAATGAAGCAGATACAGACACTAAGTCTTCTGAAAAGAAAGGTTCTGAGGTTAGATTTAAATGCACTCAGGGTACGTGACTGATATCACTGGGAATACAAATTGAGAGCTCAGGGGTGCAGCTAGAGAAGACCCTGTCACCCACAGAATGTAGATGTTCTTGAGGACAGCTAGAAGACCAGAGTCAGACGGACAAAGGAGGGGAGTAGACAGATAATAAGCCTTATACTGTAGGTACAGAATGAGGATGAGGAATTTGAAGTTGACTCGAAACCTGATAGGTAACCAGTGCAAGGACTTGAAAACAGGTGTAATGCATCCCTGATAGGATTCTCGCTGTCATATTCTGAACATATTGAAGATTGCTCAGTGTGGATTTAATTTCCCCAGTGAAGAGGATGTGCATTTATTAATTCTAGGAAAAAAAAGCCTTTCTTAATTTCTCTAGTTCTTAGTTTCTCTAGTTCCTTTTAAAATAAACTATTATCCCACAATGCAGAGTATTAAATGGCCAGTATTTACACATGATATTTGTGATTTAAAGAAATTAACACAAGCAGCTTTTGGGGATTTAAGTGTTGGCTGAGTTATTGCAGGATAAAAGACTAGAGATGTTGGTAAGAAGAGGATAATTTTGGGAAAGCTAAGGAATACACTGATAACAAGAACACTTCCTAATTAGGCATACTTTTGATGAAGATGATGAAGTTAACAGACTGTATATTTACATAGATACTGAAATGAGGATTGTATTTTAGATTTTGTAGGAATGCTAACCCAAACATCAAAGTTGAATTTTTTCCTCAAACTCCAAAAAATCAGTCTCAAACTATCAAAACGGTTTTTAAAACCTCTAGGAAATGTATCTTCTTTAATAATCTGTCTTGTTCAGGCAAATTTTCATGAAGCTGAAAAATGCTGTTAAATGGTAGTTAAATCGGCATGTTTTTAATGCCTGGCTAGGGTTAGGGTTACAAGAACCATAGAATTTTGCCCGCTGTTGCACTTTTAGCTGCACTTTAAATGACAAAATGAAGAGAGTTTACCCATTAGAACAGGTATTCTTCACACTTTTCATCTGGCTCAGTTTTGGATAAAATCACTGGATAGGGCAATATACAAAAAGGTGACCAAAACTGTCAGAAAACTAAAAGTGCAGATAGGAGCAAATTATCACTCATCCTAAAGATAACTGGGGGCCCGGAATGCAGCACTGACAGTAAAAAACTTCTACCTGTTGTGGGAATGCTAACCCTAACCCTAGCTAGGGTTTCAAATGTACGTTCCGGCAGGGTGTCTCAGAAGCCCTCCAAACATCAAAGATGATTTTTTTCCTCAAACCAAGAAAAATCAGTCTCAAACTATCAAAATGGTTTCTAAAACCTCTAGGAAAAGTATCTTCTTTAATAATCTGTCTGGTTTAGGCAAATTTTCATGAAGCTGAAAAATGCTGTTAAATGGTAGTTAAATCGGAATGCTTTTAATGCCTGGCTAGGGTTAGGGTTACAAGAACCATAGAATTTTGCCCGCTGTTGCACTTTTAGCTGCACTTTAAATGACAAAATGAAGAGAGTTTACCCATTAGAACAGGTATTCTTTACACTTTTCATCTGGCTCAGTTTTGGATAAAATCACTGGATAGGGCAATATACAAAAAAGTGACCAAAACTGTCCGAAAACTAAAAGTGCAGATAGGAGAAAATTATCACTCATCCTTAAGATAACTGGGGGCCCGGAATGCAGCACTGACAGTAAAAAACTTCTACCTGTTGTGGGAATGCTAACCCTAACCCTAGCTAGAGTTTCAAATGTGCATTCCAGCAGGGTGTCTCAGAAGCCCTCCAAATATCAAAGTTGAATTTTTCCTCAAACTCCAAAAAATCAGTCTCAAACTATCAAAACGGTTTCTAAAACCTCTAGGAAAAGTATCTTCTTTAATAATCTGTCTGGTTTAGGCAAATTTTCATGAAGCTGAAAAATGCTGTTAAATGGTAGTTAAATCGGAATGCTTTTAATGCCTGGCTAGGGTTAGGGTTACAAGAACCATAGAATTTTGCCCTCTGTTGCACTTTTAGCTGCACTTTAAATGATAAAATGAAGAGAGTTTACCCATTAGAACAGGTATTCTTCACACTTTTCATCTGGCTTAGTTTTGGATAAAATCAATGGATAGGGCAATATTCAAAAAAGTGACCAAAACTTTCCGAAAACTAAAAGTGCAGATAGGAGCAAATTATCACTCATCCTAAAGATAACTGGGGGCCCGGAATGCAGCACTGACAGTAAAAAACTTCTACCTGTTGTGGGAATGCTAACCCTAACCCTAACTAGGGTTTCAAATGTGCATTCCAGCAGAGTGTCTCAGAAGCCCTCCAAACATCAAAGTTGAATTTTTCCTCAAACTCCAAAAAATCAGTCTCAAACTATCAAAACGGTTTCTAAAACCTCTAGGAAAAGTATCTTCTTTAATAATCTGTCTGGTTTAGGCAAATTGTCATGAAGCTGAAAAATGCTGTTAAATGGTAGTTAAATCGGCATGCTTTTAATGTCTGGCTAGGGTTAGGGTTACAAGAACCATAGAATTTTGCCCGCTGTTGCACTTTTAGCTGCACTTTAAATGACAAAATAAAGAGAGTTTACCCATTAGAACAGGTATTCTTCACACTTTTCATCTGGCTCAGTTTTGGATAAAATCGCTGGATAGGGCAATATACAAAAAGGTGACCAAAACTGTCCGAAAACTAAAAGTGCAGATAGGAGCAAATTATCACTCATCCTAAAGATAACTGGGGACCCGGAATGCAGCACTGACAGTAAAAAACTTCTACCTGTTGTGGGAATGCTAAACCTAACCCTAGCTAGGGTTTCAAATGTGCATTCCAGCAGGGTGTCTCAGAAGCCCTCCAAACATCAAAGATAATTTTTTTCCTCAAACTCCAAAAAATCAGTCTCAAACTATCAAAACGGTTTCTAAAACCTCTAGGAAATGTATCTTCTTTAATATTCTGTCTGGTTTAGGCAAATTTTCATGAAGCTGAAAAATGCTGTTAAATGGTAGTTAAATCGGCATGCTTTTAATGTCTGGCTAGGGTTAGGGTTACAAGAACCATAGAATTTTGCCCGCTGTTGCACTTTTAGCTGCACTTTAAATGACAAAATAAAGAGAGCTTACCCATTAGAACAGGTATTCTTCAAACTTTTCATCTGGCTCAGTTTTGGATAAAATCACTGGATAGGGCAATATACAAAAAGGTGACCAAAACTGTCCGAAAACTAAAAGTGCAGATAGGAGCAAATTATCACTCATCCTAAAGATAACTGGGGACCTGGAATGCAGCACTGACAGTAAAAAACTTCTACCGTTTGTGGGAATGCTAACCCTAACCCTAGCTAGGGTTTCAGATGTGCATTACAGCAGGGTGTCTCAGAAGCCCTCCAAACATCAAAGATGATTTTTTACCTCAAACCAAGAAAAATCAGTCTCAAACTATCAAAACGGTTTCTAAAACCTCTAGGAAATGTATCTTCTTTAATATTCTGTCTGGTTTAGGCAAATTTTCATGAAGCTGAAAAATGCTGTTAAATGGTAGTTAAATCGGAATGCTTTTAATGCCTGGCTAGGGTTAGGGTTACAAGAACCATAGAATTTTGCCCGCTGTTGCACTTTTAGCTGCACTTTAAATGATAAAATGAAGAGAGTTTACCCATTAGAACAGGTATTCTTCACACTTTTCATCTGGCTTAGTTTTGGATAAAATCACTGGATAGGGCAATATACAAAAAAGTGACCAAAACTGTCCGAAAACTAAAAGTGCAGATAGGAGAAAATTATCACTCATCCTTAAGATAACTGAGGGCCCGGAATGCAGCACTGACAGTAAAAAACTTCTACCTGTTGTGGGAATGCTAACCCTAACCCTAGCTAGGGTTTCAAATGTGCATTCCAGCAGGGTGTCTCAGAAGCCCTCCAAACATCAAAGTTGATTTTTTTCCTCAAACTCCAAAAACTCAGTCTCAAACTATCAAAACGGTTTTTAAAACTTTTAGGAGATGTATCTTCTTTAAAAATCTGTCTGGTTTAGGCAAATTTTCATGAAGCTGATAAATGCTGTTAAATGGTAGTTAAATCGGCACGCTTTTAATGCCTGACCAGTGTTAGGGTTACAAGAACCATAGAATTTTGCCCGCTGTTGCACTTTTAGCTGCACTTTAAATGACAAAATGAAGAGAGTTTACCCATTAGAACAGGTATTCTTTACACTTTTCATCTGGCTCAGTTTTGGATAAAATCACTGGATAGGGCAATATTCAAAAAAGTGACCAAAACTGTCCGAAAACTAAAAGTGCAGATAGGAGAAAATTATCACTCATCCTTAAGATAACTGGGGGCCCGGAGTGCAGCACTGACAGTAAAAAACTTCTACCTGTTGTGGGAATGCTAACCCTAACCCTAGCTAGGGTTTCAAATGTGCATTCCAGCAGGGTGTCTCAGAAGCCCTCCAAATATCAAAGTTGAATTTTTCCTCAAACTCCAAAAAATCAGTCTCAAACTATCAAAACGGTTTCTAAAACCTCTAGGAAAAGTATCTTCTTTAATAATCTTTCTGGTTTAGGCAAATTTTCATGAAGCTGAAAAATGCTGTTAAATGGTAGTTAAATCGGAATGCTTTTAATGTCTGGCTAGGGTTAGGGTTACAAGAACCATAGAATTTTGCCCGCTGTTGCACTTTTAGCTGCACTTTAAATCACAAAATGAAGAGAGTTTATCCATTAGAACAGGTATTCTTCACACTTTTCATCTGGCTCAGTTTTTGATAAAATCACTGCATAGGGCAATATACAAAAAGGTGACCAAAACTGTCCGAAAACTAAAAGTGCAGATAGGAGCAAATTATCACTCATCCTAAAGATAACTGGGGACCCGGAATGCAGCACTGACAGTAAAAAACTTCTACCTGTTGTGGGAATGCTAACTCTAACCCTAGCTAGGGTTTCAAATGTACATTCCGGCAGCGTGTCTCAGAAGCCCTCCAAACATCAAAGATGAATTTTTTCCTCAAACCAAAAAAAATCAGTCTCAAACTATCAAAACGGTTTCAAAAACCTCTAGGAAATGTATCTTCTTTAATAATCTGTCTGGTTTAGGCAAATTTTCATGAAGCTGAAAAATGCTGATAAATGGTAATTAAATCGGCATGCTTTTAATGTCTGGCTAGGGTTAGGGTTACAAGAACCATAGAATTTTGCCCGCTGTTGCATTTTTAGCTGCACTTTAAATGTCAATATGAAGAGAGTTTATCCATTAGAACACGTATTTTTCACACTTTTCATCTGGCTCAGTTTTTGATAAAATCACTGCATAGGGCAATATACAAAAAGGTGACCAAAACTGTCCGAAAAGTAAAAGTGCAGATAGGAGCAAATTATCACTCATCCTAAAGATAACTGGGGACCCGGAATGCAGCACTGACAGTAAAAAACTTCTACCTGTTGTGGGAATGCTAACTCTAACCCTAGCTAGGGTTTCAAATGAACATTCCGGCAGCGTGTCTCAGAAGCCCTCCAAACATCAAAGATGAATTTTTTCCTCAAACCAAAAAAAATCAGTCTCAAACTATCAAAACGGTTTCAAAAACCTCTAGGAAATGTATCTTCTTTAATAATCTGTCTGGTTTAGGCAAATTTTCATGAAGCTGAAAAATGCTGTTAAATGGTAATTAAATCGGCATGCTTTTAATGTCTGGCTAGGGTTAGGGTTACAAGAACCATAGAATTTTGCCCGCTGTTGCATTTTTAGCTGCACTTTAAATGACAAAATGAAGAGAGTTTACCCATTAGAACAGGTATTCTTCACACTTTTCATATGGCTCAGTTTTGGATAAAATCACTGCATAGGGCAATATACAAAAAGGTGACCAAAACTGTCCAAAAACTAAAAGTGCAGATAGGAGCAAATTATCACTCATCCTAAAGATGACTGGGGGCCCGGAATGCAGCACTGACAGTAAAAAACTTCTACCTGTTGTGGGAATGCTAACCCTAACCCTAGCTAGGGTTTCAAATGTACATTCCGGCAGGGTGTCTCAGAAGCCCTCCAAACATCAAAGTTGAATTTTTTCCTCAAACCAAAAAAAATCAGTCTCAAACTATCAAAACGGTTTCAAAAACCTCTAGGAAATGTATCTTCTTTAATAATCTGTCTGGTTTAGGCAAATTTTCATGAAGCTGAAAAATGCTGTTAAATGGTAGTTAAATCGGAATGCTTTTAATGTCTGGGTAGGGTTAGGGTTACAAGAGCCATAGAATTTTGCCCGCTGTTGCACTTTTAGCAGCACTTTAAATGTCAATATGAAGAGAGTTTACCCATTAGAACAGGTTTTCTTCACACTTTTCATCTGGCTCAGTTTTGGATAAAATCACTGGATAGGGCAATATACAAAAAGGTGACCAAAACTGTCCGAAAACTAAAAGTGCAGATAGGAGAAAATTAACATTCATCCTAAAGATAACTGGGGGCCCGGAATGCAGCACTGACAGTAAAAAACTTCTACCTGTTGTGGGAATGCTAACCCTAACCCTAGCTAGGGTTTCAAATGTACATTCCGGCAGGGTGTCTCAGAAGCCCTCCAAACATCAAAGTTGAATTTTTTCCTCAAACTCCAAAAAATCAGTCTCAAACTATCAAAACGGTTTCTAAAACCTTTAGGAAAAGTAAGTTCTTTAATAATCTTTCTGGTTTAGGCAAATTTTCATGAAGCTGAATAATGCTGTTAAATGGTAGTTAAATCGGAATGCTTTTAATGTCTGGCTAGGGTTAGGGTTACAAGAACGATACAATTTTGCCCGCTATTGCACTTTTAGCTGCACTTTAAATCACAAAATGAAGAGAGTTTATCCATTAGAACAGGTATTCTTCACACTTTTCATCTGGCTCAATTTTGGATAAAATCACTGCATAGGGCAATATACAAAAAGGTGACCAAAACTGTCCGAAAACTAAAAGTGCAGATAGGAGAAAATTATCACTCATCCTAAAGATGACTGGGGGCCCGGAATGCAGCACTGACAGTAAAAAACTTCTACCTGTTGTGGGAATGCTAACCCTAACCCTAGCTAGGGTTTCAAATGTGGATTCCAGCAGGGTGTCTCAGAAGCCCTCCAAACATCAAAGTTGAATTTTTTCCTCAAACTCCAAAAAATCAGTCTCAAACTATCAAAACGGTTTCTAAAACCTTTAGGAAAAGTAAGTTCTTTAATAATCTTTCTGGTTTAGGCAAATTTTCATGAAGCTGAATAATGCTGTTAAATGGTAGTTAAATCGGAATGCTTTTAATGTCTGGCTAGGGTTAGGGTTACAAGAACGATAGAATTTTGCCCGCTATTGCACTTTTAGCTGCACTTTAAATCACAAAATGAAGAGAGTTTATCCATTAGAACAGGTATTCTTCACACTTTTCATCTGGCTCAATTTTGGATAAAATCACTGCATAGGGCAATATACAAAAAGGTGACCAAAACTGTCCGAAAACTAAAAGTGCAGATAGGAGAAAATTATCACTCATCCTAAAGATGACTGGGGGCCCGGAATGCAGCACTGACAGTAAAAAACTTCTACCTGTTGTGGGAATGCTAACCCTAACCCTAGCTAGGGTTTCAAATGTGGATTCCAGCAGGGTGTCTCAGAAGCCCTCCAAACATCAAAGTTGAATTTTTTCCTCAAACCAAAAAAAATCAGTCTCAAACTATCAAAACGGTTTTTAAAATCTCTAGGAAATGTATCTTCTTTAATAATCTGTCTTGTTCAGGCAAATTTTCATGAAGCTGAAAAATGCTGTTAAATGGTAGTTAAATCGGCATGCTTTTAATGCCTGGCTAGGGTTAGGGTTACAAGAACCATAGAATTGTGCCCGCTGTTGCACTTTTAGCTGCACTTTAAATGACAAAATGAAGAGAGTTTACCCATTAGAACAGGTATTATTCACACTTTTCATCTGGCTCAGTTTTGGATAAAATCAGTGGATAGGGCAATATACAAAAAAGTGACCAAAACTGTCCAAAAACTTAAAGTGCAGATAGGAGCAAATTATCACTCATCCTAAAGATAACTGGGGGCCCGGAATGCAGCACTGACAGTAAAAAACTTCTACCTGTTGTGGGAATGCTAAATCTAACCCTAGCTAGGGTTTCAAATGTACATTCTGGCAGGGTGTCTCAGAAGCCCTCCAAACATCAAAGTTGAATTTTTTCCTCAAACTCCAAAAAATCAGTCTCAAACTATCAAAACGGTTTCTAAAACCTTTAGGAAAAGTAAGTTCTTTAATAATCTTTCTGGTTTAGGCAAATTTTCATGAAGCTGAAAAATGCTGTTAAATGGTAGTTAAATCGGAATGCTTTTAATGTCTGGGTAGGGTTAGGGTTACAAGAACCATAGAATTTTGCCCGCTGTTGCACTTTTAGCTGCACTTTAAATCACAAAATGAAGAGAGTTTATCCATTAGAACAGGTATTCTTCACACTTTTCATCTGGCTCAGTTTTTGATAAAATCACTGCATAGGGCAATATACAAAAAGGTGACCAAAACTGTCCGAAAACTAAAAGTGCAGATAGGAGCAAATTATCACTCATCCTAAAGATAACTGGGGACCTGGAATGCAGCACTGACAGTAAAAAACTTCTACCTGTTGTGGGAATGCTTACCCTAACCCTAGCTAGGGTTTCAAATGTGGATTCCAGCAGGGTGTCTCAGAAGCCCTCCAAACATCAAAGTTGAATTTTTTCCTCAAACCAAAAAAAATCAGTCTCAAACTATCAAAACGGTTTTTAAAATCTCTAGGAAATGTATCTTCTTTAATAATCTGTCTTGTTCAGGCAAATTTTCATGAAGCTGAAAAATGCTGTTAAATGGTAGTTAAATCGGCATGCTTTTAATGCCTGGCTAGGGTTAGGGTTACAAGAACCATAGAATTGTGCCCGCTGTTGCACTTTTAGCTGCACTTTAAATGACAAAATGAAGAGAGTTTACCCATTAGAACAGGTATTCTTCACACTTTTCATCTGGCTCAGTTTTGGATAAAATCAATGGATAGGGCAATATACAAAAAAGTGACCAAAACTGTCCAAAAACTTAAAGTGCAGATAGGAGCAAATTATCACTCATCCTAAAGATAACTGGGGGCCCGGAATGCAGCACTGACAGTAAAAAACTTCTACCTGTTGTGGGAATGCTAACTCTAACCCTAGCTAGGGTTTCAAATGTACATTCCGGCAGGGTGTCTCAGAAGCCCTCCAAACATCAAAGTTGAATTTTTTCCTCAAACTCCAAAAAATCAGTCTCAAACTATCAAAACGGTTTCTAAAACCTTTAGGAAAAGTAAGTTCTTTAATAATCTTTCTGGTTTAGGCAAATTTTCATGAAGCTGAAAAATGCTGTTAAATGGTAGTTAAATCGGAATGCTTTTAATGTCTGGCTAGGGTTAGGGTTACAAGAACCATAGAATTTTGCCCGCTGTTGCACTTTTAGCTGCACTTTAAATCACAAAATGAAGAGAGTTTATCCATTAGAACAGGTATTCTTCACACTTTTCATCTGGCTCAGTTTTTGATAAAATCACTGCATAGGGCAATATACAAAAAGGTGACCAAAACTGTCCGAAAACTAAAAGTGCAGATAGGAGCAAATTATCACTCATCCTAAAGATAACTGGGGACCTGGAATGCAGCACTGACAGTAAAAAACTTCTACCTGTTGTGGGAATGCTAACCCTAACCCTAGCTAGGGTTTCAAATGTGGATTCCAGCAGGGTGTCTCAGAAGCCCTCCAAACATCAAAGTTGAATTTTTTCCTCAAACCAAAAAAAATCAGTCTCAAACTATCAAAACGGTTTTTAAAATCTCTAGGAAATGTATCTTCTTTAATAATCTGTCTTGTTCAGGCAAATTTTCATGAAGCTGAAAAATGCTGTAAATGGTAGTTAAATCGGCATGCTTTTAATGCCTGGCTAGGGTTAGGGTTACAAGAACCATAGAATTGTGCCCGCTGTTGCACTTTTAGCTGCACTTTAAATGACAAAATGAAGAGAGTTTACCCATTAGAACAGGTATTCTTCACACTTTTCATCTGGCTCAGTTTTGGATAAAATCAATGGATAGGGCAATATACAAAAAAGTGACCAAAACTGTCCAAAAACTTAAAGTGCAGATAGGAGCAAATTATCACTCATCCTAAAGATAACTGGGGGCCCGGAATGCAGCACTGACAGTAAAAAACTTCTACCTGTTGTGGGAATGCTAACTCTAACCCTAGCTAGGGTTTCAAATGTACATTCCGGCAGGGTGTCTCAGAAGCCCTCCAAACATCAAAGTTGAATTTTTTCCTCAAACTCCAAAAAATCAGTCTCAAACTATCAAAACGGTTTCTAAAACCTTTAGGAAAAGTAAGTTCTTTAATAATCTTTCTGGTTTAGGCAAATTTTCATGAAGCTGAAAAATGCTGTTAAATGGTAGTTAAATCGGAATGCTTTTAATGTCTGGCTAGGGTTAGGGTTACAAGAACCATAGAATTTTGCCCGCTGTTGCACTTTTAGCTGCACTTTAAATCACAAAATGAAGAGAGTTTATCCATTAGAACAGGTATTCTTCACACTTTTCATCTGGCTCAGTTTTTGATAAAATCACTGCATAGGGCAATATACAAAAAGGTGACCAAAACTGTCCGAAAACTAAAAGTGCAGATAGGAGCAAATTATCACTCATCCTAAAGATAACTGGGGACCCGGAATGCAGCACTGACAGTAAAAAACTTCTACCTGTTGTGGGAATGCTAACTCTAACTCTAGCTAGGGTTTCAAATGTACATTCCGGCAGCGTGTCTCAGAAGCCCTCCAAACATCAAAGATGAATTTTTTCCTCAAACCAAAAAAAATCAGTCTCAAACTATCAAAACGGTTCCAAAATTCTAGGAAATGTATCTTCTTTAATAATCTGTCTGGTTTAGGCAAATTTTCATGAAGCTGAAAAATGCTGTTAAATGGTAATTAAATCGGCATGCTTTTAATGTCTGGCTAGGGTTAGGGTTACAAGAACCATAGAATTTTGCCCGCTGTTGCATTTTTAGCTGCACTTTAAATGTCAATATGAAGAGAGTTTATCCATTAGAACACGTATTTTTCACACTTTTCATCTGGCTCAGTTTTTGATAAAATCACTGCATAGGGCAATATACAAAAAGGTGACCAAAACTGTCCGAAAACTAAAAGTGCAGATAGGAGCAAATTATCACTCATCCTAAAGATAACTGGGGACCCGGAATGCAGCACTGACAGTAAAAAACTTCTACCTGTTGTGGGAATGCTAACTCTAACCCTAGCTAGGGTTTCAAATGAACATTCCGGCAGCGTGTCTCAGAAGCCCTCCAAACATCAAAGATGAATTTTTTCCTCAAACCAAAAAAAATCAGTCTCAAACTATCAAAACGGTTTCAAAAACCTCTAGGAAATGTATCTTCTTTAATAATCTGTCTGGTTTAGGCAAATTTTCATGAAGCTGAAAAATGCTGTTAAATGGTAGTTAAATCGGAATGCTTTTAATGTCTGGCTAGGGTTAGGGTTACAAGAACCATAGAATTTTGCCCGCTGTTGCACTTTTAGCTGCACTTTAAATCACAAAATGAAGAGAGTTTATCCATTAGAACAGGTATTCTTCACACTTTTCATCTGGCTCAGTTTTTGATAAAATCACTGCATAGGGCAATATACAAAAAGGTGACCAAAACTGTCCGAAAACTAAAAGTGCAGATAGGAGCAAATTATCACTCATCCTAAAGATAACTGGGGACCCGGAATGCAGCACTGACAGTAAAAAACTTCTACCTGTTGTGGGAATGCTAAACCTAACTCTAGCTAGGGTTTCAAATGTGCATTCCAGCAGGGTGTCTCAGAAGCCCTCCAAACATCAAAGTTGAATTTTTTCCTCAAACTCCAAAAAATCAGTCTCAAACTATCAAAACGGTTTCTAAAACCTCTAGGAAAAGTATCTTCTTTAATAATCTGTCTGGTTTAGGCAAATTTTCATGAAGCTGAAAAATGCTGTTAAATGGTACTTAAATCGGAATGCTTTTAATGTCTGGCTAGGGTTAGGGTTACAAGAACCATAGAATTTTGCCCGCTGTTGCACTTTTAGCTGCACTTTAAATGACAAAATGAAGAGAGTTTACCCATTAGAACAGGTATTCTTAACACTTTTCATATGGCTCAGTTTTGGATAAAATCACTGCATAGGGCAATATACAAAAAGGTGACCAAAACTGTCCAAAAACTAAAAGTGCAGATAGGAGCAAATTATCACTCATCCTAAAGATAACTGGGGGCCCGGAATGCAGCACTGACAGTAAAAAACTTCTACCTGTTGTGGGAATGCTAACTCTAACCCTAGCTAGGGTTTCAAATGTACATTCCGGCAGGGTGTCTCAGAAGCCCTCCAAACATCAAAGTTGAATTTTTTCCTCAAACTCCAAAAAATCAGTCTCAAACTATCAAAACGGTTTCTAAAACCTTTAGGAAAAGTAAGTTCTTTAATAATCTTTCTGGTTTAGGCAAATTTTCATGAAGCTGAAAAATGCTGTTAAATGGTAGTTAAATCGGAATGCTTTTAATGTCTGGCTAGGGTTAGGGTTACAAGAACCATAGAATTTTGCCCGCTGTTGCACTTTTAGCTGCACTTTAAATCACAAAATGAAGAGAGTTTATCCATTAGAACAGGTATTCTTCACACTTTTCATCTGGCTCAGTTTTTGATAAAATCACTGCATAGGGCAATATACAAAAAGGTGACCAAAACTGTCCGAAAACTAAAAGTGCAGATAGGAGCAAATTATCACTCATCCTAAAGATAACTGGGGACCCGGAATGCAGCACTGACAGTAAAAAACTTCTACCTGTTGTGGGAATGCTAACTCTAACTCTAGCTAGGGTTTCAAATGTACATTCCGGCAGCGTGTCTCAGAAGCCCTCCAAACATCAAAGATGAATTTTTTCCTCAAACCAAAAAAAATCAGTCTCAAACTATCAAAACGGTTCCAAAATTCTAGGAAATGTATCTTCTTTAATAATCTGTCTGGTTTAGGCAAATTTTCATGAAGCTGAAAAATGCTGTTAAATGGTAATTAAATCGGCATGCTTTTAATGTCTGGCTAGGGTTAGGGTTACAAGAACCATAGAATTTTGCCCGCTGTTGCATTTTTAGCTGCACTTTAAATGTCAATATGAAGAGAGTTTATCCATTAGAACACGTATTTTTCACACTTTTCATCTGGCTCAGTTTTTGATAAAATCACTGCATAGGGCAATATACAAAAAGGTGACCAAAACTGTCCGAAAACTAAAAGTGCAGATAGGAGCAAATTATCACTCATCCTAAAGATAACTGGGGACCCGGAATGCAGCACTGACAGTAAAAAACTTCTACCTGTTGTGGGAATGCTAACTCTAACCCTAGCTAGGGTTTCAAATGAACATTCCGGCAGCGTGTCTCAGAAGCCCTCCAAACATCAAAGATGAATTTTTTCCTCAAACCAAAAAAAATCAGTCTCAAACTATCAAAACGGTTTCAAAAACCTCTAGGAAATGTATCTTCTTTAATAATCTGTCTGGTTTAGGCAAATTTTCATGAAGCTGAAAAATGCTGTTAAATGGTAGTTAAATCGGAATGCTTTTAATGTCTGGCTAGGGTTAGGGTTACAAGAACCATAGAATTTTGCCCGCTGTTGCACTTTTAGCTGCACTTTAAATCACAAAATGAAGAGAGTTTATCCATTAGAACAGGTATTCTTCACACTTTTCATCTGGCTCAGTTTTTGATAAAATCACTGCATAGGGCAATATACAAAAAGGTGACCAAAACTGTCCGAAAACTAAAAGTGCAGATAGGAGCAAATTATCACTCATCCTAAAGATAACTGGGGACCCGGAATGCAGCACTGACAGTAAAAAACTTCTACCTGTTGTGGGAATGCTAAACCTAACTCTAGCTAGGGTTTCAAATGTGCATTCCAGCAGGGTGTCTCAGAAGCCCTCCAAACATCAAAGTTGAATTTTTTCCTCAAACTCCAAAAAATCAGTCTCAAACTATCAAAACGGTTTCTAAAACCTCTAGGAAAAGTATCTTCTTTAATAATCTGTCTGGTTTAGGCAAATTTTCATGAAGCTGAAAAATGCTGTTAAATGGTACTTAAATCGGAATGCTTTTAATGTCTGGCTAGGGTTAGGGTTACAAGAACCATAGAATTTTGCCCGCTGTTGCACTTTTAGCTGCACTTTAAATGACAAAATGAAGAGAGTTTACCCATTAGAACAGGTATTCTTAACACTTTTCATATGGCTCAGTTTTGGATAAAATCACTGCATAGGGCAATATACAAAAAGGTGACCAAAACTGTCCAAAAACTAAAAGTGCAGATAGGAGCAAATTATCACTCATCCTAAAGATAACTGGGGGCCCGGAATGCAGCACTGACAGTAAAAAACTTCGACCTGTTGTGGGAATGCTAACTCTAACCCTAGCTAGGGTTTCAAATGTACATTCCGGCAGGGTGTCTCAGAAGCCCTCCAAACATCAAAGTTGAATTTTTTCCTCAAACTCCAAAAAATCAGTCTCAAACTATCAAAACGGTTTCTAAAACCTTTAGGAAAAGTAAGTTCTTTAATAATCTTTCTGGTTTAGGCAAATTTTCATGAAGCTGAAAAATGCTGTTAAATGGTAGTTAAATCGGAATGCTTTTAATGTCTGGCTAGGGTTAGGGTTACAAGAACCATAGAATTTTGCCCGCTGTTGCACTTTTAGCTGCACTTTAAATCACAAAATGAAGAGAGTTTATCCATTAGAACAGGTATTCTTCACACTTTTCATCTGGCTCAGTTTTTGATAAAATCACTGCATAGGGCAATATACAAAAAGGTGACCAAAACTGTCCGAAAACTAAAAGTGCAGATAGGAGCAAATTATCACTCATCCTAAAGATAACTGGGGACCCGGAATGCAGCACTGACAGTAAAAAACTTCTACCTGTTGTGGGAATGCTAACTCTAACCCTAGCTAGGGTTTCAAATGTACATTCCGGCAGCGTGTCTCAGAAGCCCTCCAAACATCAAAGATGAATTTTTTCCTCAAACCAAAAAAAATCAGTCTCAAACTATCAAAACGGTTTCAAAAACCTCTAGGAAATGTATCTTCTTTAATAATCTGTCTGGTTTAGGCAAATTTTCATGAAGCTGAAAAATGCTGTTAAATGGTAATTAAATCGGCATGCTTTTAATGTCTGGCTAGGGTTAGGGTTACAAGAACCATAGAATTTTGCCCGCTGTTGCATTTTTAGCTGCACTTTAAATGTCAATATGAAGAGAGTTTATCCATTAGAACACGTATTTTTCACACTTTTCATCTGGCTCAGTTTTTGATAAAATCACTGCATAGGGCAATATACAAAAAGGTGACCAAAACTGTCCGAAAAGTAAAAGTGCAGATAGGAGCAAATTATCACTCATCCTAAAGATAACTGGGGACCCGGAATGCAGCACTGACAGTAAAAAACTTCTACCTGTTGTGGGAATGCTAACTCTAACCCTAGCTAGGGTTTCAAATGAACATTCCGGCAGCGTGTCTCAGAAGCCCTCCAAACATCAAAGATGA
Source organism: Lepisosteus oculatus (assembly GCF_040954835.1). Lineage (NCBI taxonomy): Eukaryota > Metazoa > Chordata > Actinopteri > Semionotiformes > Lepisosteidae > Lepisosteus > Lepisosteus oculatus. The sequence continues at coordinate 314,365 of NW_027167666.1, read as the reverse complement.
ATTTTTTCCTCAAACCAAAAAAAATCAGTCTCAAACTATCAAAACGGTTTCAAAAACCTCTAGGAAATGTATCTTCTTTAATAATCTGTCTGGTTTAGGCAAATTTTCATGAAGCTGAAAAATGCTGTTAAATGGTAATTAAATCGGCATGCTTTTAATGTCTGGCTAGGGTTAGGGTTACAAGAACCATAGAATTTTGCCCGCTGTTGCATTTTTAGCTGCACTTTAAATGAAAAAATGAAGAGAGTTTACCCATTAGAACAGGTATTCTTCACACTTTTCATATGGCTCAGTTTTGGATAAAATCACTGCATAGGGCAATATACAAAAAGGTGACCAAAACTGTCCAAAAACTAAAAGTGCAGATAGGAGCAAATTATCACTCATCCTAAAGATGACTGGGGGCCCGGAATGCAGCACTGACAGTAAAAAACTTCTACCTGTTGTGGGAATGCTAACCCTAACCCTAGCTAGGGTTTCAAATGTACATTCCGGCAGGGTGTCTCAGAAGCCCTCCAAACATCAAAGTTGAATTTTTTCCTCAAACCAAAAAAAATCAGTCTCAAACTATCAAAACGGTTTCAAAAACCTCTAGGAAATGTATCTTCTTTAATAATCTGTCTGGTTTAGGCAAATTTTCATGAAGCTGAAAAATGCTGTTAAATGGTAGTTAAATCGGAATGCTTTTAATGTCTGGGTAGGGTTAGGGTTACAAGAACCATAGAATTTTGCCCGCTGTTGCACTTTTAGCAGCACTTTAAATGTCAATATGAAGAGAGTTTACCCATTAGAACAGGTTTTCTTCACACTTTTCATCTGGCTCAGTTTTGGATAAAATCACTGGATAGGGCAATATACAAAAAGGTGACCAAAACTGTCCGAAAACTAAAAGTGCAGATAGGAGAAAATTAACATTCATCCTAAAGATAACTGGGGGCCCGGAATGCAGCACTGACAGTAAAAAACTTCTACCTGTTGTGGGAATGCTAACCCTAACCCTAGCTAGGGTTTCAAATGTACATTCCGGCAGGGTGTCTCAGAAGCCCTCCAAACATCAAAGTTGAATTTTTTCCTCAAACTCCAAAAAATCAGTCTCAAACTATCAAAACGGTTTCTAAAACCTTTAGGAAAAGTAAGTTCTTTAATAATCTTTCTGGTTTAGGCAAATTTTCATGAAGCTGAAAAATGCTGTTAAATGGTAGTTAAATCGGAATGCTTTTAATGTCTGGCTAGGGTTAGGGTTACAAGAACCATAGAATTTTGCCCGCTGTTGCACTTTTAGCTGCACTTTAAATCACAAAATGAAGAGAGTTTATCCATTAGAACAGGTATTCTTCACACTTTTCATCTGGCTCAGTTTTTGATAAAATCACTGCATAGGGCAATATACAAAAAGGTGACCAAAACTGTCCGAAAACTAAAAGTGCAGATAGGAGCAAATTATCACTCATCCTAAAGATAACTGGGGACCCGGAATGCAGCACTGACAGTAAAAAACTTCTACCTGTTGTGGGAATGCTAACTCTAACCCTAGCTAGGGTTTCAAATGTACATTCCGGCAGCGTGTCTCAGAAGCCCTCCAAACATCAAAGATGAATTTTTTCCTCAAACCAAAAAAAATCAGTCTCAAACTATCAAAACGGTTTCAAAAACCTCTAGGAAATGTATCTTCTTTAATAATCTGTCTGGTTTAGGCAAATTTTCATGAAGCTGAAAAATGCTGATAAATGGTAATTAAATCGGCATGCTTTTAATGTCTGGCTAGGGTTAGGGTTACAAGAACCATAGAATTTTGCCCGCTGTTGCATTTTTAGCTGCACTTTAAATGTCAATATGAAGAGAGTTTATCCATTAGAACACGTATTTTTCACACTTTTCATCTGGCTCAGTTTTTGATAAAATCACTGCATAGGGCAATATACAAAAAGGTGACCAAAACTGTCCGAAAAGTAAAAGTGCAGATAGGAGCAAATTATCACTCATCCTAAAGATAACTGGGGACCCGGAATGCAGCACTGACAGTAAAAAACTTCTACCTGTTGTGGGAATGCTAACTCTAACCCTAGCTAGGGTTTCAAATGAACATTCCGGCAGCGTGTCTCAGAAGCCCTCCAAACATCAAAGATGAATTTTTTCCTCAAACCAAAAAAAATCAGTCTCAAACTATCAAAACGGTTTCAAAAACCTCTAGGAAATGTATCTTCTTTAATAATCTGTCTGGTTTAGGCAAATTTTCATGAAGCTGAAAAATGCTGTTAAATGGTAATTAAATCGGCATGCTTTTAATGTCTGGCTAGGGTTAGGGTTACAAGAACCATAGAATTTTGCCCGCTGTTGCATTTTTAGCTGCACTTTAAATGACAAAATGAAGAGAGTTTACCCATTAGAACAGGTATTCTTCACACTTTTCATATGGCTCAGTTTTGGATAAAATCACTGCATAGGGCAATATACAAAAAGGTGACCAAAACTGTCCAAAAACTAAAAGTGCAGATAGGAGCAAATTATCACTCATCCTAAAGATGACTGGGGGCCCGGAATGCAGCACTGACAGTAAAAAACTTCTACCTGTTGTGGGAATGCTAACCCTAACCCTAGCTAGGGTTTCAAATGTACATTCCGGCAGGGTGTCTCAGAAGCCCTCCAAACATCAAAGTTGAATTTTTTCCTCAAACCAAAAAAAATCAGTCTCAAACTATCAAAACGGTTTCAAAAACCTCTAGGAAATGTATCTTCTTTAATAATCTGTCTGGTTTAGGCAAATTTTCATGAAGCTGAAAAATGCTGTTAAATGGTAGTGAAATCGGAATGCTTTTAATGTCTGGGTAGGGTTAGGGTTACAAGAACCATAGAATTTTGCCCGCTGTTGCACTTTTAGCAGCACTTTAAATGTCAATATGAAGAGAGTTTACCCATTAGAACAGGTTTTCTTCACACTTTTCATCTGGCTCAGTTTTGGATAAAATCACTGGATAGGGCAATATACAAAAAGGTGACCAAAACTGTCCGAAAACTAAAAGTGCAGATAGGAGAAAATTAACATTCATCCTAAAGATAACTGGGGGCCCGGAATGCAGCACTGACAGTAAAAAACTTCTACCTGTTGTGGGAATGCTAACCCTAACCCTAGCTAGGGTTTCAAATGTACATTCCGGCAGGGTGTCTCAGAAGCCCTCCAAACATCAAAGTTGAATTTTTTCCTCAAACTCCAAAAAATCAGTCTCAAACTATCAAAACGGTTTCTAAAACCTTTAGGAAAAGTAAGTTCTTTAATAATCTTTCTGGTTTAGGCAAATTTTCATGAAGCTGAATAATGCTGTTAAATGGTAGTTAAATCAGAATGCTTTTAATGTCTGGCTAGGGTTAGGGTTACAAGAACGATAGAATTTTGCCCGCTATTGCACTTTTAGCTGCACTTTAAATCACAAAATGAAGAGAGTTTATCCATTAGAACAGGTATTCTTCACACTTTTCATCTGGCTCAATTTTGGATAAAATCACTGCATAGGGCAATATACAAAAAGGTGACTAAAACTGTCCGAAAACTAAAAGTGCAGATAGGAGAAAATTATCACTCATCCTAAAGATGACTGGGGGCCCGGAATGCAGCACTGACAGTAAAAAACTTCTACCTGTTGTGGGAATGCTAACCCTAACCCTAGCTAGGGTTTCAAATGTGGATTCCAGCAGGGTGTCTCAGAAGCCCTCCAAACATCAAAGTTGAATTTTTTCCTCAAACTCCAAAAAATCAGTCTCAAACTATCAAAACGGTTTCTAAAACCTTTAGGAAAAGTAAGTTCTTTAATAATCTTTCTGGTTTAGGCAAATTTTCATGAAGCTGAATAATGCTGTTAAATGGTAGTTAAATCGGAATGCTTTTAATGTCTGGCTAGGGTTAGGGTTACAAGAACGATAGAATTTTGCCCGCTATTGCACTTTTAGCTGCACTTTAAATCACAAAATGAAGAGAGTTTATCCATTAGAACAGGTATTCTTCACACTTTTCATCTGGCTCAATTTTGGATAAAATCACTGCATAGGGCAATATACAAAAAGGTGACCAAAACTGTCCGAAAACTAAAAGTGCAGATAGGAGAAAATTATCACTCATCCTAAAGATGACTGGGGGCCCGGAATGCAGCACTGACAGTAAAAAACTTCTACCTGTTGTGGGAATGCTAACCCTAACCCTAGCTAGGGTTTCAAATGTGGATTCCAGCAGGGTGTCTCAGAAGCCCTCCAAACATCAAAGTTGAATTTTTTCCTCAAACCAAAAAAAATCAGTCTCAAACTATCAAAACGGTTTTTAAAATCTCTAGGAAATGTATCTTCTTTAATAATCTGTCTTGTTCAGGCAAATTTTCATGAAGCTGAAAAATGCTGTTAAATGGTAGTTAAATCGGCATGCTTTTAATGCCTGGCTAGGGTTAGGGTTACAAGAACCATAGAATTGTGCCCGCTGTTGCACTTTTAGCTGCACTTTAAATGACAAAATGAAGAGAGTTTACCCATTAGAACAGGTATTATTCACACTTTTCATCTGGCTCAGTTTTGGATAAAATCAGTGGATAGGGCAATATACAAAAAAGTGACCAAAACTGTCCAAAAACTTAAAGTGCAGATAGGAGCAAATTATCACTCATCCTAAAGATAACTGGGGGCCCGGAATGCAGCACTGACAGTAAAAAACTTCTACCTGTTGTGGGAATGCTAAATCTAACCCTAGCTAGGGTTTCAAATGTACATTCTGGCAGGGTGTCTCAGAAGCCCTCCAAACATCAAAGTTGAATTTTTTCCTCAAACTCCAAAAAATCAGTCTCAAACTATCAAAACGGTTTCTAAAACCTTTAGGAAAAGTAAGTTCTTTAATAATCTTTCTGGTTTAGGCAAATTTTCATGAAGCTGAAAAATGCTGTTAAATGGTAGTTAAATCGGAATGCTTTTAATGTCTGGCTAGGGTTAGGGTTACAAGAACCATAGAATTTTGCCCGCTGTTGCACTTTTAGCTGCACTTTAAATCACAAAATGAAGAGAGTTTATCCATTAGAACAGGTATTCTTCACACTTTTCATCTGGCTCAGTTTTTGATAAAATCACTGCATAGGGCAATATACAAAAAGGTGACCAAAACTGTCCGAAAACTAAAAGTGCAGATAGGAGCAAATTATCACTCATCCTAAAGATAACTGGGGACCCGGAATGCAGCACTGACAGTAAAAAACTTCTACCTGTTGTGGGAATGCTAACCCTAACCCTAGCTAGGGTTTCAAATGTGGATTCCGGCAGGGTGTCTCAGAAGCCCTCCAAACATCAAAGTTGAATTTTTTCCTCAAACTCCAAAAAATCAGTCTCAAACTATCAAAACGGTTTCTAAAACCTCTAGGAAAAGTATCTTCTTTAATAATCTGTCTGGTTTAGGCAAATTTTCATGAAGCTGAAAAATGCTGTTAAATGGTACTTAAATCGGAATGCTTTTAATGTCTGGCTAGGGTTAGGGTTACAAGAACCATAGAATTTTGCCCGCTGTTGCATTTTTAGCTGCACTTTAAATGACAAAATGAAGAGAGTTTACCCATTAGAACAGGTATTCTTCACACTTTTCATATGGCTCAGTTTTGGATAAAATCACTGCATAGGGCAATATACAAAAAGGTGACCAAAACTGTCCAAAAACTAAAAGTGCAGATAGGAGCAAATTATCACTCATCCTAAAGATGACTGGGGGCCCGGAATGCAGCACTGACAGTAAAAAACTTCTACCTGTTGTGGGAATGCTAAACCTAACCCTAGCTAGGGTTTCAAATGTACATTCCGGCAGGGTGTCTCAGAAGCCCTCCAAACATCAAAGTTGAATTTTTTCCTCAAACCAAAAAAAATCAGTCTCAAACTATCAAAACGGTTTCAAAAACCTCTAGGAAATGTATCTTCTTTAATAATCTGTCTGGTTTAGGCAAATTTTCATGAAGCTGAAAAATGCTGTTAAATGGTAGTTAAATCGGAATGCTTTTAATGTCTGGGTAGGGTTAGGGTTACAAGAACCATAGAATTTTGCCCGCTGTTGCACTTTTAGCAGCACTTTAAATGTCAATATGAAGAGAGTTTACCCATTAGAACAGGTTTTCTTCACACTTTTCATCTGGCTCAGTTTTGGATAAAATCACTGGATAGGGCAATATACAAAAAGGTGACCAAAACTGTCCGAAAACTAAAAGTGCAGATAGGAGAAAATTAACATTCATCCTAAAGATAACTGGGGGCCCGGAATGCAGCACTGACAGTAAAAAACTTCTACCTGTTGTGGGAATGCTAACCCTAACCCTAGCTAGGGTTTCAAATGTACATTCCGGCAGGGTGTCTCAGAAGCCCTCCAAACATCAAAGTTGAATTTTTTCCTCAAACTCCAAAAAATCAGTCTCAAACTATCAAAACGGTTTCTAAAACCTTTAGGAAAAGTAAGTTCTTTAATAATCTTTCTGGTTTAGGCAAATTTTCATGAAGCTGAAAAATGCTGTTAAATGGTAGTTAAATCGGAATGCTTTTAATGTCTGGCTAGGGTTAGGGTTACAAGAACCATAGAATTTTGCCCGCTGTTGCACTTTTAGCTGCACTTTAAATCACAAAATGAAGAGAGTTTATCCATTAGAACAGGTATTCTTCACACTTTTCATCTGGCTCAGTTTTTGATAAAATCACTGCATAGGGCAATATACAAAAAGGTGACCAAAACTGTCCGAAAACTAAAAGTGCAGATAGGAGCAAATTATCACTCATCCTAAAGATAACTGGGGACCCGGAATGCAGCACTGACAGTAAAAAACTTCTACCTGTTGTGGGAATGCTAACTCTAACCCTAGCTAGGGTTTCAAATGTACATTCCGGCAGCGTGTCTCAGAAGCCCTCCAAACATCAAAGATGAATTTTTTCCTCAAACCAAAAAAAATCAGTCTCAAACTATCAAAACGGTTTCAAAAACCTCTAGGAAATGTATCTTCTTTAATAATCTGTCTGGTTTAGGCAAATTTTCATGAAGCTGAAAAATGCTGATAAATGGTAATTAAATCGGCATGCTTTTAATGTCTGGCTAGGGTTAGGGTTACAAGAACCATAGAATTTTGCCCGCTGTTGCATTTTTAGCTGCACTTTAAATGTCAATATGAAGAGAGTTTATCCATTAGAACACGTATTTTTCACACTTTTCATCTGGCTCAGTTTTTGATAAAATCACTGCATAGGGCAATATACAAAAAGGTGACCAAAACTGTCCGAAAAGTAAAAGTGCAGATAGGAGCAAATTATCACTCATCCTAAAGATAACTGGGGACCCGGAATGCAGCACTGACAGTAAAAAACTTCTACCTGTTGTGGGAATGCTAACTCTAACCCTAGCTAGGGTTTCAAATGAACATTCCGGCAGCGTGTCTCAGAAGCCCTCCAAACATCAAAGATGAATTTTTTCCTCAAACCAAAAAAAATCAGTCTCAAACTATCAAAACGGTTTCAAAAACCTCTAGGAAATGTATCTTCTTTAATAATCTGTCTGGTTTAGGCAAATTTTCATGAAGCTGAAAAATGCTGTTAAATGGTAATTAAATCGGCATGCTTTTAATGTCTGGCTAGGGTTAGGGTTACAAGAACCATAGAATTTTGCCCGCTGTTGCATTTTTAGCTGCACTTTAAATGACAAAATGAAGAGAGTTTACCCATTAGAACAGGTATTCTTCACACTTTTCATATGGCTCAGTTTTGGATAAAATCACTGCATAGGGCAATATACAAAAAGGTGACCAAAACTGTCCAAAAACTAAAAGTGCAGATAGGAGCAAATTATCACTCATCCTAAAGATGACTGGGGGCCCGGAATGCAGCACTGACAGTAAAAAACTTCTACCTGTTGTGGGAATGCTAACCCTAACCCTAGCTAGGGTTTCAAATGTACATTCCGGCAGGGTGTCTCAGAAGCCCTCCAAACATCAAAGTTGAATTTTTTCCTCAAACCAAAAAAAATCAGTCTCAAACTATCAAAACGGTTTCAAAAACCTCTAGGAAATGTATCTTCTTTAATAATCTGTCTGGTTTAGGCAAATTTTCATGAAGCTGAAAAATGCTGTTAAATGGTAGTGAAATCGGAATGCTTTTAATGTCTGGGTAGGGTTAGGGTTACAAGAACCATAGAATTTTGCCCGCTGTTGCACTTTTAGCAGCACTTTAAATGTCAATATGAAGAGAGTTTACCCATTAGAACAGGTTTTCTTCACACTTTTCATCTGGCTCAGTTTTGGATAAAATCACTGGATAGGGCAATATACAAAAAGGTGACCAAAACTGTCCGAAAACTAAAAGTGCAGATAGGAGAAAATTAACATTCATCCTAAAGATAACTGGGGGCCCGGAATGCAGCACTGACAGTAAAAAACTTCTACCTGTTGTGGGAATGCTAACCCTAACCCTAGCTAGGGTTTCAAATGTACATTCCGGCAGGGTGTCTCAGAAGCCCTCCAAACATCAAAGTTGAATTTTTTCCTCAAACTCCAAAAAATCAGTCTCAAACTATCAAAACGGTTTCTAAAACCTTTAGGAAAAGTAAGTTCTTTAATAATCTTTCTGGTTTAGGCAAATTTTCATGAAGCTGAATAATGCTGTTAAATGGTAGTTAAATCGGAATGCTTTTAATGTCTGGCTAGGGTTAGGGTTACAAGAACGATAGAATTTTGCCCGCTATTGCACTTTTAGCTGCACTTTAAATCACAAAATGAAGAGAGTTTATCCATTAGAACAGGTATTCTTCACACTTTTCATCTGGCTCAATTTTGGATAAAATCACTGCATAGGGCAATATACAAAAAGGTGACCAAAACTGTCCGAAAACTAAAAGTGCAGATAGGAGAAAATTATCACTCATCCTAAAGATGACTGGGGGCCCGGAATGCAGCACTGACAGTAAAAAACTTCTACCTGTTGTGGGAATGCTAACCCTAACCCTAGCTAGGGTTTCAAATGTGGATTCCAGCAGGGTGTCTCAGAAGCCCTCCAAACATCAAAGTTGAATTTTTTCCTCAAACTCCAAAAAATCAGTCTCAAACTATCAAAACGGTTTCTAAAACCTTTAGGAAAAGTAAGTTCTTTAATAATCTTTCTGGTTTAGGCAAATTTTCATGAAGCTGAATAATGCTGTTAAATGGTAGTTAAATCGGAATGCTTTTAATGTCTGGCTAGGGTTAGGGTTACAAGAACGATAGAATTTTGCCCGCTATTGCACTTTTAGCTGCACTTTAAATCACAAAATGAAGAGAGTTTATCCATTAGAACAGGTATTCTTCACACTTTTCATCTGGCTCAATTTTGGATAAAATCACTGCATAGGGCAATATACAAAAAGGTGACCAAAACTGTCCGAAAACTAAAAGTGCAGATAGGAGAAAATTATCACTCATCCTAAAGATGACTGGGGGCCCGGAATGCAGCACTGACAGTAAAAAACTTCTACCTGTTGTGGGAATGCTAACCCTAACCCTAGCTAGGGTTTCAAATGTGGATTCCAGCAGGGTGTCTCAGAAGCCCTCCAAACATCAAAGTTGAATTTTTTCCTCAAACCAAAAAAAATCAGTCTCAAACTATCAAAACGGTTTTTAAAATCTCTAGGAAATGTATCTTCTTTAATAATCTGTCTTGTTCAGGCAAATTTTCATGAAGCTGAAAAATGCTGTTAAATGGTAGTTAAATCGGCATGCTTTTAATGCCTGGCTAGGGTTAGGGTTACAAGAACCATAGAATTGTGCCCGCTGTTGCACTTTTAGCTGCACTTTAAATGACAAAATGAAGAGAGTTTACCCATTAGAACAGGTATTATTCACACTTTTCATCTGGCTCAGTTTTGGATAAAATCAGTGGATAGGGCAATATACAAAAAAGTGACCAAAACTGTCCAAAAACTTAAAGTGCAGATAGGAGCAAATTATCACTCATCCTAAAGATAACTGGGGGCCCGGAATGCAGCACTGACAGTAAAAAACTTCTACCTGTTGTGGGAATGCTAAATCTAACCCTAGCTAGGGTTTCAAATGTACATTCTGGCAGGGTGTCTCAGAAGCCCTCCAAACATCAAAGTTGAATTTTTTCCTCAAACTCCAAAAAATCAGTCTCAAACTATCAAAACGGTTTCTAAAACCTTTAGGAAAAGTAAGTTCTTTAATAATCTTTCTGGTTTAGGCAAATTTTCATGAAGCTGAAAAATGCTGTTAAATGGTAGTTAAATCGGAATGCTTTTAATGTCTGGCTAGGGTTAGGGTTACAAGAACCATAGAATTTTGCCCGCTGTTGCACTTTTAGCTGCACTTTAAATCACAAAATGAAGAGAGTTTATCCATTAGAACAGGTATTCTTCACACTTTTCATCTGGCTCAGTTTTTGATAAAATCACTGCATAGGGCAATATACAAAAAGTTGACCAAAACTGTCCGAAAACTAAAAGTGCAGATAGGAGCAAATTATCACTCATCCTAAAGATAACTGGGGACCCGGAATGCAGCACTGACAGTAAAAAACTTCTACCTGTTGTGGGAATGCTAACCCTAACCCTAGCTAGGGTTTCAAATGTGGATTCCGGCAGGGTGTCTCAGAAGCCCTCCAAACATCAAAGTTGAATTTTTTCCTCAAACTCCAAAAAATCAGTCTCAAACTATCAAAACGGTTTCTAAAACCTCTAGGAAAAGTATCTTCTTTAATAATCTGTCTGGTTTAGGCAAATTTTCATGAAGCTGAAAAATGCTGTTAAATGGTACTTAAATCGGAATGCTTTTAATGTCTGGCTAGGGTTAGGGTTACAAGAACCATAGAATTTTGCCCGCTGTTGCATTTTTAGCTGCACTTTAAATGACAAAATGAAGAGAGTTTACCCATTAGAACAGGTATTCTTCACACTTTTCATATGGCTCAGTTTTGGATAAAATCACTGCATAGGGCAATATACAAAAAGGTGACCAAAACTGTCCAAAAACTAAAAGTGCAGATAGGAGCAAATTATCACTCATCCTAAAGATGAATGGGGGCCCGGAATGCAGCACTGACAGTAAAAAACTTCTACCTGTTGTGGGAATGCTAAACCTAACCCTAGCTAGGGTTTCAAATGTACATTCCGGCAGGGTGTCTCAGAAGCCCTCCAAACATCAAAGTTGAATTTTTTCCTCAAACCAAAAAAAATCAGTCTCAAACTATCAAAACGGTTTCAAAAACCTCTAGGAAATGTATCTTCTTTAATAATCTGTCTGGTTTAGGCAAATTTTCATGAAGCTGAAAAATGCTGTTAAATGGTAGTTAAATCGGAATGCTTTTAATGTCTGGGTAGGGTTAGGGTTACAAGAACCATAGAATTGTGCCCGCTGTTGCACTTTTAGCTGCACTTTAAATGACAAAATGAAGAGAGTTTACCCATTAGAACAGGTATTATTCACACTTTTCATCTGGCTCAGTTTTGGATAAAATCAGTGGATAGGGCAATATACAAAAAGGTGACCAAAACTGTCCGAAAACTAAAAGTGCAGATAGGAGCAAATTATCACTCATCCTAAAGATAACTGGGGGCCCGGAATGCAGCACTGACAGTAAAAAACTTCTACCTGTTGTGGGAATGCTAACTCTAACCCTAGCTAGGGTTTCAAATGTACATTCCGGCAGGGTGTCTCAGAAGCCCTCCAAACATCAAAGTTGAATTTTTTCCTCAAACTCCAAAAAATCAGTCTCAAACTATCAAAACGGTTTCTAAAACCTTTAGGAAAAGTAAGTTCTTTAATAATCTTTCTGGTTTAGGCAAATTTTCATGAAGCTGAATAATGCTGTTAAATGGTAGTTAAATCGGAATGCTTTTAATGTCTGGCTAGGGTTAGGGTTACAAGAACGATAGAATTTTGCCCGCTATTGCACTTTTAGCTGCACTTTAAATCACAAAATGAAGAGAGTTTATCCATTAGAACAGGTATTCTTCACACTTTTCATCTGGCTCAGTTTTGGATAAAATCACTGCATAGGGCAATATACAAAAAGGTGACCAAAACTGTCCGAAAACTAAAAGTGCAGATAGGAGAAAATTATCACTCATCCTAAAGATGACTGGGGGCCCGGAATGCAGCACTGACAGTAAAAAACTTCTACCTGTTGTGGGAATGCTAACCCTAACCCTAGCTAGGGTTTCAAATGTGGATTCCAGCAGGGTGTCTCAGAAGCCCTCCAAACATCAAAGTTGAATTTTTTCCTCAAACCAAAAAAAATCAGTCTCAAACTATCAAAACGGTTTTTAAAATCTCTAGGAAATGTATCTTCTTTAATAATCTGTCTTGTTCAGGCAAATTTTCATGAAGCTGAAAAATGCTGTTAAATGGTAGTTAAATCGGCATGCTTTTAATGCCTGGCTAGGGTTAGGGTTACAAGAACCATAGAATTGTGCCCGCTGTTGCACTTTTAGCTGCACTTTAAATGACAAAATGAAGAGAGTTTACCCATTAGAACAGGTATTATTCACACTTTTCATCTGGCTCAGTTTTGGATAAAATCAGTGGATAGGGCAATATACAAAAAAGTGACCAAAACTGTCCAAAAACTTAAAGTGCAGATAGGAGCAAATTATCACTCATCCTAAAGATAACTGGGGGCCCGGAATGCAGCACTGACAGTAAAAAACTTCTACCTGTTGTGGGAATGCTAACTCTAACCCTAGCTAGGGTTTCAAATGTACATTCTGGCAGGGTGTCTCAGAAGCCCTCCAAACATCAAAGTTGAATTTTTTCCTCAAACTCCAAAAAATCAGTCTCAAACTATTAAAACGGTTTCTAAAACCTTTAGGAAAAGTAAGTTCTTTAATAATCTTTCTGGTTTAGGCAAATTTTCATGAAGCTGAAAAATGCTGTTAAATGGTAGTTAAATCGGAATGCTTTTAAGGTCTGGCTAGGGTTAGGGTTACAAGAACCATAGAATTTTGCCCGCTGTTGCACTTTTAGCTGCACTTTAAATCACAAAATGAAGAGAGTTTATCCATTAGAACAGGTATTCTTCACACTTTTCATCTGGCTCAGTTTTTGATAAAATCACTGCATAGGGCAATATACAAAAAGGTGACCAAAACTGTCCGAAAACTAAAAGTGCAGATAGGAGCAAATTATCACTCATCCTAAAGATAACTGGGGACTAGGAATGCAGCACTGACAGTAAAAAACTTCTACCTGTTGTGGGAATGCTAACCCTAACCCTAGCTAGGGTTTCAAATGTGGATTCCAGCAGGGTGTCTCAGAAGCCCTCCAAACATCAAAGTTGAATTTTTTCCTCAAACCAAAAAAAATCAGTCTCAAACTATCAAAACGGTTTTTAAAATCTCTAGGAAATGTATCTTCTTTAATAATCTGTCTTGTTCAGGCAAATTTTCATGAAGCTGAAAAATGCTGTTAAATGGTAGTTAAATCGGCATGCTTTTAATGCCTGGCTAGGGTTAGGGTTACAAGAACCATAGAATTGTGCCCGCTGTTGCACTTTTAGCTGCACTTTAAATGACAAAATGAAGAGAGTTTACCCATTAGAACAGGTATTATTCACACTTTTCATCTGGCTCAGTTTTGGATAAAATCAGTGGATAGGGCAATATACAAAAAGGTGACCAAAACTGTCCGAAAACTAAAAGTGCAGATAGGAGCAAATTATCACTCATCCTAAAGATAACTGGGGGCCCGGAATGCAGCACTGACAGTAAAAAACTTCTACCTGTTGTGGGAATGCTAACTCTAACCCTAGCTAGGGTTTCAAATGTACATTCCGGCAGGGTGTCTCAGAAGCCCTCCAAACATCAAAGTTGAATTTTTTCCTCAAACTCCAAAAAATCAGTCTCAAACTATCAAAACGGTTTCTAAAACCTTTAGGAAAAGTAAGTTCTTTAATAATCTTTCTGGTTTAGGCAAATTTTCATGAAGCTGAATAATGCTGTTAAATGGTAGTTAAATCGGAATGCTTTTAATGTCTGGCTAGGGTTAGGGTTACAAGAACGATAGAATTTTGCCCGCTATTGCACTTTTAGCTGCACTTTAAATCACAAAATGAAGAGAGTTTATCCATTAGAACAGGTATTCTTCACACTTTTCATCTGGCTCAGTTTTGGATAAAATCACTGCATAGGGCAATATACAAAAAGGTGACCAAAACTGTCCGAAAACTAAAAGTGCAGATAGGAGAAAATTATCACTCATCCTAAAGATGACTGGGGGCCCGGAATGCAGCACTGACAGTAAAAAACTTCTACCTGTTGTGGGAATGCTAACCCTAACCCTAGCTAGGGTTTCAAATGTGGATTCCAGCAGGGTGTCTCAGAAGCCCTCCAAACATCAAAGTTGAATTTTTTCCTCAAACCAAAAAAAATCAGTCTCAAACTATCAAAACGGTTTTTAAAATCTCTAGGAAATGTATCTTCTTTAATAATCTGTCTTGTTCAGGCAAATTTTCATGAAGCTGAAAAATGCTGTTAAATGGTAGTTAAATCGGCATGCTTTTAATGCCTGGCTAGGGTTAGGGTTACAAGAACCATAGAATTGTGCCCGCTGTTGCACTTTTAGCTGCACTTTAAATGACAAAATGAAGAGAGTTTACCCATTAGAACAGGTATTATTCACACTTTTCATCTGGCTCAGTTTTGGATAAAATCAGTGGATAGGGCAATATACAAAAAAGTGACCAAAACTGTCCAAAAACTTAAAGTGCAGATAGGAGCAAATTATCACTCATCCTAAAGATAACTGGGGGCCCGGAATGCAGCACTGACAGTAAAAAACTTCTACCTGTTGTGGGAATGCTAACTCTAACCCTAGCTAGGGTTTCAAATGTACATTCTGGCAGGGTGTCTCAGAAGCCCTCCAAACATCAAAGTTGAATTTTTTCCTCAAACTCCAAAAAATCAGTCTCAAACTATTAAAACGGTTTCTAAAACCTTTAGGAAAAGTAAGTTCTTTAATAATCTTTCTGGTTTAGGCAAATTTTCATGAAGCTGAAAAATGCTGTTAAATGGTAGTTAAATCGGAATGCTTTTAAGGTCTGGCTAGGGTTAGGGTTACAAGAACCATAGAATTTTGCCCGCTGTTGCACTTTTAGCTGCACTTTAAATCACAAAATGAAGAGAGTTTATCCATTAGAACAGGTATTCTTCACACTTTTCATCTGGCTCAGTTTTTGATAAAATCACTGCATAGGGCAATATACAAAAAGGTGACCAAAACTGTCCGAAAACTAAAAGTGCAGATAGGAGCAAATTATCACTCATCCTAAAGATAACTGGGGACTAGGAATGCAGCACTGACAGTAAAAAACTTCTACCTGTTGTGGGAATGCTAACCCTAACCCTAGCTAGGGTTTCAAATGTGGATTCCAGCAGGGTGTCTCAGAAGCCCTCCAAACATCAAAGTTGAATTTTTTCCTCAAACCAAAAAAAATCAGTCTCAAACTATCAAAACGGTTTTTAAAATCTCTAGGAAATGTATCTTCTTTAATAATCTGTCTTGTTCAGGCAAATTTTCATGAAGCTGAAAAATGCTGTTAAATGGTAGTTAAATCGGCATGCTTTTAATGCCTGGCTAGGGTTAGGGTTACAAGAACCATAGAATTGTGCCCGCTGTTGCACTTTTAGCTGCACTTTAAATGACAAAATGAAGAGAGTTTACCCATTAGAACAGGTATTCTTCACACTTTTCATCTGGCTCAGTTTTGGATAAAATCAATGGATAGGGCAATATACAAAAAAGTGACCAAAACTGTCCAAAAACTTAAAGTGCAGATAGGAGCAAATTATCACTCATCCTAAAGATAACTGGGGGCCCGGAATGCAGCACTGACA
This sequence comes from Lepisosteus oculatus, assembly GCF_040954835.1. Taxonomy (NCBI): domain Eukaryota; kingdom Metazoa; phylum Chordata; class Actinopteri; order Semionotiformes; family Lepisosteidae; genus Lepisosteus; species Lepisosteus oculatus. Next base: position 298,512 of record NW_027167666.1, on the reverse strand, counting down.
GTAAAAAACTTCTACCTGTTGTGGGAATGCTAACTCTAACCCTAGCTAGGGTTTCAAATGTACATTCCGGCAGGGTGTCTCAGAAGCCCTCCAAACATCAAAGTTGAATTTTTTCCTCAAACTCCAAAAAATCAGTCTCAAACTATCAAAACGGTTTCTAAAACCTTTAGGAAAAGTAAGTTCTTTAATAATCTTTCTGGTTTAGGCAAATTTTCATGAAGCTGAAAAATGCTGTTAAATGGTAGTTAAATCGGAATGCTTTTAATGTCTGGCTAGGGTTAGGGTTACAAGAACCATAGAATTTTGCCCGCTGTTGCACTTTTAGCTGCACTTTAAATCACAAAATGAAGAGAGTTTATCCATTAGAACAGGTATTCTTCACACTTTTCATCTGGCTCAGTTTTTGATAAAATCACTGCATAGGGCAATATACAAAAAGGTGACCAAAACTGTCCGAAAACTAAAAGTGCAGATAGGAGAAAATTATCACTCATCCTAAAGATGACTGGGGGCCCGGAATGCAGCACTGACAGTAAAAAACTTCTACCTGTTGTGGGAATGCTAACCCTAACCCTAGCTAGGGTTTCAAATGTGGATTCCAGCAGGGTGTCTCAGAAGCCCTCCAAACATCAAAGTTGAATTTTTTCCTCAAACCAAAAAAAATCAGTCTCAAACTATCAAAACGGTTTTTAAAATCTCTAGGAAATGTATCTTCTTTAATAATCTGTCTTGTTCAGGCAAATTTTCATGAAGCTGAAAAATGCTGTTAAATGGTAGTTAAATCGGCATGCTTTTAATGCCTGGCTAGGGTTAGGGTTACAAGAACCATAGAATTGTGCCCGCTGTTGCACTTTTAGCTGCACTTTAAATGACAAAATGAAGAGAGTTTACCCATTAGAACAGGTATTATTCACACTTTTCATCTGGCTCAGTTTTGGATAAAATCAGTGGATAGGGCAATATACAAAAAGGTGACCAAAACTGTCCGAAAACTAAAAGTGCAGATAGGAGCAAATTATCACTCATCCTAAAGATAACTGGGGGCCCGGAATGCAGCACTGACAGTAAAAAACTTCTACCTGTTGTGGGAATGCTAACTCTAACCCTAGCTAGGGTTTCAAATGTACATTCCGGCAGGGTGTCTCAGAAGCCCTCCAAACATCAAAGTTGAATTTTTTCCTCAAACTCCAAAAAATCAGTCTCAAACTATCAAAACGGTTTCTAAAACCTTTAGGAAAAGTAAGTTCTTTAATAATCTTTCTGGTTTAGGCAAATTTTCATGAAGCTGAATAATGCTGTTAAATGGTAGTTAAATCGGAATGCTTTTAATGTCTGGCTAGGGTTAGGGTTACAAGAACGATAGAATTTTGCCCGCTATTGCACTTTTAGCTGCACTTTAAATCACAAAATGAAGAGAGTTTATCCATTAGAACAGGTATTCTTCACACTTTTCATCTGGCTCAGTTTTGGATAAAATCACTGCATAGGGCAATATACAAAAAGGTGACCAAAACTGTCCGAAAACTAAAAGTGCAGATAGGAGAAAATTATCACTCATCCTAAAGATGACTGGGGGCCCGGAATGCAGCACTGACAGTAAAAAACTTCTACCTGTTGTGGGAATGCTAACCCTAACCCTAGCTAGGGTTTCAAATGTGGATTCCAGCAGGGTGTCTCAGAAGCCCTCCAAACATCAAAGTTGAATTTTTTCCTCAAACCAAAAAAAATCAGTCTCAAACTATCAAAACGGTTTTTAAAATCTCTAGGAAATGTATCTTCTTTAATAATCTGTCTTGTTCAGGCAAATTTTCATGAAGCTGAAAAATGCTGTTAAATGGTAGTTAAATCGGCATGCTTTTAATGCCTGGCTAGGGTTAGGGTTACAAGAACCATAGAATTGTGCCCGCTGTTGCACTTTTAGCTGCACTTTAAATGACAAAATGAAGAGAGTTTACCCATTAGAACAGGTATTATTCACACTTTTCATCTGGCTCAGTTTTGGATAAAATCAGTGGATAGGGCAATATACAAAAAAGTGACCAAAACTGTCCAAAAACTTAAAGTGCAGATAGGAGCAAATTATCACTCATCCTAAAGATAACTGGGGGCCCGGAATGCAGCACTGACAGTAAAAAACTTCTACCTGTTGTGGGAATGCTAACTCTAACCCTAGCTAGGGTTTCAAATGTACATTCTGGCAGGGTGTCTCAGAAGCCCTCCAAACATCAAAGTTGAATTTTTTCCTCAAACTCCAAAAAATCAGTCTCAAACTATTAAAACGGTTTCTAAAACCTTTAGGAAAAGTAAGTTCTTTAATAATCTTTCTGGTTTAGGCAAATTTTCATGAAGCTGAAAAATGCTGTTAAATGGTAGTTAAATCGGAATGCTTTTAAGGTCTGGCTAGGGTTAGGGTTACAAGAACCATAGAATTTTGCCCGCTGTTGCACTTTTAGCTGCACTTTAAATCACAAAATGAAGAGAGTTTATCCATTAGAACAGGTATTCTTCACACTTTTCATCTGGCTCAGTTTTTGATAAAATCACTGCATAGGGCAATATACAAAAAGGTGACCAAAACTGTCCGAAAACTAAAAGTGCAGATAGGAGCAAATTATCACTCATCCTAAAGATAACTGGGGGCTAGGAATGCAGCACTGACAGTAAAAAACTTCTACCTGTTGTGGGAATGCTAACCCTAACCCTAGCTAGGGTTTCAAATGTGGATTCCAGCAGGGTGTCTCAGAAGCCCTCCAAACATCAAAGTTGAATTTTTTCCTCAAACCAAAAAAAATCAGTCTCAAACTATCAAAACGGTTTTTAAAATCTCTAGGAAATGTATCTTCTTTAATAATCTGTCTTGTTCAGGCAAATTTTCATGAAGCTGAAAAATGCTGTTAAATGGTAGTTAAATCGGCATGCTTTTAATGCCTGGCTAGGGTTAGGGTTACAAGAACCATAGAATTGTGCCCGCTGTTGCACTTTTAGCTGCACTTTAAATGACAAAATGAAGAGAGTTTACCCATTAGAACAGGTATTCTTCACACTTTTCATCTGGCTCAGTTTTGGATAAAATCAATGGATAGGGCAATATACAAAAAAGTGACCAAAACTGTCCAAAAACTTAAAGTGCAGATAGGACAAATTATCACTCATCCTAAAGATAACTGGGGGCCCGGAATGCAGCACTGACAGTAAAAAACTTCTACCTGTTGTGGGAATGCTAACTCTAACCCTAGCTAGGGTTTCAAATGTACATTCCGGCAGGGTGTCTCAGAAGCCCTCCAAACATCAAAGTTGAATTTTTTCCTCAAACTCCAAAAAATCAGTCTCAAACTATCAAAACGGTTTCTAAAACCTTTAGGAAAAGTAAGTTCTTTAATAATCTTTCTGGTTTAGGCAAATTTTCATGAAGCTGAAAAATGCTGTTAAATGGTAGTTAAATCGGAATGCTTTTAATGTCTGGCTAGGGTTAGGGTTACAAGAACCATAGAATTTTGCCCGCTGTTGCACTTTTAGCTGCACTTTAAATCACAAAATGAAGAGAGTTTATCCATTAGAACAGGTATTCTTCACACTTTTCATCTGGCTCAGTTTTTGATAAAATCACTGCATAGGGCAATATACAAAAAGGTGACCAAAACTGTCCGAAAACTAAAAGTGCAGATAGGAGCAAATTATCACTCATCCTAAAGATAACTGGGGACCCGGAATGCAGCACTGACAGTAAAAAACTTCTACCTGTTGTGGGAATGCTAACCCTAACCCTAGCTAGGGTTTCAAATGTGGATTCCAGCAGGGTGTCTCAGAAGCCCTCCAAACATCAAAGTTGAATTTTTTCCTCAAACCAAAAAAAATCAGTCTCAAACTATCAAAACGGTTTTTAAAATCTCTAGGAAATGTATCTTCTTTAATAATCTGTCTTGTTCAGGCAAATTTTCATGAAGCTGAAAAATGCTGTTAAATGGTAGTTAAATCGGCATGCTTTTAATGCCTGGCTAGGGTTAGGGTTACAAGAACCATAGAATTGTGCCCGCTGTTGCACTTTTAGCTGCACTTTAAATGACAAAATGAAGAGAGTTTACCCATTAGAACAGGTATTCTTCACACTTTTCATCTGGCTCAGTTTTGGATAAAATCAATGGATAGGGCAATATACAAAAAAGTGACCAAAACTGTCCAAAAACTTAAAGTGCAGATAGGAGCAAATTATCACTCATCCTAAAGATAACTGGGGGCCCGGAATGCAGCACTGACAGTAAAAAACTTCTACCTGTTGTGGGAATGCTAACTCTAACCCTAGCTAGGGTTTCAAATGTACATTCCGGCAGGGTGTCTCAGAAGCCCTCCAAACATCAAAGTTGAATTTTTTCCTCAAACTCCAAAAAATCAGTCTCAAACTATCAAAACGGTTTCTAAAACCTTTAGGAAAAGTAAGTTCTTTAATAATCTTTCTGGTTTAGGCAAATTTTCATGAAGCTGAAAAATGCTGTTAAATGGTAGTTAAATCGGAATGCTTTTAATGTCTGGCTAGGGTTAGGGTTACAAGAACCATAGAATTTTGCCCGCTGTTGCACTTTTAGCTGCACTTTAAATGACAAAATGAAGAGAGTTTACCCATTAGAACAGGTATTCTTCACACTTTTCATCTGGCTCAGTTTTTGATAAAATCACTGCATAGGGCAATATACAAAAAGGTGACCAAAACTGTCCGAAAACTAAAAGTGCAGATAGGAGCAAATTATCACTCATCCTAAAGATAACTGGGGACCCGGAATGCAGCACTGACAGTAAAAAACTTCTACCTGTTGTGGGAATGCTAACCCTAACCCTAGCTAGGGTTTCAAATGTGGATTCCAGCAGGGTGTCTCAGAAGCCCTCCAAACATCAAAGTTGAATTTTTTCCTCAAACCAAAAAAAATCAGTCTCAAACTATCAAAACGGTTTTTAAAATCTCTAGGAAATGTATCTTCTTTAATAATCTGTCTTGTTCAGGCAAATTTTCATGAATCTGAAAAATGCTGTTAAATGGTAGTTAAATCGGCATGCTTTTAATGGCTGGCTAGGGTTAGGGTTACAAGAACCATAGAATTGTGCCCGCTGTTGCACTTTTAGCTGCACTTTAAATGACAAAATGAAGAGAGTTTACCCATTAGAACAGGTATTCTTCACACTTTTCATCTGGCTCAGTTTTGGATAAAATCAATGGATAGGGCAATATACAAAAAAGTGACCAAAACTGTCCAAAAACTTAAAGTGCAGATAGGAGCAAATTATCACTCATCCTAAAGATAACTGGGGGCCCGGAATGCAGCACTGACAGTAAAAAACTTCTACCTGTTGTGGGAATGCTAACTCTAACCCTAGCTAGGGTTTCAAATGTACATTCCGGCAGGGTGTCTCAGAAGCCCTCCAAACATCAAAGTTGAATTTTTTCCTCAAACTCCAAAAAATCAGTCTCAAACTATCAAAACGGTTTCTAAAACCTCTAGGAAAAGTATCTTCTTTAATAATCTGTCTGGTTTAGACAAATTTTCATGAAGCTGAAAAATGCTGTTAAATGGTACTTAAATCGGAATGCTTTTAATGTCTGGCTAGGGTTAGGGTTACAAGAACCATAGAATTTTGCCCGCTGTTGCATTTTTAGCTGCACTTTAAATGACAAAATGAAGAGAGTTTACCCATTAGAACAGGTATTCTTCACACTTTTCATATGGCTCAGTTTTGGATAAAATCACTGCATAGGGCAATATACAAAAAGGTGACCAAAACTGTCCAAAAACTAAAAGTGCAGATAGGAGCAAATTATCACTCATCCTAAAGATGACTGGGGGCCCGGAATGCAGCACTGACAGTAAAAAACTTCTACCTGTTGTGGGAATGCTAACCCTAACCCTAGCTAGGGTTTCAAATGTACATTCCGGCAGGGTGTCTCAGAAGCCCTCCAAACATCAAAGTTGAATTTTTTCCTCAAACCAAAAAAAATCAGTCTCAAACTATCAAAACGGTTTTTAAAATCTCTAGGAAATGTATCTTCTTTAATAATCTGTCTTGTTCAGGCAAATTTTCATGAAGCTGAAAAATGCTGTTAAATGGTAGTTAAATCGGCATGCTTTTAATGCCTGGCTAGGGTTAGGGTTACAAGAACCATAGAATTGTGCCCGCTGTTGCACTTTTAGCTGCACTTTAAATGACAAAATGAAGAGAGTTTACCCATTAGAACAGGTATTCTTCACACTTTTCATCTGGCTCAGTTTTGGATAAAATCAATGGATAGGGCAATATACAAAAAAGTGACCAAAACTGTCCAAAAACTTAAAGTGCAGATAGGAGCAAATTATCACTCATCCTAAAGATAACTGGGGGCCCGGAATGCAGCACTGACAGTAAAAAACTTCTACCTGTTGTGGGAATGCTAACTCTAACCCTAGCTAGGGTTTCAAATGTACATTCCGGCAGGGTGTCTCAGAAGCCCTCCAAACATCAAAGTTGAATTTTTTCCTCAAACTCCAAAAAATCAGTCTCAAACTATCAAAACGGTTTCTAAAACCTTTAGGAAAAGTAAGTTCTTTAATAATCTTTCTGGTTTAGGCAAATTTTCATGAAGCTGAAAAATGCTGTTAAATGGTAGTTAAATCGGAATGCTTTTAATGTCTGGCTAGGGTTAGGGTTACAAGAACCATAGAATTTTGCCCGCTGTTGCACTTTTAGCTGCACTTTAAATCACAAAATGAAGAGAGTTTATCCATTAGAACAGGTATTCTTCACACTTTTCAGCTGGCTCAGTTTTTGATAAAATCACTGCATAGGGCAATATACAAAAAGGTGACCAAAACTGTCCGAAAACTAAAAGTGCAGATAGGAGCAAATTATCACTCATCCTAAAGATAACTGGGGACCCGGAATGCAGCACTGACAGTAAAAAACTTCTACCTGTTGTGGGAATGCTAACTCTAACTCTAGCTAGGGTTTCAAATGTACATTCCGGCAGCGTGTCTCAGAAGCCCTCCAAACATCAAAGATGAATTTTTTCCTCAAACCAAAAAAAATCAGTCTCAAACTATCAAAACGGTTTCAAAAACCTCTAGGAAATGTATCTTCTTTAATAATCTGTCTGGTTTAGGCAAATTTTCATGAAGCTGAAAAATGCTGTTAAATGGTAATTAAATCGGCATGCTTTTAATGTCTGGCTAGGGTTAGGGTTACAAGAACCATAGAATTTTGCCCGCTGTTGCATTTTTAGCTGCACTTTAAATGTCAATATGAAGAGAGTTTATCCATTAGAACACGTATTTTTCACACTTTTCATCTGGCTCAGTTTTTGATAAAATCACTGCATAGGGCAATATACAAAAAGGTGACCAAAACTGTCCGAAAACTAAAAGTGCAGATAGGAGCAAATTATCACTCATCCTAAAGATAACTGGGGACCCGGAATGCAGCACTGACAGTAAAAAACTTCTACCTGTTGTGGGAATGCTAACTCTAACCCTAGCTAGGGTTTCAAATGAACATTCCGGCAGCGTGTCTCAGAAGCCCTCCAAACATCAAAGATGAATTTTTTCCTCAAACCAAAAAAAATCAGTCTCAAACTATCAAAACGGTTTCAAAAACCTCTAGGAAATGTATCTTCTTTAATAATCTGTCTGGTTTAGGCAAATTTTCATGAAGCTGAAAAATGCTGTTAAATGGTAGTTAAATCGGAATGCTTTTAATGTCTGGCTAGGGTTAGGGTTACAAGAACCATAGAATTTTGCCCGCTGTTGCACTTTTAGCTGCACTTTAAATCACAAAATGAAGAGAGTTTATCCATTAGAACAGGTATTCTTCACACTTTTCATCTGGCTCAGTTTTTGATAAAATCACTGCATAGGGCAATATACAAAAAGGTGACCAAAACTGTCCGAAAACTAAAAGTGCAGATAGGAGCAAATTATCACTCATCCTAAAGATAACTGGGGACCCGGAATGCAGCACTGACAGTAAAAAACTTCTACCTGTTGTGGGAATGCTAACTCTAACTCTAGCTAGGGTTTCAAATGTACATTCCGGCAGCGTGTCTCAGAAGCCCTCCAAACATCAAAGATGAATTTTTTCCTCAAACCAAAAAAAATCAGTCTCAAACTATCAAAACGGTTTCAAAAACCTCTAGGAAATGTATCTTCTTTAATAATCTGTCTGGTTTAGGCAAATTTTCATGAAGCTGAAAAATGCTGTTAAATGGTAATTAAATCGGCATGCTTTTAATGTCTGGCTAGGGTTAGGGTTACAAGAACCATAGAATTTTGCCCGCTGTTGCATTTTTAGCTGCACTTTAAATGTCAATATGAAGAGAGTTTATCCATTAGAACACGTATTTTTCACACTTTTCATCTGGCTCAGTTTTTGATAAAATCACTGCATAGGGCAATATACAAAAAGGTGACCAAAACTGTCCGAAAACTAAAAGTGCAGATAGGAGCAAATTATCACTCATCCTAAAGATAACTGGGGACCCGGAATGCAGCACTGACAGTAAAAAACTTCTACCTGTTGTGGGAATGCTAACTCTAACCCTAGCTAGGGTTTCAAATGAACATTCCGGCAGCGTGTCTCAGAAGCCCTCCAAACATCAAAGATGAATTTTTTCCTCAAACCAAAAAAAATCAGTCTCAAACTATCAAAACGGTTTCAAAAACCTCTAGGAAATGTATCTTCTTTAATAATCTGTCTGGTTTAGGCAAATTTTCATGAAGCTGAAAAATGCTGTTAAATGGTTGTTAAATCGGCACGCTTTTAATGCCTGGCTAGGGTTAGGGTTACAAGAACCATAGAATTTTGCCCGCTGTTGCACTTTTAGCTGCACTTTAAATCACAAAATGAAGAGAGTTTATCCATTAGAACAGGTATTCTTCACACTTTTCATCTGGCTCAGTTTTTGATAAAATCACTGCATAGGGCAATATACAAAAAGGTGACCAAAACTGTCCGAAAACTAAAAGTGCAGATAGGAGCAAATTATCACTCATCCTAAAGATAACTGGGGACCCGGAATGCAGCACTGACAGTAAAAAACTTCTACCTGTTGTGGGAATGCTAACTCTAACTCTAGCTAGGGTTTCAAATGTACATTCTGGCAGCGTGTCTCAGAAGCCCTCCAAACATCAAAGATGAATTTTTTCCTCAAACCAAAAAAAATCAGTCTCAAACTATCAAAACGGTTTCAAAAACCTCTAGGAAATGTATCTTCTTTAATAATCTGTCTGGTTTAGGCAAATTTTCATGAAGCTGAAAAATGCTGTTAAATGGTAATTAAATCGGCATGCTTTTAATGTCTGGCTAGGGTTAGGGTTACAAGAACCATAGAATTTTGCCCGCTGTTGCATTTTTAGCTGCACTTTAAATGTCAATATGAAGAGAGTTTATCCATTAGAACACGTATTTTTCACACTTTTCATCTGGCTCAGTTTTTGATAAAATCACTGCATAGGGCAATATACAAAAAGGTGACCAAAGCTGTCCGAAAACTAAAAGTGCAGATAGGAGCAAATTATCACTCATCCTAAAGATAACTGGGGACCCGGAATGCAGCACTGACAGTAAAAAACTTCTACCTGTTGTGGGAATGCTAACTCTAACTCTAGCTAGGGTTTCAAATGTACATTCCGGCAGCGTGTCTCAGAAGCCCTCCAAACATCAAAGATGAATTTTTTCCTCAAACCAAAAAAAATCAGTCTCAAACTATCAAAACGGTTTCAAAAACCTCTAGGAAATGTATCTTCTTTAATAATCTGTCTGGTTTAGGCAAATTTTCATGAAGCTGAAAAATGCTGTTAAATGGTAATTAAATCGGCATGCTTTTAATGTCTGGCTAGGGTTAGGGTTACAAGAACCATAGAATTTTGCCCGCTGTTGCATTTTTAGCTGCACTTTAAATGTCAATATGAAGAGAGTTTATCCATTAGAACACGTATTTTTCACACTTTTCATCTGGCTCAGTTTTTGATAAAATCACTGCATAGGGCAATATACAAAAAGGTGACCAAAACTGTCCGAAAACTAAAAGTGCAGATAGGAGCAAATTATCACTCATCCTAAAGATAACTGGGGACCCGGAATGCAGCACTGACAGTAAAAAACTTCTACCTGTTGTGGGAATGCTAACTCTAACCCTAGCTAGGGTTTCAAATGAACATTCCGGCAGCGTGTCTCAGAAGCCCTCCAAACATCAAAGATGAATTTTTTCCTCAAACCAAAAAAAATCAGTCTCAAACTATCAAAACGGTTTCAAAAACCTCTAGGAAATGTATCTTCTTTAATAATCTGTCTGGTTTAGGCAAATTTTCATGAAGCTGAAAAATGCTGTTAAATGGTTGTTAAATCGGCACGCTTTTAATGCCTGGCTAGGGTTAGGGTTACAAGAACCATAGAATTTTGCCCGCTGTTGCACTTTTAGCTGCACTTTAAATCACAAAATGAAGAGAGTTTATCCATTAGAACAGGTATTCTTCACACTTTTCATCTGGCTCAGTTTTTGATAAAATCACTGCATAGGGCAATATACAAAAAGGTGACCAAAACTGTCCGAAAACTAAAAGTGCAGATAGGAGCAAATTATCACTCATCCTAAAGATAACTGGGGACCCGGAATGCAGCACTGACAGTAAAAAACTTCTACCTGTTGTGGGAATGCTAACTCTAACTCTAGCTAGGGTTTCAAATGTACATTCCGGCAGCGTGTCTCAGAAGCCCTCCAAACATCAAAGATGAATTTTTTCCTCAAACCAAAAAAAATCAGTCTCAAACTATCAAAACGGTTTCAAAAACCTCTAGGAAATGTATCTTCTTTAATAATCTGTCTGGTTTAGGCAAATTTTCATGAAGCTGAAAAATGCTGTTAAATGGTAATTAAATCGGCATGCTTTTAATGTCTGGCTAGGGTTAGGGTTACAAGAACCATAGAATTTTGCCCGCTGTTGCATTTTTAGCTGCACTTTAAATGTCAATATGAAGAGAGTTTATCCATTAGAACACGTATTTTTCACACTTTTCATCTGGCTCAGTTTTTGATAAAATCACTGCATAGGGCAATATACAAAAAGGTGACCAAAACTGTCCGAAAACTAAAAGTGCAGATAGGAGCAAATTATCACTCATCCTAAAGATAACTGGGGACCCGGAATGCAGCACTGACAGTAAAAAACTTCTACCTGTTGTGGGAATGCTAACTCTAACCCTAGCTAGGGTTTCAAATGAACATTCCGGCAGCGTGTCTCAGAAGCCCTCCAAACATCAAAGATGAATTTTTTCCTCAAACCAAAAAAAATCAGTCTCAAACTATCAAAACGGTTTCAAAAACCTCTAGGAAATGTATCTTCTTTAATAATCTGTCTGGTTTAGGCAAATTTTCATGAAGCTGAAAAATGCTGTTAAATGGTTGTTAAATCGGCACGCTTTTAATGCCTGGCTAGGGTTAGGGTTACAAGAACCATAGAATTTTGCCCGCTGTTGCACTTTTAGCTGCACTTTAAATCACAAAATGAAGAGAGTTTATCCATTAGAACAGGTATTCTTCACACTTTTCATCTGGCTCAGTTTTTGATAAAATCACTGCATAGGGCAATATACAAAAAGGTGACCAAAACTGTCCGAAAACTAAAAGTGCAGATAGGAGCAAATTATCACTCATCCTAAAGATAACTGGGGACCCGGAATGCAGCACTGACAGTAAAAAACTTCTACCTGTTGTGGGAATGCTAAACCTAACTCTAGCTAGGGTTTCAAATGTGCATTCCAGCAGGGTGTCTCAGAAGCCCTCCAAACATCAAAGTTGAATTTTTTCCTCAAACTCCAAAAAATCAGTCTCAAACTATCAAAACGGTTTCAAAAACCTCTAGGAAATGTATCTTCTTTAATAATCTGTCTGGTTTAGGCAAATTTTCATGAAGCTGAAAAATGCTGTTAAATGGTAATTAAATCGGCATGCTTTTAATGTCTGGCTAGGGTTAGGGTTAAAAGAACCATAGAATTTTGCCCGCTGTTGCATTTTTAGCTGCACTTTAAATGTCAATATGAAGAGAGTTTACCCATTAGAACAGGTATTCTTCACACTTTTCATCTGGCTCAGTTTTGGATAAAATCACTGGATAGGGCAATATACAAAAAGGTGACCAAAACTGTCCGAAAACTAAAAGTGCAGATAGGAGAAAATTGTGACTCATCCTAAAGATAACTGGGGGCCCGGAATGCAGCACTGACAGTAAAAAACTTCTACCTGTTGTGGGAATGCTAACTCTAACCCTAGCTAGGGTTTCAAATGTACATTCCGGCAGGGTGTCTCAGAAGCCCTCCAAACATCAAAGTTGAATTTTTTCCTCAAACTCCAAAAAATCAGTCTCAAACTATCAAAACGGTTTCTAAAACCTTTAGGAAAAGTAAGTTCTTTAATAATCTTTCTGGTTTAGGCAAATTTTCATGAAGCTGAAAAATGCTGTTAAATGGTAGTTAAATCGGAATGCTTTTAATGTCTGGCTAGGGTTAGGGTTACAAGAACCATAGAATTTTGCCCGCTGTTGCACTTTTAGCTGCACTTTAAATCACAAAATGAAGAGAGTTTATCCATTAGAACAGGTATTCTTCACACTTTTCATCTGGCTCAGTTTTTGATAAAATCACTGCATAGGGCAATATACAAAAAGGTGACCAAAACTGTCCGAAAACTAAAAGTGCAGATAGGAGCAAATTATCACTCATCCTAAAGATAACTGGGGACCCGGAATGCAGCACTGACAGTAAAAAACTTCTACCTGTTGTGGGAATGCTAACCCTAACCCTAGCTAGGGTTTCAAATGTGGATTCCAGCAGGGTGTCTCAGAAGCCCTCCAAACATCAAAGTTGAATTTTTTCCTCAAACCAAAAAAAATCAGTCTCAAACTATCAAAACGGTTTTTAAAATCTCTAGGAAATGTATCTTCTTTAATAATCTGTCTTGTTCAGGCAAATTTTCATGAAGCTGAAAAATGCTGTTAAATGGTAGTTAAATCGGCATGCTTTTAATGCCTGGCTAGGGTTAGGGTTACAAGAACCATAGAATTGTGCCCGCTGTTGCACTTTTAGCTGCACTTTAAATGACAAAATGAAGAGAGTTTACCCATTAGAACAGGTATTCTTCACACTTTTCATCTGGCTCAGTTTTGGATAAAATCAATGGATAGGGCAATATACAAAAAAGTGACCAAAACTGTCCAAAAACTTAAAGTGCAGATAGGAGCAAATTATCACTCATCCTAAAGATAACTGGGGGCCCGGAATGCAGCACTGACAGTAAAAAACTTCTACCTGTTGTGGGAATGCTAACTCTAACCCTAGCTAGGGTTTCAAATGTACATTCCGGCAGGGTGTCTCAGAAGCCCTCCAAACATCAAAGTTGAATTTTTTCCTCAAACTCCAAAAAATCAGTCTCAAACTATCAAAACGGTTTCTAAAACCTTTAGGAAAAGTAAGTTCTTTAATAATCTTTCTGGTTTAGGCAAATTTTCATGAAGCTGAAAAATGCTGTTAAATGGTAGTTAAATCGGAATGCTTTTAATGTCTGGCTAGGGTTAGGGTTACAAGAACCATAGAATTTTGCCCGCTGTTGCACTTTTAGCTGCACTTTAAATCACAAAATGAAGAGAGTTTATCCATTAGAACAGGTATTCTTCACACTTTTCATCTGGCTCAGTTTTTGATAAAATCACTGCATAGGGCAATATACAAAAAGGTGACCAAAACTGTCCGAAAACTAAAAGTGCAGATAGGAGCAAATTATCACTCATCCTAAAGATAACTGGGGACCCGGAATGCAGCACTGACAGTAAAAAACTTCTACCTGTTGTGGGAATGCTAACTCTAACTCTAGCTAGGGTTTCAAATGTACATTCCGGCAGCGTGTCTCAGAAGCCCTCCAAACATCAAAGATGAATTTTTTCCTCAAACCAAAAAAAATCAGTCTCAAACTATCAAAACGGTTTCAAAAACCTCTAGGAAATGTATCTTCTTTAATAATCTGTCTGGTTTAGGCAAATTTTCATGAAGCTGAAAAATGCTGTTAAATGGTAATTAAATCGGCATGCTTTTAATGTCTGGCTAGGGTTAGGGTTACAAGAACCATAGAATTTTGCCCGCTGTTGCATTTTTAGCTGCACTTTAAATGTCAATATGAAGAGAGTTTATCCATTAGAACACGTATTTTTCACACTTTTCATATGGCTCAGTTTTTGATAAAATCACTGCATAGGGCAATATACAAAAAGGTGACCAAAACTGTCCGAAAACTAAAAGTGCAGATAGGAGCAAATTATCACTCATCCTAAAGATAACTGGGGACCCGGAATGCAGCACTGACAGTAAAAAACTTCTACCTGTTGTGGGAATGCTAACTCTAACCCTAGCTAGGGTTTCAAATGAACATTCCGGCAGCGTGTCTCAGAAGCCCTCCAAACATCAAAGATGAATTTTTTCCTCAAACCAAAAAAAATCAGTCTCAAACTATCAAAACGGTTTCAAAAACCTCTAGGAAATGTATCTTCTTTAATAATCTGTCTGGTTTAGGCAAATTTTCATGAAGCTGAAAAATGCTGTTAAATGGTTGTTAAATCGGCACGCTTTTAATGCCTGGCTAGGGTTAGGGTTACAAGAACCATAGAATTTTGCCCGCTGTTGCACTTTTAGCTGCACTTTAAATCACAAAATGAAGAGAGTTTATCCATTAGAACAGGTATTCTTCACACTTTTCATCTGGCTCAGTTTTTGATAAAATCACTGCATAGGGCAATATACAAAAAGGTGACCAAAACTGTCCGAAAACTAAAAGTGCAGATAGGAGTAAATTATCACTCATCCTAAAGATAACTGGGGACCCGGAATGCAGCACTGACAGTAAAAAACTTCTACCTGTTGTGGGAATGCAAACTCTAACTCTAGCTAGGGTTTCAAATGTACATTCCGGCAGCGTGTCTCAGAAGCCCTCCAAACATCAAAGATGAATTTTTTCCTCAAACTCCAAAAAATCAGTCTCAAACTATCAAAACGGTTTCTAAAACCTCTAGGAAAAGTATCTTCTTTAATAATCTGTCTGGTTTAGGCAAATTTTCATGAAGCTGAAAAATGCTGTTAAATGGTACTTAAATCGGAATGCTTTTAATGTCTGGCTAGGGTTAGGGTTACAAGAACCATAGAATTTTGCCCGCTGTTGCACTTTTAGCTGCACTTTAAATGACAAAATGAAGAGAGTTTACCCATTAGAACAGGTATTCTTCACACTTTTCATATGGCTCAGTTTTGGATAAAATCACTGCATAGGGCAATATACAAAAAGGTGACCAAAACTGTCCAAAAACTAAAAGTGCAGATAGGAGCAAATTATCACTCATCCTAAAGATGACTGGGGGCCCGGAATGCAGCACTGACAGTAAAAAACTTCTACCTTTTGTGGGAATGCTAACCCTAACCCTAGCTAGGGTTTCAAATGTACATTCTGGCTGGGTGTCTCAGAAGCCCTCCAAACATCAAAGTTGAATTTTTTCCTCAAACCAAAAAAAAATCAGTCTCAAACTATCAAAACGGTTTCAAAAACCTCTAGGAAATGTATCTTCTTTAATAATCTGTCTGGTTTAGGCAAATTTTCATGAAGCTGAAAAATGCTGTTAAATGGTAATTAAATCGGCATGCTTTTAATGTCTGGCTAGGGTTAGGGTTAAAAGAACCATAGAATTTTGCCCGCTGTTGCATTTTTAGCTGCACTTTAAATGTCAATATGAAGAGAGTTTACCCATTAGAACAGGTATTCTTCACACTTTTCATCTGGCTCAGTTTTGGAGAAAATCACTGGATAGGGCAATATACAAAAAGGTGACCAAAACTGTCCGAAAACTAAAAGTGCAGATAGGAGAAAATTGTCACTCATCCTAAAGATAACTGGGGGCCCGGAATGCAGCACTGACAGTAAAAAACTTCTACCTGTTGTGGGAATGCTAACTCTAACCCTAGCTAGGGTTTCAAATGTACATTCCGGCAGGGTGTCTCAGAAGCCCTCCAAACATCAAAGTTGAATTTTTTCCTCAAACTCCAAAAAATCAGTCTCAAACTATCAAAACGGTTTCTAAAACCTTTAGGAAAAGTAAGTTCTTTAATAATCTTTCTGGTTTAGGCAAATTTTCATGAAGCTGAAAAATGCTGTTAAATGGTAGTTAAATCGGAATGCTTTTAATGTCTGGCTAGGGTTAGGGTTACAAGAACCATAGAATTTTGCCCGCTGTTGAACTTTTAGCTGTACTTTAAATCACAAAATGAAGAGAGTTTATCCATTAGAACAGGTATTCTTCACACTTTTCATCTGGCTCAGTTTTTGATAAAATCACTGCATAGGGCAATATACAAAAAGGTGACCAAAACTGTCCGAAAGCTAAAAGTGCAGATAGGAGCAAATTATCACTCATCCTAAAGATAACTGGGGACCCGGAATGCAGCACTGACAGTAAAAAACTTCTACCTGTTGTGGGAATGCTAACTCTAACCCTAGCTAAGGTTTCAAATGTACATTCCGGCAGCGTGTCTCAGAAGCCCTCCAAAAATAAAAGATGAATTTTTTCCTCAAACCAAAAAAAATCAGTCTCAAACTATCAAAACGGTTTCAAAAACCTCTAGGAAATGTATCTTCTTTAATAATCTGTCTGGTTTAGGCAAATTTTCATGAAGCTGAAAAATGCTGTTAAATGGTTATTAAATCGGCATGCTTTTAATGTCTGGCTAGGGTTAGGGTTACAAGAACCATAGAATTTTGCCCGCTGTAGCATTTTTAGCTGCACTTTAAATGTCAATATGAAGAGAGTTTATCCATTAGAACACGTATTTTTCACACTTTTCATCTGGCTCAGTTTTTGATAAAATCACTGCATAGGGCAATATACAAAAAGGTGACCAAAACTGTCCAAAAACTAAAAGTGCAGATAGGAGCAAATTATCACTCATCCTAAAGATGACTGGGGGCCCGGAATGCAGCACTGACAGTAAAAAACTTCTACCTGTTGTGGGAATGCTAACCCTAACCCTAGCTAGGGTTTCAAATGTACATTCCGGCAGGGTGTCTCAGAAGCCCTCCAAACATCAAAGTTGAATTTTTTCCTCAAACTCCAAAAAATCAGTCTCAACCTATCAAAACGGTTTCTAAAACCTCTAGGAAATGTATCTTCTTTAATAATCTGTCTGGTTTAGGCAAATTTTCATGAAGCTGAAAAATGCTTTTAAATGGTAATTAAATCGGCATGCTTTTAATGTCTGGCTAGGGTGAGGGTTACAAGAACCATAGAATTTTGCCCGCTGTTGCACTTTTAGCTGCACTTTAAATGACAAAATGAAGAGAGTTTACCCAGTAGAACAGGTATTCTTCACACTTTTCATCTGGCTCAGTTTTGGATAAAATCAATGGATAGGGCAATATACAAAAAAGTGACCAAAACTTTCCAAAAACTAAAAGTGCAGATAGGAGCAAATTATCACTCATCCTAAAGATAACTGGGGACCCGGAATGCAGCACTGACAGTAAAAAACTTCTACCTGTTGTGGGAATGCTAAACCTAACTCTAGCTAGGGTTTCAAATGTGCATTCCAGCAGGGTGTCTCAGAAGCCCTCCAAACATCAAAGTTGAATTTTTTCCTCAAACTCCAAAAAATCAGTCTCAAACTATCAAAACGGTTTCTAAAACCTCTAGGAAAAGTATCTTCTTTAATAATCTGTCTGGTTTAGGCAAATTTTCATGAAGCTGAAAAATGCTGTTAAATGGTAGTTAAATTGGATTGCTTTTAATGTCTGGCTAGGGTTAGGGTTACAAGAACCATAGAATTTTGCCCGCTGTTGCACTTTTAGCTGCACTTTAAATGACAAAATGAAGAGAGTTTACCCATTAGAACAGGTATTCTTCACACTTTTCATATGGCTCAGTTTTGGATAAAATCACTGCATAGGGCAATATACAAAAAGGTGACCAAAACTGTCCAAAAACTAAAAGTGCAGATAGGAGCAAATTATCACTCATCCTAAAGATGACTGGGGGCCCGGAATGCAGCACTGACAGTAAAAAACTTCTACCTGTTGTGGGAATGCTAACCCTAACCCTAGCTAGGGTTTCAAATGTACATTCCGGCAGGGTGTCGCAGAAGCCCTCCAAACATCAAAGATGAATTTTTTCCTCAAACTCCAAAAAATCAGTCTCAACCTATCAAAACAGTTTCTAAAACCTCTAGGAAATGTATCTTCTTTAATAATTTGTCTGGTTTAGGCAAATTTTCATGAAGCTGAAAAATGCTTTTAAATGGTAATTAAATCGGCATGCTTTTAATGTCTGGCTAGGGTTAGGGTTACAAGAACCATAGAATTTTGCCCGCTGTTGCACTTTTAGCTGCACTTTAAATCACAAAATGAAGAGAGTTTATCCATTAGAACAGGTATTCTTCACACTTTTCATCTGGCTCAGTTTTTGATAAAATCACTGCATAGGGCAATATACAAAAAGGTGACCAAAACTGTCCGAAAACTAAAAGTGCAGATAGGAGTAAATTATCACTCATCCTAAAGATAACTGGGGACCCGGAATGCAGCACTGACAGTAAAAAACTTCTACCTGTTGTGGGAATGCAAACTCTAACTCTAGCTAGGGTTTCAAATGTACATTCCGGCAGCGTGTCTCAGAAGCCCTCCAAACATCAAAGATGAATTTTTTCCTCAAACTCCAAAAAATCAGTCTCAAACTATCAAAACGGTTTCTAAAACCTCTAGGAAAAGTATCTTCTTTAATAATCTGTCTGGTTTAGGCAAATTTTCATGAAGCTGAAAAATGCTGTTAAATGGTACTTAAATCGGAATGCTTTTAATGTCTGGCTAGGGTTAGGGTTACAAGAACCATAGAATTTTGCCCGCTGTTGCACTTTTAGCTGCACTTTAAATGACAAAATGAAGAGAGTTTACCCATTAGAACAGGTATTCTTCACACTTTTCATATGGCTCAGTTTTGGATAAAATCACTGCATAGGGCAATATACAAAAAGGTGACCAAAACTGTCCAAAAACTAAAAGTGCAGATAGGAGCAAATTATCACTCATCCTAAAGATGACTGGGGGCCCGGAATGCAGCACTGACAGTAAAAAACTTCTACCTTTTGTGGGAATGCTAACCCTAACCCTAGCTAGGGTTTCAAATGTACATTCTGGCTGGGTGTCTCAGAAGCCCTCCAAACATCAAAGTTGAATTTTTTCCTCAAACCAAAAAAAAATCAGTCTCAAACTATCAAAACGGTTTCAAAAACCTCTAGGAAATGTATCTTCTTTAATAATCTGTCTGGTTTAGGCAAATTTTCATGAAGCTGAAAAATGCTGTTAAATGGTAATTAAATCGGCATGCTTTTAATGTCTGGCTAGGGTTAGGGTTAAAAGAACCATAGAATTTTGCCCGCTGTTGCATTTTTAGCTGCACTTTAAATGTCAATATGAAGAGAGTTTACCCATTAGAACAGGTATTCTTCACACTTTTCATCTGGCTCAGTTTTGGAGAAAATCACTGGATAGGGCAATATACAAAAAGGTGACCAAAACTGTCCGAAAACTAAAAGTGCAGATAGGAGAAAATTGTCACTCATCCTAAAGATAACTGGGGGCCCGGAATGCAGCACTGACAGTAAAAAACTTCTACCTGTTGTGGGAATGCTAACTCTAACCCTAGCTAGGGTTTCAAATGTACATTCCGGCAGGGTGTCTCAGAAGCCCTCCAAACATCAAAGTTGAATTTTTTCCTCAAACTCCAAAAAATCAGTCTCAAACTATCAAAACGGTTTCTAAAACCTTTAGGAAAAGTAAGTTCTTTAATAATCTTTCTGGTTTAGGCAAATTTTCATGAAGCTGAAAAATGCTGTTAAATGGTAGTTAAATCGGAATGCTTTTAATGTCTGGCTAGGGTTAGGGTTACAAGAACCACAGAATTTTGCCCGCTGTTGCACTTTTAGCTGTACTTTAAATCACAAAATGAAGAGAGTTTATCCATTAGAACAGGTATTCTTCACACTTTTCATCTGGCTCAGTTTTTGATAAAATCACTGCATAGGGCAATATACAAAAAGGTGACCAAAACTGTCCGAAAGCTAAAAGTGCAGATAGGAGCAAATTATCACTCATCCTAAAGATAACTGGGGACCCGGAATGCAGCACTGACAGTAAAAAACTTCTACCTGTTGTGGGAATGCTAACTCTAACCCTAGCTAAGGTTTCAAATGTACATTCCGGCAGCGTGTCTCAGAAGCCCTCCAAAAATAAAAGATGAATTTTTTCCTCAAACCAAAAAAAATCAGTCTCAAACTATCAAAACGGTTTCAAAAACCTCTAGGAAATGTATCTTCTTTAATAATCTGTCTGGTTTAGGCAAATTTTCATGAAGCTGAAAAATGCTGTTAAATGGTTATTAAATCGGCATGCTTTTAATGTCTGGCTAGGGTTAGGGTTACAAGAACCATAGAATTTTGCCCGCTGTAGCATTTTTAGCTGCACTTTAAATGTCAATATGAAGAGAGTTTATCCATTAGAACACGTATTTTTCACACTTTTCATCTGGCTCAGTTTTTGATAAAATCACTGCATAGGGCAATATACAAAAAGGTGACCAAAACTGTCCAAAAACTAAAAGTGCAGATAGGAGCAAATTATCACTCATCCTAAAGATGACTGGGGGCCCGGAATGCAGCACTGACAGTAAAAAACTTCTACCTGTTGTGGGAATGCTAACCCTAACCCTAGCTAGGGTTTCAAATGTACATTCCGGCAGGGTGTCTCAGAAGCCCTCCAAACATCAAAGTTGAATTTTTTCCTCAAACTCCAAAAAATCAGTCTCAACCTATCAAAACGGTTTCTAAAACCTCTAGGAAATGTATCTTCTTTAATAATCTGTCTGGTTTAGGCAAATTTTCATGAAGCTGAAAAATGCTTTTAAATGGTAATTAAATCGGCATGCTTTTAATGTCTGGCTAGGGTGAGGGTTACAAGAACCATAGAATTTTGCCCGCTGTTGCACTTTTAGCTGCACTTTAAATGACAAAATGAAGAGAGTTTACCCAGTAGAACAGGTATTCTTCACACTTTTCATCTGGCTCAGTTTTGGATAAAATCAATGGATAGGGCAATATACAAAAAAGTGACCAAAACTTTCCAAAAACTAAAAGTGCAGATAGGAGCAAATTATCACTCATCCTAAAGATAACTGGGGACCCGGAATGCAGCACTGACAGTAAAAAACTTCTACCTGTTGTGGGAATGCTAAACCTAACTCTAGCTAGGGTTTCAAATGTGCATTCCAGCAGGGTGTCTCAGAAGCCCTCCAAACATCAAAGTTGAATTTTTTCCTCAAACTCCAAAAAATCAGTCTCAAACTATCAAAACGGTTTCTAAAACCTCTAGGAAAAGTATCTTCTTTAATAATCTGTCTGGTTTAGGCAAATTTTCATGAAGCTGAAAAATGCTGTTAAATGGTAGTTAAATTGGATTGCTTTTAATGTCTGGCTAGGGTTAGGGTTACAAGAACCATAGAATTTTGCCCGCTGTTGCACTTTTAGCTGCACTTTAAATGACAAAATGAAGAGAGTTTACCCATTAGAACAGGTATTCTTCACACTTTTCATATGGCTCAGTTTTGGATAAAATCACTGCATAGGGCAATATACAAAAAGGTGACCAAAACTGTCCAAAAACTAAAAGTGCAGATAGGAGCAAATTATCACTCATCCTAAAGATGACTGGGGGCCCGGAATGCAGCACTGACAGTAAAAAACTTCTACCTGTTGTGGGAATGCTAACCCTAACCCTAGCTAGGGTTTCAAATGTACATTCCGGCAGGGTGTCGCAGAAGCCCTCCAAACATCAAAGATGAATTTTTTCCTCAAACTCCAAAAAATCAGTCTCAACCTATCAAAACAGTTTCTAAAACCTCTAGGAAATGTATCTTCTTTAATAATTTGTCTGGTTTAGGCAAATTTTCATGAAGCTGAAAAATGCTTTTAAATGGTAATTAAATCGGCATGCTTTTAATGTCTGGCTAGGGTTAGGGTTACAAGAACCATAGAATTTTGCCCGCTGTTGCACTTTTAGCTGCACTTTAAATGACAAAATGAAGAGAGTTTACCCAGTAGAACAGGTATTCTTCACACTTTTCATCTGGCTCAGTTTTTGATAAAATCACTGCATAGGGCAATATACAAAAAGGTGACCAAAACTGTCCGAAAACTAAAAGTGCAGATAGGAGCAAATTATCACTCATCCTAAAGATAACTGGGGGCCCGGAATGCAGCACTGACAGTAAAAAACTTCTACCTGTTGTGGGAATGCTAACTCTAACTCTAGCTAGGGTTTCAAATGTGCATTCCAGCAGGGTGTCTCAGAAGCCCTCCAAACATCAAAGTTGAATTTTTTCCTCAAACTCCAAAAAATCAGTCTCAAACTATCAAAACGGTTTCTAAAACCTCTAGGAAAAGTATCTTCTTTAATAATCTGTCTGGTTTAGGCAAATTTTCATGAAGCTGAAAAATGCTGTTAAATGGTAGTTAAATCGGAATGCTTTTAATGTCTGGCTAGGGTTAGGGTTACAAGAACCATAGAATTTTGCCCGCTGTTGCACTTTTAGCTGCACTTTAAATGACAAAATGAAGAGAGTTTACCCATTAGAACAGGTATTCTTCACACTTTTCATATGGCTCAGTTTTGGATAAAATCACTGCATAGGGCAATATACAAAAAGGTGACCAAAACTGTCCAAAAACTAAAAGTGCAGATAGGAGCAAATTATCACTCATCCTAAAGATGACTGGGGGCCCGGAATGCAGCACTGACAGTAAAAAACTTCTACCTGTTGTGGGAATGCTAAACCTAACTCTAGCTAGGGTTTCAAAGGTGCATTCCAGCAGGGTGTCTCAGAAGCCCTCCAAACATCAAAGATGAATTTTTTCCTCAAACTCCAAAAAATCAGTCTCAACCTATCAAAACGGTTTCTAAAACCTCTAGGAAAAGTATCTTCTTTAATAATCTGACTGGTTTAGGCAAATTTTAATGAAGCTGAAAAATGCTGTTAAATGGTAGTTAAATCGGAATGCTTTTAATGTCTGGCTAGGGTTAGGGTTACAAGAACCATAGAATTTTGCCCGCTGTTGCACTTTTAGCTGCACTTTAAATGACAAAATGAAGAGAATTTATCCATTAGAACAGGTATTCTTCACACTTTTCATCTGGCTCAGTTTTTGATAAAATCACTGCATAGGGCAATATACAAAAAGGTGACCAAAACTGTCCGATAACTAAAAGTGCAGATAGGAGGAAATTATCACTCATCCTAAAGATAACTGGGGACCCGGAATGCAGCACTGACAGTAAAAAACTTCTACCTGTTGTGGGAATGCTAAACCTAACTCTAGCTAGAGTTTCAAATGTACATTCCGGCAACGTGTCTCAGAAGCCCTCCAAACATCAAAGATGAATTTTTTCCTCAAACCAAAAAAAATCAGTCTCAAACTATCAAAACGGTTTCTAAAACCTCTAGGAAAAGTATCTTCTTTAATAATCTGTCTGGTTTAGGCAAATTTTCATGAAGCTGAAAAATGCTGTTAAATGGTTGTTAAATCGGCACGCTTTTAATGCCTGGCTAGGGTTAGGGTTACAAGAACCATAGAATTGTGCCCGCTGTTGCACTTTTAGCTGCACTTTAAATCACAAAATGAAGAGAGCTTACCCATTAGAACAGGTATTCTTCACACTTTTCATCTGGTTCAGTTTTGGATAAAATCACTGCATAGGGCAATATACAAAAAGGTGACCAAAACTGTCCGAAATCTAAAAGTGCAGATAGGAGCAAATTATCACTCATCCTAAAGATAACTGGGGACCCGGAATGCAGCACTGACAGTAAAAAACTTCTACCTGTTGTGGGAATGCTAAACCTAACTCTAGCTAGGGTTTCAAATGTACATTCCCGCAGGGTGTCTCAGAAGCCCTCCAAACATCAAAGTTGAAGTTTTTCCTCAAACCAAAAAAAATCAGTCTCAAACTATCAAAACGGTTTTTAAAATCTCTAGGAAATGTATCTTCTTTAATAATCTGTCTTGTTCAGGCAAATTTTCATGAAGCTGAAAAATTATGTTAAATGGTAGTTAAATCGGCATGCTTTTAATGCCTGGCTAGGGTTAATGTTACAAGAACCATAGAATTGTGCCCGCTGTTGCACTTTTAGCTGCACTTTAAATGTCAATATGAAGAGAGTTTAAACATTAGAACAGGAATTCTTCACACTTTTCATCTGGCTCAGTTTTGGATAAAATCAATGGATAGGGCAATATACAAAAAGGTGACCAAAACTGTCCAAAAACTAAAAGTGCAGATAGGAGCAAATTATCACTCATCCTAAAGATAACTGGGGGCCCGGAATGCAGCACTGACAGTAAAAAACTTCTACCTGTTGTGGGAGTGCTAACCCTGACCCTAGCTAGGGTTTCAAAAGTACAGTGCCTTGCGAAAGTATTCGGCCCCCTTGAACTTTTCAACCTTTTGCCACATTTCAGGCTTTAAACATAAAGATATAAATTTTTTATTTTATGTTAAGAATCACCAACAAGTGGGACACAATTGTGAAGTGGAACGAAATCTATTGGATTTTTGAAACTTTTTTAACTAATAAAAAAATGAAAAGTGGGGCGTGCAAAATTATTCGGCCCCTTTACTTTCAGTGCAGCAAACTCACTCCAGAAGTTCAGCAAGGATCTCTGAATGATCCAATGTTGTCCTAAATGACTGATGGTGATAAATAGAATCCACCTGTGTGTAATCAAGTCTCTGTATAAATGCACCTGCTCTGTGATAGTCTCAAGGTTCTGTTGAAAGCGCAGAGAGCATCATGAAGACCAAGGAACACACCAGGCAGGTCCGTAATACTGTTGTGGAGAAGTTTAAAGATGGATTTGGATACAAAAAGATTTCCCAAGCTTCAAACATCCCAAGGAGCACTGTGCAAGCGATCATCTTGAAATGGAAGGAGTATCAGACCACTGCAAATCTACCAAGACCTGGCCGTCCCTCTAAACTTTCAGCTCAGACAAGGAGAAGACTGATCAGAGATGCAGCCAAGAGGCCCATGATCACTCTGGATGAACTGCAGAGAACTACAGCTGAGGTGGGAGAGTCTGTCCATAGGACAACAATCAGTCTTACACTGCACAAATCTGGCCTTTATGGAAGAGTGGCAAGAAGAAAGCCATTTCTCAAAGATATCCATAAAAAATCTCGTCTAAAGTTTGCCACAAGCCACCTGGGAGACACCCCAAACATGTGGAAGAAGGTGCTCTGGTCAGATGAAACCAAAATCGAACTTTTTGGCCACAATGCAAAACGATATGTTTGGCGTAAAAGCAACACAGCTCATCACCCTCAACACACCATCCCCACTGTCAAACATGGTGGTGGCAGCATCATGGTTTGGGCCTGCTTTTCTTCAGCAGGGACAGGGAAGATGGTTAAAATTGAGGGGAAGATGGATGCAGCCAAATACAGGACCATTCTGGATGAAAACCTGTTGGAGTCTGCAAAAGACCTGAAACTGGGACGGAGATTTATCTTCCAACAAGACAATGATCCCAAACATACAGCAAAATCTACAAAGGAATGGTTCACAAATAAACGTATCCAGGTGTTTGAATGGCCAAGTCAAAGTCCAGACCTGAATCCAATCGAGAATCTGTGGAAAGAGCTGAAAACTGCTGTTCACAAACGCTCTCCATCCAACCTCACTGAGCTTGAGCTGTTTTGCAAGGAAGAATGGCCAAGAATTTCAGTCTCTCGATGTGCAAAACTGATAGAGACAAACCCCAAGCGACTTGCAGCTGTAATCGCAGCAAAAGGTGGCTCTACAAAGTATTAACGCAAGGGGGCCGAATAATTTTGCACGCCCCACTTTTCATTTTTTTATTAGTTAAAAAAGTTTCAAGAATCCAATAGATTTCGTTCCACTTCACAATTGTGTCCCACTTGTTGGTGATTCTTCACATAAAATAAAAAATTTATATCTTTATGTTTTAAGCCTGAAATGTGGCAAAAGGTTGAAAAGTTCAAGGGGGCCGAATACTTTCGGAAGGCACTGTACATTCCGGCAGCGTGTCTCAGAAGCCCTCCAAACATGAAAGATGATTTTTTTCCTCAAACCAAAAAAAATCAGTCTCAAACTATCAAAACGGTTTCAAAAACCTCTAGGAAATGTATCTTCTTTAATAATCTGTCTGGTTTAGGCAAATTTTCATGAAGCTGAAAAATGCTGTTAAATGGTAGTTAAATCGGCATGCTTTTAATGTCTGGCTAGGGTTAGGGTTACAAGAACCATAGAATTTTGCCCGCTGTTGCAATTTTAGCTGCACTTTAAATGTCAATATGAAGAGAGTTTAGCCATTAGAACAGGTATTCTTCACACTTTTCATCTGGCTCATTTTAGGATAAAATCACTGGATAGGGCAATATACAAAAAGGTGACCAAAACTGTCCGAAAACTAAAAGTGCAGATAGGAGAAAATTATCACTCATCCTAAAGATAATTGGAGGCCCGGAATGCAGCACTGACAGTAAAAAACTTCTACCTGTTGTGGGAATGCTAACCCTAACCCTAGCTAGGGTTTCAAATGTACATTCTGGCAGGGTGTCTCAGAAGCCCTCCAAACATCAAAGATGAATTTTTTCCTCAAACTCCAAAAAATCAGTCTCAACCTATCAAAACGGTTTTTAAAACCTCTAGGAAATGTATCTTCTTTAATAATCTGTCTGGTTTAGGCAAATTTTCATAAAGCTGAAAAATGCTGTTAAATGGTAGTTAAATTGGCATGCTTTTAATGTCTGGCTAGGGTTAGGGTTACAAGAACCATAGAATTTTTCCTGCTGTTGCACTTTTAGCTGCACTTTAAATGTCAATATGAAGAGAGTTTACCCATTAGAACAGTTATTTTTCACACTTTTCATCTGGCTCAGTTTTGGATAAAATCACTGCATAGGGCAATATACAAAAAGGTGACCAAAACTGTCCGAAAACTAAAAGTGCAGATAGGAGCAAATTATCACTCATCCTAAAGATAACTGGGGACCCGGAATGCAGCACTGACAGTAAAAAACTTTTACCTGTTGTGGCAATGCTAAACCTAACTCTAGCTAGGGTTTCAAATGTGCATTCCAGCAGGGTGTCTCAGAAGCCCTCCAAACATCAAAGTTGAATTTTTTCCTCAAACTCCAAAAAATCAGTCTCAAACTATCAAAACGGTTTCTAAAACCTCTAGGAAAAGTATCTTCTTTAATAATCTGTCTGGTTTAGGCAAATTGTAATGAAGCTGAAAATTGCTGTGAAATGGTAGTTAAATTGGCATGCTTTTAATGTCTGGCTAGGGTTAGGGTTACAAGAACCATAGAATTTTGCCCGCTGTTGCACTTTTAGCTGCACTTTAAATGACAAATTGAAGAGAGTTTACCATTAGAACAGGTATACTTCACACTTTTCATCTGGCTCAGTTTTGGATAAAATCAATGGATAGGGCAATATACAAAAAAGTGACCAAAACTGTCAAAAAACTAAAAGTGCAGATAGGAGCAAATTATCACTCATCCTAAAGATAACTGGGGGCCCGGAATGCAGCACTGACAGTAAAAAACTTCTACCTGTTGTGGGAATGCTAACCCTAACCCTAGCTAGGGTTTCAAATGTATATTCCGGCAGCGTGTCTCAGAAGCCCTCCAAACATCAAAGATGAATTTTTTCCTCAAACCAAAAAAAATCAGTCTCAAACTATCAAAAAGGTTTCAAAAACCTCTAGGAAATGTATCTGCTTTAATATTCTGTCTGGTTTAGGCAAATTTTCATTAAGCTGAAAAATGCTGTTAAATGGTAATTAAATCGGCATGCTTTTAATGTCTGGCTAGGGTTAGGGTTACAAGAACCATAGAATTTTGCCCGCTGTTGCAATTTTAGCTGCACTTTAAATGTCAATATGAAGAGAGTTTACCCATTAGAACAGGTATTCTTCACACTTTTCATCTGGCTCAGTTTTGGATAAAATCACTGGATAGGGCAATATACAAAAAGGTGACCAAAACTGTCCGAAAACTAAAAGTGCAGATAGGAGAAAATTATCACTCATCCTAAAGATAACTGGAGGCCCGGAATGCAGCACTGACAGTAAAAAACTTCTACCTGTTGTGGGAATGCTAAACCTAACTCTAGCTAGGGTTTCAAATGTACATTCCAGCAGGGTGTCTCAGAAGCCCTCCAAACATCAAAGATGAATTTTTTCCTCAAACTCCAAAAAATCAGCCTCAACCTATCAAAACGGTTTCTAAAACCTCTAGGAAATGTATCTTCTTTAATAATCTGTCTGGTTTAGGCAAATTTTCATGAAGCTGAAAAATGCTGTTAAATGGTACTTAAATTGGCATGCTTTTAATGCCTGGCTAGGGTTAGGGTTACAAGAACCATAGAATTGTGCCCGCTGTTGCACTTTTAGCTGCACTTTAAATGTCAATATGAAGAGAGTTTACCCATTAGAACAGGTATTCTTCACACTTAAAACTAAAAGTGCAGATAGGAGCAAATTATCACTTTAAATGAAAAAATGAAGAGAGTTTACCCATTAGAACAGGTATTCTTCACACTTTTCATATGGCTCAGTTTTGGATAAAATCACTGGATAGGGCAATATACAAAAAGGTGACCAAAACTGTCCAAAAACTAAAAGTGCAGATAGGAGCAAATTATCACTCATCCTAAAGATAACTGGGGGTCCGGAATGCAGCACTGACAGTAAAAAACTTCTACCTGTTGTGGGAATGCTAACCCTGACCCTAGCTAGGGTTTCAAAAGTACATTCCGGCAGCTTGTCTCAGAAGCCCTCCAAACATCAAAGATGAATTTTTTCCTCAAACTCCAAAAAATCAGTCTCAACCTATCAAAACGGTTTCTAAAACCTCTAGGAAATGTATCTTCTTTAATAATCTGTCTGGTTTAGGCAAATTTTCATGAAGCTGAAAAATGCTGTTAAATGGTAGTTAAATTGGCATGCTTTTAATGCCTGGCTAGGGTTAGGGTTACAAGAACATAGAATATTGCCCGCTGTTGCACTTTTAGCTGCACTTTAAATGACAAAATGAAGAGAGTTTACCCTTTAGAACAGGTATTCTTCACACTTTTCATCTGGCTCAGTTTTTGATAAAATCACTGCATAGGGCAATATACAAAGAGGTGACCAAAACTGTCCGAAAACTAAAAGTGCAGATAGGAGCAAATTATCACTCATCCTAAAGATAACTGGGGACCCGGAATGCAGCACTGATAGTAAAAAACTTCTACCTGTTGTGGGAATGCTAAACCTAACTCTAGCTAGGGTTTCAAATGTACATTCCGGCAGGGTGTCTCAGAAGCCCTCCAAATATCAAAGATGAATTTTTTCCTCAAACTCCAAAAAATCAGTCTCAACCTATCAAAACGGTTTCTAAAACCTCTAGGATACATATCTTCTTTAATAATCTGTCTGGTTTAGGCAAAATTTCATGAAGCTGAAAAATGCTGTTAAATGGTTGTTAAATCGGCACGCTTTTAATGCCTGGCTAGGGTTAGGGTTACAAGAACCATAGAATTGTGCCCGCTGTTGCACTTTTAGCTGCACTTTAAATGACAAAATGAAGAGAGTTTACCCATTAGAACAGGTATTCTTCACACTTTTCATCTTGCTCAGTTTTGGATAAAATCAATGGATAGGGCAATATACAAAAAAGTGACCAATACTGTCCAAAAACTAAAAGTGCAGATAGGAGCAAATTATCACTCATCTTAAAGATAACTGGGGGCCCGGAATGCAGCACTGACAGTAAAAAACTTCTACCTGTTGTGGGAATGCTAACCCTAACCCTAGCTAGGGTTTCAAATGTACATTCCGGCAGCGTGTCTCAGAAGCCCTCCAAACATCAAAGATGAATTTTTTCCTCAAACCAAAAAAAATCAGTCTCAAACTATCAAAAAGGTTTCAAAAACCTCTAGGAAATGTATCTGCTTTAATATTCTGTCTGGTTTAGGCAAATTTTCATTAAGTTGAAAAATGCTGTTAAATGGTAATTAAATCGGCATGCTTTTAATGTCTGGCTAGGGTTAGGGTTACAGGAACCATAGAATTTTGCCCGCTGTTGCAATTTTAGCTGCACTTTAAATGACAAAATGAAGAGAGTTTACCCATTAGAACAGGTATTCTTCACACTTTTCATCTGGCTCAGTTTTTGATAAAATCACTGCATAGGGCAATATACAAAGAGGTGACCAAAACTGTCCGAAAACTAAAAGTGCAGATAGGAGCAAATTATCACTCATCCTAAAGATAACTGGGGACCCGGAATGCAGCACTGACAGTAAAAATCTTCTACCTGTTGTGGGAATGCGAACTCTAACCCTAGCTAGGGTTTCAAAAGTACATTCTGACAGTTTGTCTCAGAAGCCCTCCAAACATCAAAGATGAATTTTTTCCTCAAACTCCAAAAAATCAGTCTCAACCTATCAAAACGGTTTCAAAAACCTCTAGGAAATGTATCTTCTTTAATATTCTGTCTGTTTTAGGCAAATTTTCATGAAGCTGAAAAATGCTGTTAAATGGTAGTTAAATCGGCATGCTTTTAATGTCTAGCTAGGGTTAGGGTTACAAGAACCATAGAATTTTGCCCGCTGTTGCAATTTTAGCTGCACTTTAAATGTCAATATGAAGAGAGTTTACCCATTAGAACAGGTATTCTTCACACTTTTCATCTGGCTCAGTTTTGGATAAAATCACTGGATAGGGCAATATACAAAAAGGTGACCAAAACTATCCGAAAACTAAAAGTGCAGATAGAAGAAAATTATCACTCATCCTAAAGATAACTGGGGGCCCGGAATGCAGCACTGACAGTAAAAAACTTCTACCTGTTGTGGGAATGCTACTCCTAACCCTAGCTAGGGTTTCAAATGTACATTCCGGCAGGGTGTCTCAGAAGCCCTCCAAACATCAAAGATGAATTTTTTCCTCAAACTCCAAAAAATCAGTCTCAACCTATCAAAACGGTTTCTAAAACCTCTAGGAAATGTATCTTCTTTAATAATCTGTCTGGTTTAGGCAAATTTTCATGAAGCTGAAAAATGCTGTTAAATGGTTGTTAAATCGGCACGCTTTTAATGCCTGGCTAGGGTTAGGGTTACAAGAACCATAGAATTGTGCCCGCTGTTGCAATTTTAGCTGCACTTTAAATGTCAATATAAAGAGAGTTTACCCATTAGAAGAGGTATTCTTCACAATTTTCATCTGGCTCAGTTTTGGATAAAATCACTGGATAGGGCAATATACAAAAAGGTGACCAAAACTGTCCGAAAACTAAAAGTGCAGATAGGAGAAAATTATCACTCATCCTAAAGATAACTGGAGGCCCGGAATGCAGCATTGACAGTAAAAAACTTCTACCTGTTGTGGGAATGCTAACCCTAACCCTAGCTAGGGTTTCAAATGTACATTCTGACAGGTTGTCCCAGAAGCCCTCCAAACATCAAAGATGAATTTTTTCCTCAAACTCCAAAAAATCAGTCTCAACCTATCAAAACGGTTTCTAAAACCTCTAGGAAATGTATCTTCTTTAATAATCTGTCTGGTTTAGGCAAATTTTCATGAAGCTGAAAAATGCTGTTAAATGGTTGTTAAATCGGCACGCTTTTAATGCCTGGCTAGGGTTAGGGTTACAAGAACCATAGAATTGTGCCCACTGTTGCAATTTTAGCTGCACTTTAAATGTCAATATGAAGAGAGTTTACCCATTAGAACAGGTATTCTTCACACTTTTCATCTGGCTCAGTTTTGGATAAAATCACTGGATAGGGCAATATACAAAAAGGTGACCAAAACTGTCCGAAAACTAAAAGTGCAGATAGGAGCAAATTATCACTCATCCTAAAGATGAGTGGGGGCCCGGAATGCAGCACTGACAGTAAAAAACTACTACCTGTTGTGGGAATGCTAACCCTAACCCTAGCTAGGGTTTCAAATGTACATTCTGGCAGGGTGTCTCAGAAGCCCTCCAAACATCAAAGATGAATTTTTTCCTCAAACTCCAAAAAATCAGTCTCAACCTATCAAAACGGTTTCTAAAACCTCTAGGAAATGTATCTTCTTTAATAATCTGTCTGGTTTAGGCAAATTTTCATGAAGCTGAAAAATGCTGTTAAATGGTAGTTAAATTGGAATGCTTTTAATGCCTGGTTAGGGTTAGGGTTACAAGAACCATAGAATTGTGCCCGCTGTTGCACTTTTAGCTGCACTTTAAATGTCAATATGAAGAGAGTTTACCCATTAGAACAGGTATTCTTCACACTTTTCATCTGGCTCAGTTTTGGATAAAATCACTGCATAGGGCAATATACAAAAAGGTGACCAAAACTGTCCGAAAACTAAAAGTGCAGATAGGAGCAAATTATCACTCATCCTAAAGATAACTGGGGACCCGGAATGCAGCACTGACAGTAAAAAACTTTTACCTGTTGTGGCAATGCTAAACCTAACTCTAGCTAGGGTTTCAAATGTGCATTCCAGCAGGGTGTCTCAGAAGCCCTCCAAACATCAAAGTTGAATTTTTTCCTCAAACTCCAAAAAATCAGTCTCAAACTATCAAAACGGTTTCTAAAACCTCTAGGAAAAGTATCTTCTTTAATAATCTGTCTGGTTTAGGCATTTTGTAATGAAGCTGAAAATTGCTGTGAAATGGTAGTTAAATTGGCATGCTTTTAATGTCTGGCTAGGGTTAGGGTTACAAGAACCATAGAATTTTGCCCGCTGTTGCACTTTTAGCTGCACTTTAAATGACAAATTGAAGAGAGTTTACCCATTAGAACAGGTATTCACACTTTTCATATGGCTCAGTTTTGGATAAAATCACTGCAAAGGGCAATATACAAAAAGGTGACCAAAACTGTCCAAAAACTAAAAGTGCAGATAGGAGCAAATTATCACTCATCCTAAAGATGAGTGGGGGCCCGGAATGCAGCACTGACAGTAAAAAACTTCTACCTGTTGTGGGAATGCTAACCCTAACCCTAGCTAGGGTTTCAAATGTACATTCCGGCAGGGTGTCTCAGAAGCCCTCCAAATATCAAAGTTGAATTTTTTCCTCAAACCAAAAAAAATCAGTCTCAAACTATCAAAACGGTTTTTAAAATCTCTAGGAAATGTATCTTCATTAATAATGTGTCTTGTTCAGGAAAATTTTCATGAAGCTGAAAAATGCTGTTAAATGGTAGTTAAATCGGCATATTTTAATGCCTGGCTAGGGTTAGGGTTACAAGAACCATAGAATTGTGCCCGCTGTTGCACTTTTAGCTGCACTTTAAATGACAAAATGAAGAGAGTTTACCCATTAGAACAGGTATTCTTCACACTTTTCATCTTGCTCAGTTTTGGATAAAATCAATGGATAGGGCAATATACAAAAAAGTGACCAATACTGTCCAAAAACTAAAAATGCAGATAGGAGCAAGTTATCACTCATCTTAAAGATAACTGGGGGCCCGGAATGCAGCACTGACAGTAAAAAACTTCTACCTGTTGTGGGAATGCTAACCCTAACCCTAGCTAGGGTTTCAAATGTACATTCCGGCAGCGTGTCTCAGAAGCCCTCCAAACATCAAAGATGAATTTTTTCCTCAAACCAAAAAAAATCAGTCTCAAACTATCAAAAAGGTTTCAAAAACCTCTAGGAAATGTACATGCTTTAATATTCTGTCTGGTTTAGGCAAATTTTCATTAAGTTGAAAAATGCTGTTAAATGGTAATTAAATCGGCATGCTTTTAATGTCTGGCTAGGGTTAGGGTTACAGAAACCATAGAATTTTGCCCGCTGTTGCAATTTTAGCTGCACTTTAAATGTCAATATGAAGAGAGTTTACCCATTAGAACAGGTATTCTTCACACTTTTCATCTGGCTCAGTTTTGGATAAAATCACTGGATAGGGCAATATACAAAAAGGTGACCAAAACTGTCCGAAAACTAAAAGTGCAGATAGGAGAAAATTATCACTCATCCTAAAGATAACTGGAGGCCCGGAATGCAGCACTGACAGTAAAAAACTTCTACCTGTTGTGGGAATGCTAAACCTAACTCTAGCTAGGGTTTCAAATGTACATTCCAGCAGGGTGTCTCAGAAGCCCTCCAAACATCAAAGATGAATTTTTTCCTCAAACTCCAAAAAATCAGTCTCAACCTATCAAAACGGTTTCTAAAACCTCTAGGAAATGTATCTTCTTTAATAATCTGTCTGGTTTAGGCAAATTTTCATGAAGCTGAAAAATGCTGTTAAATGGTACTTAAATTGGCATGCTTTTAATGCCTGGCTAGGGTTAGGGTTACAAGAACCATAGAATTGTGCCCGCTGTTGCACTTTTAGCTGCACTTTAAATGTCAATATGAAGAGAGTTTACCCATTAGAACAGGTATTCTTCACACTTAAAACTAAAAGTGCAGATAGGAGCAAATTATCACTTTAAATGAAAAAATGAAGAGATTTACCCATTAGAACAGGTATTCTTCACACTTTTCATATGGCTCAGTTTTGGATAAAATCAATGGATAGGGCAATATACAAAAAAGTGACCAATACTGTCCAAAAACTAAAAGTGCAGATAGGAGCAAATTATCACTCATCTTAAAGATAACTGGGGGCCCGGAATGCAGCACTGACAGTAAAAAACTTCTACCTGTTGTGGGAATGCTAACCCTAACCCTAGCTAGGGTTTCAAATGTACATTCCGGCAGCGTGTCTCAGAAGCCCTCCAAACATCAAAGATGAATTTTTTCCTCAAACCAAAAAAAATCAGTCTCAAACTATCAAAAAGGTTTCAAAAACCTCTAGGAAATGTATCTGCTTTAATATTCTGTCTGGTTTAGGCAAATTTTCATTAAGTTGAAAAATGCTGTTAAATGGTAATTAAATCGGCATGCTTTTAATGTCTGGCTAGGGTTAGGGTTACAGGAACCATAGAATTTTGCCCGCTGTTGCAATTTTAGCTGCACTTTAAATGACAAAATGAAGAGAGTTTACCCATTAGAACAGGTATTCTTCACACTTTTCATCTGGCTCAGTTTTTGATAAAATCACTGCATAGGGCAATATACAAATAGGTGACCAAAACTGTCCGAAAACTAAAAGTGCAGATAGGAGCAAATTATCACTCATCCTAAAGATAACTGGGGACCCGGAATGCAGCACTGACAGTAAAAAACTTCTACCTGTTGTGGGAATGCTAAGCCTAACCCTAGCTAGGGTTTCAAATGTACATTCCGGCAGGTTGTCTCAGAAGCCCTCCAAACATCAAAGTTGAATTTTTTCCTCAAACCCAAAAAAATCAGTCTCAAACTATCAAATTGGTTTCTAAAACCTCTAGGAAATGTATCTTCTTTAATAATCTGTCTGGTTTAGGCAAAATTTCATGAAGCTGAAAAATGCTGTTAAATGGTAGTTAAATTGGCATGCTTTTAATGCTTGGCTAGGGTTAGGGTTACAAGAACCATAGAATTGTGGCCGCTGTTGCACTTTTAGCTGCACTTCAATTGACAAAATGAAGAGAGTTTACCCATTAGAACAGGTATTCTTCACACTTTTCATCTGGCTCAGTTTTTGATAAAATCACTGCATAGGGCAATATACAAAAAGGTGACCAAAACTGTCCGAAAACTAAAAGTGCAGATAGGAGAAAATTATCACTCATCCTAAAGATAACTGGAGGCCCGGAATGCAGCACTGACAGTAAAAAACTTCTACCTGTTGTGGGAATGCTAACCCTAACCCTAGCTAGGGTTTCAAATGTACATTCTGACAGGGTGTCTCAGAAGCCCTCCAAATATCAAAGATGAATTTTTTCCTCAAAATCCAAAAAATCAGTCTCAACCTATCAAAACGGTTTCTAAAACCCCTAGGAAATGTATCTTCTTTAATAATCTGTCTGGTTTAGGCAAATTTTCATGAAGCTGAAAATTGCTGTTAAATGGTAGTTAAATTGGCATGCTTTTAATGCCTGGCTAGGGTTAGGGTTACAAGAACATAGAATTGTGCCCGCTGTTGCACTTTTAGCTGCACTTTAAATGACAAAATGAAGAGAGTTTACCCATTAGAACAGGTATTCTTCACACTTTTCATCTGGCTCAGTTTTTGATAAAATCACTTTATAGGGCAATATACAAAAAGGTGACCAAAACTGTCCGAAAACTAAAAGTGCAGATAGGAGCAAATTATCACTCATCCTAAAGATAACTGGGGACCCGGAATGCAGCACTGATAGTAAAAAACTTCTACCTGTTGTGGGAATGCTAACCCTAACCCTAGCTAGGGTTTCAAATGTACATTCCGGCAGGGTGTCTCAGAAGCCCTCCAAACATCAAAGATGAATTTTTTACTCAAACTCCAAAAAATCAGTCTCAACCTATCAAAACGGTTTCTAAAACCTCTAGGAAATGTATCTTCTTTAATAATCTGTCTGCTTTAGGCAAATTGTATTGAAGCTGAAAATTGCTGTGAAATGGTAGTTAAATCGGCATGCTTTTAATGTCTGGCTAGGGTTAGGGTTACAAGAACCATAGAATATTGCCCGCTGTTGCACTTTTAGCTGCACTTTAAATGTCAATATGAACAGAGTTTACCCATTAGAACAGGTATTCTTCACACATTTCATCTGGCTCAGTTTTGGATAAAATCACTTTATAGGGCAATATACAAAAAGGTGACCAAAACTGTCCGAAAACTAAAAGTGCAGATAGGAGCAAATTATCACTCATCCTAAAGATAACTGGGGACCCGGAATGCAGCACTGACAGTAAAAAACTTCTACCTGTTGTGGGAATGCTAACCCTAACCCTAGCTAGGGTTTCAAATGTACATTCTGGCAGGGTGTCTCAAAAGCCCTCCAAACATCAAAGATGAATTTTTTCCTCAAACTCCAAAAAATCAGTCTCAAACTATCAAAACGGTTTCTAAAACCTCTAGGAAATGTATCTTCTTTAATAATCTGTCTGGTTTAGGCAAATTTTCATGAAGCTGAAAAATGCTGTTAAATGGTAGTTAAATCGGCATGCTTTTAATGCCTGGCTAGGGTTAGGGTAACAAGAACCATAGAATTGTGCCCGCTGTTTCACATTTAGCTGCACTTTAAATGTCAAAATGAAGAGAGTTTACCCATTAGAACAGGTATTCTTCACACTTTTCATCTGGCTCAGTTTTGGATAAAATCACTGGATAGGGCAATATACAAAAAGGTGACCAAAACTGTCCGAAAACTAAAAGTGCAGATAGGAGCAAATTATCACTCATCCTAAAGATAACTGGGGACCCGGAATGCAGCACTGATAGTAAAAAACTTCTACCTGTTGTGGGAATGCTAACCCTAACCCTAGCTAGGGTTTCAAATGTACATTCCGGCAGGGTGTCTAAGAAGCCCTCCAAACATCAAAGATGAATTTTTTACTCAAACTCCAAAAAATCAGTCTCAACCTATCAAAACGGTTTCTAAAACCTCTAGGAAATGTATCTTCTTTAATAATCTCTCTGCTTTAGGCAAATTGTATTGAAGCTGAAAATTGCTGTGAAATGGTAGTTAAATCGGCATGCTTTTAATGTCTGGCTAGGGTTAGGGTTACAAGAACCATAGAATATTGCCCGCTGTTGCACTTTTAGCTGCACTTTAAATGTCAATATGAACAGAGTTTACCCATTAGAACAGGTATTCTTCACACATTTCATCTGGCTCAGTTTTGGATAAAATCACTTTATAGGGCAATATACAAAAAGGTGACCAAAACTGTCCGAAAACTAAAAGTGCAGATAGGAGCAAATTATCACTCATCCTAAAGATAACTGGGGACCCGGAATGCAGCACTGACAGTAAAAAACTTCTACCTGTTGTGGGAATGCTAACCCTAACCCTAGCTAGGGTTTCAAATGTACATTCTGGCAGGGTGTCTCAAAAGCCCTCCAAACATCAAAGATGAATTTTTTCCTCAAACTCCAAAAAATCAGTCTCAAACTATCAAAACGGTTTCTAAAACCTCTAGGAAATGTATCTTCTTCAATAATCTGTCTGGTTTAGGCAAATTTTCATGAAGCTGAAAAATGCTGTTAAATGGTAGTTAAATCGGCATGATTTTAATGCCTGGCTAGGGTTAGGGTAACAAGAACCATTGAATTGTGCCCGCTGTTTCACTTTTAGCTGCACTTTAAATGTCAAAATGAAGAGAGTTTACCCATTAGAACAGGTATTCTTCACACTTTTCATCTGGCTCAGTTTTGGATAAAATCACTGGATAGGGCAATATACAAAAAGGTGACCAAAACTGTCCGAAAACTAAAAGTGCAGATAGGAGCAAATTATCACTCATCCTAAAGATAACTGGGGGCCCGGAATGCAGCACTGACAGTAAAAAACTTCTACCTGTTGTTGGAATGCTAACCCTAACCCTAGCTAGGGTTTCAAATGTACATTCCGGCAGGGTGTCTCAGAAGCCCTCCAAACATCAAAGACGAATTTTTTCCTCAAACCAAAAAAAATCAGTCTCAAACTATCAAAACGGTTTCTAAAACCTCTAGGAAATGTATCTTCTTTAATAATCTGTCTGGTTTAGGCAAATTTTCATGAAGCTGAAAAATGCTGTTAAATGGTAGTTAAATCGACATGCTTTTAATGCCTGGCTAGGGTTAGGGTTACAAGAACCATAGAATTGTGCCCGCTGTTGCACTTTTAGCTGCACTTTAAATGTCAATATGAAGAGAGTTTACCCATTAGAACAGGTATTCTTCACACTTTTCATCTTGCTCAGTTTTGGATAAAATCACTGGATAGGGCAATATACAAAAAGGTGACCAAAACTGTCCGAAAACTAAAAGTGCAGATAGAAGAAAATTATCACTCATCCTAAAGATAACTGGGGGCCCGGAATGCAGCACTGACAGTAAAAAACTTCTACCTGTTGTGGGAATGCTAACCCTAACCCTAGCTAGGGTTTCAAATGTACATTCCGGCAGGGTGTCTCAGAAGCCCTCCAAACATCAAAGATGAATTTTTTCCTCAAACTCCAAAAAATCAGTCTCAACCTATCAAAACGGTTTCTAAAACCTCTAGGAAATGTATCTTCTTTAATAATCTGTCTGGTTTAGGCAAATTTTCATGAAGCTGAAAACTGCTGTTAAATGGTAGTTAAATCGGCATGCTTTTAATGCCTGGCTAGGGTTAGGGTTACAAGAACCATAGAATTGTGCCCGCTGTTGCACTTTTAGCTGCACTTTAAATGACAAAATTAAGAGAGTTTACCCATTAGAACAGGTATTCTTCACACTTTTCATCTGGCTCAGTTTTGGATAAAATCAATGGATTGGGCAATATACAAAAAAGTGACCAAAACTGTCCAAAAACTAAAAGTGCAGATAGGAGCAAATTATCACTCATCCTAAAGATAACTGGGGACCCGGAATGCAGCACTGACAGTAAAAAATTTCTACCTGTTGTGGGAATGCTAAACCTAACCCTAGCTACGGTTTCAAATGTGAATTCTGGCAGGGTGTCTCAGAAGCCCTCCAAACATCAAAGTTTAATTTTTTCCTCAAACTCCAAAAAATCAGTCTCAAACTATAAAAACGGTTTCTAAAACCTCTAGGAAATGTATCTTCTTTAATAATCTGTCTTGTTCAGGCAAATTTTCATGAAGCTGAAAAATGCTGTTAAATGGTAGTTAAATCGGCATGCTTTTAATGTCTGGCTAGGATTAGGGTTACAAGAACTATAGAATATTGCCCGCTGTTGCACTTTTAGCTGCACTTTAAATGACAAAATGAAGAGAGTTTACCCATTAGAACAGGTATTCTTTACACTTTTCATCTGGCTCAGTTTTGGATAAAATCACTGGATAGGGCAATATACAAAAAGGTGACCAAAACTGTCCGAAAACTAAAAGTGCAGATAGGAGAAAATTATCACTCATCCTAAAGATAACTGGGGGCCCGGAATGCAGCACTGACAGTAAAAAACTTCTACCTGTTGTGGGAATGCTAACCCTAACCCTAGCTAGGGTTTCAAATGTACATTCCGGCAGGGTGTCTCAGAAGCCCTCCAAACATCAAAGATGAATTTTTTCCTCAAACTCCAAAAAATCAGTCTCAACCTATCAAAACGGTTTCTAAAACCTCTAGGAAATGTATCTTCTTTAATAATCTGTCTGGTTTAGGCAAATTGTATTGAAGCTGAAAATTGCTGTGAAATGGTAGTTAAATCGGAATGCTTTTAATGTCTGGCTAGGGTTAGGGTTACAAGAACCATAGAATATTGCCCGCTGTTGCACTTTTAGCTGCACTTTAAATGTCAATATGAACAGAGTTTACCCATTAGAACAGGTATTCTTCACACTTTTCATCTTGCTCAGTTTTGGATAAAATCAATGGATAGGGCAATATACAAAAAAGTGACCAATACTGTCCAAAAACTAAAAGTGCAGATAGGAGCAAATTATCACTCATCTTAAAGATAACTGGGGGCCCGGAATGCAGCACTGACAGTAAAAAACTTCTACCTGTTGTGGGAATGCTAACCCTAACCCTAGCTAGGGTTTCAAATGTACATTCCGGCAGCGTGTCTCAGAAGCCCTCCAAACATCAAAGATGAATTTTTTCCTCAAACCAAAAAAAATCAGTCTCAAACTATCAAAAAGGTTTCAAAAACCTCTAGGAAATGTATCTGCTTTAATATTCTGTCTGGTTTAGGCAAATTTTCATTAAGTTGAAAAATGCTGTTAAATGGTAATTAAATCGGCATGCTTTTAATGTCTGGCTAGGGTTAGGGTTACAGGAACCATAGAATTTTGCCCGCTGTTGCAATTTTAGCTGCACTTTAAATGACAAAATGAAGAGAGTTTACCCATTAGAACAGGTATTCTTCACACTTTTCATCTGGCTCAGTTTTTGATAAAATCACTGCATAGGGCAATATACAAAGAGGTGACCAAAACTGTCCGAAAACTAAAAGTGCAGATAGGAGCAAATTATCACTCATCCTAAAGATAACTGGGGACCCGGAATGCAGCACTGACAGTAAAAAACTTCTACCTGTTGTGGGAATGCTAAGCCTAACCCTAGCTAGGGTTTCAAATGTACATTCCGGCAGGTTGTCTCAGAAGCCCTCCAAACATCAAAGTTGAATTTTTTCCTCAAACCCAAAAAAATCAGTCTCAAACTATCAAATTGGTTTCTAAAACCTCTAGGAAATGTATCTTCTTTAATAATCTGTCTGGTTTAGGCAAATTTTCATGAAGCTGAAAAATGCTGTTAAATGGTAGTTAAATTGGCATGCTTTTAATGCTTGGCTAGGGTTAGGGTTACAAGAACCATAGAATTGTGGCCGCTGTTGCACTTTTAGCTGCACTTCAATTGACAAAATGAAGAGAGTTTACCCATTAGAACAGGTATTCTTCACACTTTTCATCTGGCTCAGTTTTGGATAAAATCACTGCATAGGGCAATATACAAAAAGGTGACCAAAACTGTCCGAAAACTAAAAGTGCAGATAGGAGAAAATTATCACTCATCCTAAAGATAACTGGAGGCCCGGAATGCAGCACTGACAGTAAAAAACTTCTACCTGTTGTGGGAATGCTAACCCTAACCCTAGCTAGGGTTTCAAATGTACATTCTGACAGGGTGTCTCAGAAGCCCTCCAAATATCAAAGATGAATTTTTTCCTCAAAATCCAAAAAATCAGTCTCAACCTATCAAAACGGTTTCTAAAACCCCTAGGAAATGTATCTTCTTTAATAATCTGTCTGGTTTAGGCAAATTTTCATGAAGCTGAAAATTGCTGTTAAATGGTAGTTAAATTGGCATGCTTTTAATGCCTGGCTAGGGTTAGGGTTACAAGAACATAGAATTGTGCCCGCTGTTGCACTTTTAGCTGCACTTTAAATGTCAATATGAACAGAGTTTACCCATTAGAACAGGTATTCTTCACACTTTTCATCTGGCTCAGTTTTTGATAAAATCACTTTATAGGGCAATATACAAAAAGGTGACCAAAACTGTCCGAAAACTAAAAGTGCAGATAGGAGCAAATTATCACTCATCCTAAAGATAACTGGGGACCCGGAATGCAGCACTGATAGTAAAAAACTTCTACCTGTTGTGGGAATGCTAACCCTAACCCTAGCTAGGGTTTCAAATGTACATTCTGGCAGGGTGTCTCAAAAGCCCTCCAAACATCAAAGATGAATTTTTTCCTCAAACTCCAAAAAATCAGTCTCAAACTATCAAAACGGTTTCTAAAACCTCTAGGAAATGTATCTTCTTTAATAATCTGTCTGGTTTAGGCAAATTTTCATGAAGCTGAAAAATGCTGTTAAATGGTAGTTAAATCGGCATGCTTTTAATGCCTGGCTAGGGTTAGGGTAACAAGAACCATAGAATTGTGCCCGCTGTTTCACATTTAGCTGCACTTTAAATGTCAAAATGAAGAGAGTTTACCCATTAGAACAGGTATTCTTCACACTTTTCATCTGGCTCAGTTTTGGATAAAATCACTGGATAGGGCAATATACAAAAAGGTGACCAAAACTGTCCGAAAACTAAAAGTGCAGATAGGAGCAAATTATCACTCATCCTAAAGATAACTGGGGACCCGGAATGCAGCACTGATAGTAAAAAACTTCTACCTGTTGTGGGAATGCTAACCCTAACCCTAGCTAGGGTTTCAAATGTACATTCCGGCAGGGTGTCTAAGAAGCCCTCCAAACATCAAAGATGAATTTTTTACTCAAACTCCAAAAAATCAGTCTCAACCTATCAAAACGGTTTCTTAAACCTCTAGGAAATGTATCTTCTTTAATAATCTCTCTGCTTTAGGCAAATTGTATTGAAGCTGAAAATTGCTGTGAAATGGTAGTTAAATCGGCATGCTTTTAATGTCTGGCTAGGGTTAGGGTTACAAGAACCATAGAATATTGCCCGCTGTTGCACTTTTAGCTGCACTTTAAATGTCAATATGAACAGAGTTTACCCATTAGAACAGGTATTCTTCACACATTTCATCTGGCTCAGTTTTGGATAAAATCACTTTATAGGGCAATATACAAAAAGGTGACCAAAACTGTCCGAAAACTAAAAGTGCAGATAGGAGCAAATTATCACTCATCCTAAAGATAACTGGGGACCCGGAATGCAGCACTGACAGTAAAAAACTTCTACCTGTTGTGGGAATGCTAACCCTAACCCTAGCTAGGGTTTCAAATGTACATTCTGGCAGGGTGTCTCAAAAGCCCTCCAAACATCAAAGATGAATTTTTTCCTCAAACTCCAAAAAATCAGTCTCAAACTATCAAAACGGTTTCTAAAACCTCTAGGAAATGTATCTTCTTCAATAATCTGTCTGGTTTAGGCAAATTTTCATGAAGCTGAAAAATGCTGTTAAATGGTAGTTAAATCGGCATGATTTTAATGCCTGGCTAGGGTTAGGGTAACAAGAACCATTGAATTGTGCCCGCTGTTTCACTTTTAGCTGCACTTTAAATGTCAAAATGAAGAGAGTTTACCCATTAGAACAGGTATTCTTCACACTTTTCATCTGGCTCAGTTTTGGATAAAATCACTGGATAGGGCAATATACAAAAAGGTGACCAAAACTGTCCGAAAACTAAAAGTGCAGATAGGAGCAAATTATCACTCATCCTAAAGATAACTGGGGGCCCGGAATGCAGCACTGACAGTAAAAAACTTCTACCTGTTGTGGGAATGCTAACCCTAACCCTAGCTAGGGTTTCAAATGTACATTCCGGCAGGGTGTCTCAGAAGCCCTCCAAACATCAAAGACGAATTTTTTCCTCAAACCAAAAAAAATCAGTCTCAAACTATCAAAACGGTTTCTAAAACCTCTAGGAAATGTATCTTCTTTAATAATCTGTCTGGTTTAGGCAAATTTTCATGAAGCTGAAAAATGCTGTTAAATGGTAGTTAAATCGACATGCTTTTAATGCCTGGCTAGGGTTAGGGTTACAAGAACCATAGAATTGTGCCCGCTGTTGCACTTTTAGCTGCACTTTAAATGTCAATATGAAGAGAGTTTACCCATTAGAACAGGTATTCTTCACACTTTTCATCTTGCTCAGTTTTGGATAAAATCACTGGATAGGGCAATATACAAAAAGGTGACCAAAACTGTCCGAAAACTAAAAGTGCAGATAGAAGAAAATTATCACTCATCCTAAAGATAACTGGGGGCCCGGAATGCAGCACTGACAGTAAAAAACTTCTA
The DNA here is from genome assembly GCF_040954835.1 of Lepisosteus oculatus. Classification (NCBI taxonomy): domain Eukaryota; kingdom Metazoa; phylum Chordata; class Actinopteri; order Semionotiformes; family Lepisosteidae; genus Lepisosteus; species Lepisosteus oculatus. The sequence goes on along the minus strand of NW_027167666.1, from coordinate 254,136 downwards.
CCTGTTGTGGGAATGCTAACCCTAACCCTAGCTAGGGTTTCAAATGTACATTCCGGCAGGGTGTCTCAGAAGCCCTCCAAACATCAAAGATGAATTTTTTCCTCAAACTCCAAAAAATCAGTCTCAACCTATCAAAACGGTTTCTAAAACCTCTAGGAAATGTATCTTCTTTAATAATCTGTCTGGTTTAGGCAAATTTTCATGAAGCTGAAAAATGCTGTTAAATGGTAGTTAAATCGGCATGCTTTTAATGCCTGGCTAGGGTTAGGGTTACAAGAACCATAGAATTGTGCCCGCTGTTGCACTTTTAGCTGCACTTTAAATGACAAAATTAAGAGAGTTTACCCATTAGAACAGGTATTCTTCACACTTTTCATCTGGCTCAGTTTTGGATAAAATCAATGGATTGGGCAATATACAAAAAAGTGACCAAAACTGTCCAAAAACTAAAAGTGCAGATAGGAGCAAATTATCACTCATCCTAAAGATAACTGGGGACCCGGAATGCAGCACTGACAGTAAAAAATTTCTACCTGTTGTGGGAATGCTAAACCTAACCCTAGCTACGGTTTCAAATGTGAATTCTGGCAGGGTGTCTCAGAAGCCCTCCAAACATCAAAGTTGAATTTTTTCCTCAAACTCCAAAAAATCAGTCTCAAACTATAAAAACGGTTTCTAAAACCTCTAGGAAATGTATCTTCTTTAATAATCTGTCTTGTTCAGGCAAATTTTCATGAAGCTGAAAAATGCTGTTAAATGGTAGTTAAATCGGCATGCTTTTAATGTCTGGCTAGGATTAGGGTTACAAGAACTATAGAATATTGCCCGCTGTTGCACTTTTAGCTGCACTTTAAATGACAAAATGAAGAGAGTTTACCCATTAGAACAGGTATTCTTTACACTTTTCATCTGGCTCAGTTTTGGATAAAATCACTGGATAGGGCAATATACAAAAAGGTGACCAAAACTGTCCGAAAACTAAAAGTGCAGATAGGAGAAAATTATCACTCATCCTAAAGATAACTGGGGGCCCGGAATGCAGCACTGACAGTAAAAAACTTCTACCTGTTGTGGGAATGCTAACCCTAACCCTAGCTAGGGTTTCAAATGTACATTCCGGCAGGGTGTCTCAGAAGCCCTCCAAACATCAAAGATGAATTTTTTCCTCAAACTCCAAAAAATCAGTCTCAACCTATCAAAACGGTTTCTAAAACCTCTAGGAAATGTATCTTCTTTAATAATCTGTCTGGTTTAGGCAAATTGTATTGAAGCTGAAAATTGCTGTGAAATGGTAGTTAAATCGGAATGCTTTTAATGTCTGGCTAGGGTTAGGGTTACAAGAACCATAGAATATTGCCCGCTGTTGCACTTTTAGCTGCACTTTAAATGTCAATATGAACAGAGTTTACCCATTAGAACAGGTATTCTTCACACATTTCATCTGGCTCAGTTTTGGATAAAATCACTTTATAGGGCAATATACAAAAAGGTGACCAAAACTGTCCGAAAACTAAAAGTGCAGATAGGAGCAAATTATCACTCATCCTAAAGATAACTGGGGGCCCGGAATGCAGCACTGACAGTAAAAAACTTCTACCTGTTGTGAGAATGCTAACCCTAACCCTAGCTAGGGTTTCAAATGTACATTCCGGCAGGGTGTCTCAGAAGCCCTCCAAACATCAAAGACGAATTTTTTCCTCAAACCAAAAAAAATCAGTCTCAAACTATCAAAACGGTTTCTAAAACCTCTAGGAAATGTATCTTCTTTAATAATCTGTCTGGTTTAGGCAAATTTTCATGAAGCTGAAAAATGCTGTTAAATGGTAGTTAAATCGACATGCTTTTAATGCCTGGCTAGGGTTAGGGTTACAAGAACCATAGAATTGTGCCCGCTGTTGCAGTTTTAGCTGCACTTTAAATGTCAATATGAAGAGAGTTTACCCATTAGAACAGGTATTCTTCACACTTTTCATCTGGCTCAGTTTTGGATAAAATCACTGGATAGGGCAATATACAAAAAGGTGACCAAAACTGTCCGAAAACTAAAAGTGCAGATAGAAGAAAATTATCACTCATCCTAAAGATAACTGGGGGCCCGGAATGCAGCACTGACAGTAAAAAATTTCTACCTGTTGTGGGAATGCTAAACCTAACCCTAGCTAGGGTTTCAAATGTACATTCCGGCAGGGTGTCTCAGAAGCCCTCCAAACATCAAAGATGAATTTTTTCCTCAAACTCAAAACAATCAGTCTCAACCTATCAAAACGGTTTCTAAAACCTCTAGGAAATGTATCTTCTTTAATAATCTGTCTGGTTTAGGCAAATTTTCATGAAGCTGAAAAATGCTGTTAAATGGTAGTTAAATCGGCATGCTTTTAATGCCTGGCTAGGGTTAGGGTTACAAGAACCATAGAATTGTGCCCGCTGTTTCACTTTTAGCTGCACTTTAAATGTCAAAATGAAGAGAGTTTACCCATTAGAACAGGTATTCTTCACACTTTTCATCTGGCTCAGTTTTGGATAAAATCACTGGATAGGGCAATATACAAAAAGGTGACCAAAACTGTCCGAAAACTAAAAGTGCAGATAGAAGAAAATTATCACTCATCCTAAAGATAACTGGGGGCCCGGAATGCAGCACTGACAGTAAAAAACTTCTACCTGTTGTGGGAATGCTAACCCTAACCCTAGCTAGGGTTTCAAATGTACATTCCGGCAGGGTGTCTCAGAAGCCCTCCAAACATCAAAGATGAATTTTTTCCTCAAACTCCAAAAAATCAGTCTCAACCTATCAAAACGGTTTCTAAAACCTCTAGGAAATGTATCTTCTTTAATAATCTGTCTGGTTCAGGCAAATTTTCATGAAGCTGAAAAATGCTGTTAAATGGTAGTTAAATCGGCATGCTTTTAATGCCTGGCTAGGGTTAGGGTTACAAGAACCATAGAATTGTGCCCGCTGTTGCACTTTTAGCTGCACTTTAAATGACAAAATGAAGAGAGTTTACCCATTAGAACAGGTATACTTCACACTTTTCATCTGGCTCAGTTTTGGATAAAATCAATGGATTGGGCAATATACAAAAAAGTGACCAAAACTGTCCAAAAACTAAAAGTGCAGATAGGAGCAAATTATCACTCATCCTAAAGATAACTGGGGACCCGGAATGCAGCACTGACAGTAAAAAACTTCTACCTGTTGTGGGAATGCTAAACCTAACCCTAGCTATGGTTTCAAATGTGAATTCTGGCAGGGTGTCTCAGAAGCCCTCCAAACATCAAAGACGAATTTTTTCCTCAAACCAAAAAAAATCAGTCTCAAACTATCAAAACGGTTTCTAAAACCTCTAGGAAATGTATCTTCTTTAATAATCTGTCTGGTTTAGGCAAATTTTCATGAAGCTGAAAAATGCTGTTAAATGGTAGTTAAATCGACATGCTTTTAATGCCTGGCTAGGGTTAGGGTTACAAGAACCATAGAATTGTGCCCGCTGTTGCACTTTTAGCTGCACTTTAAATGTCAATTTGAAGAGAGTTTACCCATTAGAACAGGTATTCTTCACACTTTTCATCTGGCTCAGTTTTGGATAAAATCACTGCATAGGGCAATATACAAAAAGGTGACCAAAACTGTCCGAAAACTAAAAGTGCAGATAGGAGAAAATTATCACTCATCCTAAAGATAACTGGGGGCCCGGAATGCAGCACTGACAGTAAAAAACTTCTACCTGTTGTGGGAATGCTAATCCTTACCCTAGCTAGGGTTTCAAATGTACATTCCGGCAGGGTGTCTCAGAAGCCCTCCAAACATCAAAGATGAATTTTTTCCTCAAACTCCAAAAAATCAGTCTCAAACTAACAAAACGGTTTCTAAAACCTCTAGGAAATGTATCTTCTTTAATAATCTGTCTGGTTTAGGCAAATTTTCATGAAGCTGAAAAATGCTGCTAAATGGTAGTTAAATCGGCATGCTTTTAATGTCTGGCTAGGGTTAGGGTTACAAGAACCATAGGATTTTGCCCTCTGTTGCACTTTTAGCTGCACTTTAAATGACAAAATCAAGAGAGTTTACCCATTAGAACAGATATTCTTCATACTTTTCATCTGGCTCAGTTTTTGATAAAATCACTGCATAGGGCAATATACAAAAAGGTGACCAAAACTGTCCGAAAACTAAAAGTGCAGATAGGAGCAAATTATCACTCATCCTAAAGATAACTGGGGGCCCGGAATGCAGCACTGACAGTAAAAAACTTCTACCTGTTGTGGGAATGCTAACCCTTACCCTAGCTAGGGTTTCAAATGTACATTCCGGAAGGGTGTCTCAGAAGCCCTCCAAACATCAAAGATGAATTTTTTCCTCAAACTCCAAAAAATCAGTCTCAACCTATGAAAACAGTTTCTAAAACCTCTAGGAAATGTATCTTCTTTAATAATCTGTCTGGTTTAGGCAAATTTTCATGAAGCTGAAAAATGCTGTTAAATGGTAGTTAAATCGGCATGCTTTTAATGCCTGGCTAGGGTTAGGATTACAAGAACCATAGAATTGTGCCCACTGTTGCACTTTTAGCTGCACTTTAAATGACAAAATGAAGAGAGTTTACCCATTAGAACAGGTATTCTTCACAATTTTCATATGGCTCAGTTTTGGATAAAATCACTGCATAGGGCAATATACAAAAAGGTGACCAAAACTGTCCGAAACCTAAAAGTGCAGATAGGAGCAAATTATCACTCATCCTAAAGATAACTGGGGGCCCGGAATGCAGCACTGACAGTAAAAAACTTCTACCTGTTGTGGGAATGCTAACCCTAACCCTAGCTAGGGTTTCAAATGTACATTCCGGCGGGGTGTCTCAGAAGCCCTCCAAACATCAAAGTTGAATTTTTTCCTCAAACTCCAAAAAATCAGTCTCAAACTATAAAAACGGTTTCTAAAACCTCTAGGAAATGTATCTTCTTTAATAATCTGTCTTGTTCAGGCAAATTTTCATGATGCTGAAAAATGCTGTTAAATGGTAGTTAAATCGGCATGCTTTTAATGTCTGGCTAGGGTTAGGGTTACAAGAACTATAGAATATTGCCCGCTGTTGCACTTTTAGCTGCACATTAAATGACGAAATGAAGAGAGTTTACCCATTAGAACAGGTATTCTTTACACTTTTCATCTGGCTCAGTTTTGGATAAAATCACTGGATAGGGCAATATACAAAAAGGTGACCAAAACTGTCCGAAAACTAAAAGTGCAGATAGGAGAAAATTATCACTCATCCTAAAGATAACTGGGGGCCCGGAATGCAGCACTGACAGTAAAAAACTTCTACCTGTTGTGGGAATGCTAACCCTAACCCTAGCTAGGGTTTCAAATGTACATTCTGGCAGGGTGTCTCAAAAGCCCTCCAAACATCAAAGATGAATTTTTTCCTCAAACTCCAAAAAATCAGTCTCAAACTATCAAAACGGTTTCTAAAACCTCTAGGAAATGTATCTTCTTTAATAATCTGTCTGGTTTAGGCAAATTTTCATGAAGCTGAAAAATGCTGTTAAATGGTAGTTAAATCGGCATGCTTTTAATGCCTGGCTAGGGTTAGGGTAACAAGAACCATAGAATTGTGCCCGCTGTTTCACATTTAGCTGCACTTTAAATGTCAAAATGAAGAGAGTTTACCCATTAGAACAGGTATTCTTCACACTTTTCATCTGGCTCAGTTTTGGATAAAATCACTGGATAGGGCAATATACAAAAAGGTGACCAAAACTGTCCGAAAACTAAAAGTGCAGATAGGAGCAAATTATCACTCATCCTAAAGATAACTGGGGACCCGGAATGCAGCACTGATAGTAAAAAACTTCTACCTGTTGTGGGAATGCTAACCCTAACCCTAGCTAGGGTTTCAAATGTACATTCCGGCAGGGTGTCTAAGAAGCCCTCCAAACATCAAAGATGAATTTTTTACTCAAACTCCAAAAAATCAGTCTCAACCTATCAAAACGGTTTCTTAAACCTCTAGGAAATGTATCTTCTTTAATAATCTCTCTGCTTTAGGCAAATTGTATTGAAGCTGAAAATTGCTGTGAAATGGTAGTTAAATCGGCATGCTTTTAATGTCTGGCTAGGGTTAGGGTTACAAGAACCATAGAATATTGCCCGCTGTTGCACTTTTAGCTGCACTTTAAATGTCAATATGAACAGAGTTTACCCATTAGAACAGGTATTCTTCACACATTTCATCTGGCTCAGTTTTGGATAAAATCACTTTATAGGGCAATATACAAAAAGGTGACCAAAACTGTCCGAAAACTAAAAGTGCAGATAGGAGCAAATTATCACTCATCCTAAAGATAACTGGGGACCCGGAATGCAGCACTGACAGTAAAAAACTTCTACCTGTTGTGGGAATGCTAACCCTAACCCTAGCTAGGGTTTCAAATGTACATTCTGGCAGGGTGTCTCAAAAGCCCTCCAAACATCAAAGATGAATTTTTTCCTCAAACTCCAAAAAATCAGTCTCAAACTATCAAAACGGTTTCTAAAACCTCTAGGAAATGTATCTTCTTCAATAATCTGTCTGGTTTAGGCAAATTTTCATGAAGCTGAAAAATGCTGTTAAATGGTAGTTAAATCGGCATGATTTTAATGCCTGGCTAGGGTTAGGGTAACAAGAACCATTGAATTGTGCCCGCTGTTTCACTTTTAGCTGCACTTTAAATGTCAAAATGAAGAGAGTTTACCCATTAGAACAGGTATTCTTCACACTTTTCATCTGGCTCAGTTTTGGATAAAATCACTGGATAGGGCAATATACAAAAAGGTGACCAAAACTGTCCGAAAACTAAAAGTGCAGATAGGAGCAAATTATCACTCATCCTAAAGATAACTGGGGGCCCGGAATGCAGCACTGACAGTAAAAAACTTCTACCTGTTGTGGGAATGCTAACCCTAACCCTAGCTAGGGTTTCAAATGTACATTCCGGCAGGGTGTCTCAGAAGCCCTCCAAACATCAAAGACGAATTTTTTCCTCAAACCAAAAAAAATCAGTCTCAAACTATCAAAACGGTTTCTAAAACCTCTAGGAAATGTATCTTCTTTAATAATCTGTCTGGTTTAGGCAAATTTTCATGAAGCTGAAAAATGCTGTTAAATGGTAGTTAAATCGACATGCTTTTAATGCCTGGCTAGGGTTAGGGTTACAAGAACCATAGAATTGTGCCCGCTGTTGCACTTTTAGCTGCACTTTAAATGTCAATATGAAGAGAGTTTACCCATTAGAACAGGTATTCTTCACACTTTTCATCTTGCTCAGTTTTGGATAAAATCACTGGATAGGGCAATATACAAAAAGGTGACCAAAACTGTCCGAAAACTAAAAGTGCAGATAGAAGAAAATTATCACTCATCCTAAAGATAACTGGGGGCCCGGAATGCAGCACTGACAGTAAAAAACTTCTACCTGTTGTGGGAATGCTAACCCTAACCCTAGCTAGGGTTTCAAATGTACATTCCGGCAGGGTGTCTCAGAAGCCCTCCAAACATCAAAGATGAATTTTTTCCTCAAACTCCAAAAAATCAGTCTCAACCTATCAAAACGGTTTCTAAAACCTCTAGGAAATGTATCTTCTTTAATAATCTGTCTGGTTTAGGCAAATTTTCATGAAGCTGAAAAATGCTGTTAAATGGTAGTTAAATCGGCATGCTTTTAATGCCTGGCTAGGGTTAGGGTTACAAGAACCATAGAATTGTGCCCGCTGTTGCACTTTTAGCTGCACTTTAAATGACAAAATTAAGAGAGTTTACCCATTAGAACAGGTATTCTTCACACTTTTCATCTGGCTCAGTTTTGGATAAAATCAATGGATTGGGCAATATACAAAAAAGTGACCAAAACTGTCCAAAAACTAAAAGTGCAGATAGGAGCAAATTATCACTCATCCTAAAGATAACTGGGGACCCGGAATGCAGCACTGACAGTAAAAAATTTCTACCTGTTGTGGGAATGCTAAACCTAACCCTAGCTACGGTTTCAAATGTGAATTCTGGCAGGGTGTCTCAGAAGCCCTCCAAACATCAAAGTTGAATTTTTTCCTCAAACTCCAAAAAATCAGTCTCAAACTATAAAAACGGTTTCTAAAACCTCTAGGAAATGTATCTTCTTTAATAATCTGTCTTGTTCAGGCAAATTTTCATGAAGCTGAAAAATGCTGTTAAATGGTAGTTAAATCGGCATGCTTTTAATGTCTGGCTAGGATTAGGGTTACAAGAACTATAGAATATTGCCCGCTGTTGCACTTTTAGCTGCACTTTAAATGACAAAATGAAGAGAGTTTACCCATTAGAACAGGTATTCTTTACACTTTTCATCTGGCTCAGTTTTGGATAAAATCACTGGATAGGGCAATATACAAAAAGGTGACCAAAACTGTCCGAAAACTAAAAGTGCAGATAGGAGAAAATTATCACTCATCCTAAAGATAACTGGGGGCCCGGAATGCAGCACTGACAGTAAAAAACTTCTACCTGTTGTGGGAATGCTAACCCTAACCCTAGCTAGGGTTTCAAATGTACATTCCGGCAGGGTGTCTCAGAAGCCCTCCAAACATCAAAGATGAATTTTTTCCTCAAACTCCAAAAAATCAGTCTCAACCTATCAAAACGGTTTCTAAAACCTCTAGGAAATGTATCTTCTTTAATAATCTGTCTGGTTTAGGCAAATTGTATTGAAGCTGAAAATTGCTGTGAAATGGTAGTTAAATCGGAATGCTTTTAATGTCTGGCTAGGGTTAGGGTTACAAGAACCATAGAATATTGCCCGCTGTTGCACTTTTAGCTGCACTTTAAATGTCAATATGAACAGAGTTTACCCATTAGAACAGGTATTCTTCACACATTTCATCTGGCTCAGTTTTGGATAAAATCACTTTATAGGGCAATATACAAAAAGGTGACCAAAACTGTCCGAAAACTAAAAGTGCAGATAGGAGCAAATTATCACTCATCCTAAAGATAACTGGGGGCCCGGAATGCAGCACTGACAGTAAAAAACTTCTACCTGTTGTGAGAATGCTAACCCTAACCCTAGCTAGGGTTTCAAATGTACATTCCGGCAGGGTGTCTCAGAAGCCCTCCAAACATCAAAGACGAATTTTTTCCTCAAACCAAAAAAAATCAGTCTCAAACTATCAAAACGGTTTCTAAAACCTCTAGGAAATGTATCTTCTTTAATAATCTGTCTGGTTTAGGCAAATTTTCATGAAGCTGAAAAATGCTGTTAAATGGTAGTTAAATCGACATGCTTTTAATGCCTGGCTAGGGTTAGGGTTACAAGAACCATAGAATTGTGCCCGCTGTTGCAGTTTTAGCTGCACTTTAAATGTCAATATGAAGAGAGTTTACCCATTAGAACAGGTATTCTTCACACTTTTCATCTGGCTCAGTTTTGGATAAAATCACTGGATAGGGCAATATACAAAAAGGTGACCAAAACTGTCCGAAAACTAAAAGTGCAGATAGAAGAAAATTATCACTCATCCTAAAGATAACTGGGGGCCCGGAATGCAGCACTGACAGTAAAAAATTTCTACCTGTTGTGGGAATGCTAAACCTAACCCTAGCTAGGGTTTCAAATGTACATTCCGGCAGGGTGTCTCAGAAGCCCTCCAAACATCAAAGATGAATTTTTTCCTCAAACTCAAAACAATCAGTCTCAACCTATCAAAACGGTTTCTAAAACCTCTAGGAAATGTATCTTCTTTAATAATCTGTCTGGTTTAGGCAAATTTTCATGAAGCTGAAAAATGCTGTTAAATGGTAGTTAAATCGGCATGCTTTTAATGCCTGGCTAGGGTTAGGGTTACAAGAACCATAGAATTGTGCCCGCTGTTTCACTTTTAGCTGCACTTTAAATGTCAAAATGAAGAGAGTTTACCCATTAGAACAGGTATTCTTCACACTTTTCATCTGGCTCAGTTTTGGATAAAATCACTGGATAGGGCAATATACAAAAAGGTGACCAAAACTGTCCGAAAACTAAAAGTGCAGATAGAAGAAAATTATCACTCATCCTAAAGATAACTGGGGGCCCGGAATGCAGCACTGACAGTAAAAAACTTCTACCTGTTGTGGGAATGCTAACCCTAACCCTAGCTAGGGTTTCAAATGTACATTCCGGCAGGGTGTCTCAGAAGCCCTCCAAACATCAAAGATGAATTTTTTCCTCAAACTCCAAAAAATCAGTCTCAACCTATCAAAACGGTTTCTAAAACCTCTAGGAAATGTATCTTCTTTAATAATCTGTCTGGTTCAGGCAAATTTTCATGAAGCTGAAAAATGCTGTTAAATGGTAGTTAAATCGGCATGCTTTTAATGCCTGGCTAGGGTTAGGGTTACAAGAACCATAGAATTGTGCCCGCTGTTGCACTTTTAGCTGCACTTTAAATGACAAAATGAAGAGAGTTTACCCATTAGAACAGGTATACTTCACACTTTTCATCTGGCTCAGTTTTGGATAAAATCAATGGATTGGGCAATATACAAAAAAGTGACCAAAACTGTCCAAAAACTAAAAGTGCAGATAGGAGCAAATTATCACTCATCCTAAAGATAACTGGGGACCCGGAATGCAGCACTGACAGTAAAAAACTTCTACCTGTTGTGGGAATGCTAAACCTAACCCTAGCTATGGTTTCAAATGTGAATTCTGGCAGGGTGTCTCAGAAGCCCTCCAAACATCAAAGACGAATTTTTTCCTCAAACCAAAAAAAATCAGTCTCAAACTATCAAAACGGTTTCTAAAACCTCTAGGAAATGTATCTTCTTTAATAATCTGTCTGGTTTAGGCAAATTTTCATGAAGCTGAAAAATGCTGTTAAATGGTAGTTAAATCGACATGCTTTTAATGCCTGGCTAGGGTTAGGGTTACAAGAACCATAGAATTGTGCCCGCTGTTGCACTTTTAGCTGCACTTTAAATGTCAATTTGAAGAGAGTTTACCCATTAGAACAGGTATTCTTCACACTTTTCATCTGGCTCAGTTTTGGATAAAATCACTGCATAGGGCAATATACAAAAAGGTGACCAAAACTGTCCGAAAACTAAAAGTGCAGATAGGAGAAAATTATCACTCATCCTAAAGATAACTGGGGGCCCGGAATGCAGCACTGACAGTAAAAAACTTCTACCTGTTGTGGGAATGCTAATCCTTACCCTAGCTAGGGTTTCAAATGTACATTCCGGCAGGGTGTCTCAGAAGCCCTCCAAACATCAAAGATGAATTTTTTCCTCAAACTCCAAAAAATCAGTCTCAAACTAACAAAACGGTTTCTAAAACCTCTAGGAAATGTATCTTCTTTAATAATCTGTCTGGTTTAGGCAAATTTTCATGAAGCTGAAAAATGCTGCTAAATGGTAGTTAAATCGGCATGCTTTTAATGTCTGGCTAGGGTTAGGGTTACAAGAACCATAGGATTTTGCCCTCTGTTGCACTTTTAGCTGCACTTTAAATGACAAAATCAAGAGAGTTTACCCATTAGAACAGATATTCTTCATACTTTTCATCTGGCTCAGTTTTTGATAAAATCACTGCATAGGGCAATATACAAAAAGGTGACCAAAACTGTCCGAAAACTAAAAGTGCAGATAGGAGCAAATTATCACTCATCCTAAAGATAACTGGGGGCCCGGAATGCAGCACTGACAGTAAAAAACTTCTACCTGTTGTGGGAATGCTAACCCTTACCCTAGCTAGGGTTTCAAATGTACATTCCGGAAGGGTGTCTCAGAAGCCCTCCAAACATCAAAGATGAATTTTTTCCTCAAACTCCAAAAAATCAGTCTCAACCTATGAAAACAGTTTCTAAAACCTCTAGGAAATGTATCTTCTTTAATAATCTGTCTGGTTTAGGCAAATTTTCATGAAGCTGAAAAATGCTGTTAAATGGTAGTTAAATCGGCATGCTTTTAATGCCTGGCTAGGGTTAGGATTACAAGAACCATAGAATTGTGCCCACTGTTGCACTTTTAGCTGCACTTTAAATGACAAAATGAAGAGAGTTTACCCATTAGAACAGGTATTCTTCACAATTTTCATATGGCTCAGTTTTGGATAAAATCACTGCATAGGGCAATATACAAAAAGGTGACCAAAACTGTCCGAAACCTAAAAGTGCAGATAGGAGCAAATTATCACTCATCCTAAAGATAACTGGGGGCCCGGAATGCAGCACTGACAGTAAAAAACTTCTACCTGTTGTGGGAATGCTAACCCTAACCCTAGCTAGGGTTTCAAATGTACATTCCGGCGGGGTGTCTCAGAAGCCCTCCAAACATCAAAGTTGAATTTTTTCCTCAAACTCCAAAAAATCAGTCTCAAACTATAAAAACGGTTTCTAAAACCTCTAGGAAATGTATCTTCTTTAATAATCTGTCTTGTTCAGGCAAATTTTCATGATGCTGAAAAATGCTGTTAAATGGTAGTTAAATCGGCATGCTTTTAATGTCTGGCTAGGGTTAGGGTTACAAGAACTATAGAATATTGCCCGCTGTTGCACTTTTAGCTGCACATTAAATGACGAAATGAAGAGAGTTTACCCATTAGAACAGGTATTCTTTACACTTTTCATCTGGCTCAGTTTTGGATAAAATCACTGGATAGGGCAATATACAAAAAGGTGACCAAAACTGTCCGAAAACTAAAAGTGCAGATAGGAGAAAATTATCACTCATCCTAAAGATAACTGGGGGCCCGGAATGCAGCACTGACAGTAAAAAACTTCTACCTGTTGTGGGAATGCTAACCCTAACCCTAGCTAGGGTTTCAAATGTACATTCCAGCAGGGTGTCTCAGAAGCCCTCCAAACATCAAAGATGAATGTTTTCCTCAAACTCCAAAAAATCAGTCTCAACCTATGAAACCCGTTTCTAAAACCTCTAGGAAATGTATCTTCTTTAATATTCTGTCTGGTTTAGGCAAATTTTCATGAAGCTGAAAAATGCTGTTAAATGGTAGTTAAATCGGCATGCTTTTAATGTCTGGCTAGGGTTAGGGTTACAAGAACCATAGAATTTTGCCCGCTGTTGCACTTTTAGCTGCACTTTAAATGTCAATATGAAGAGAGTTTACCCATTAGAACAGGTGTTCTTCACACTTTTCATCTGGCTCAGTTTTGGATAAAATCACTGGATAGGGCAATATACAAAAAGGTGACCAAAACTGTCCGAAAACTAAAAGTGCAGATAGGAGAAAATTATCACTCATCCTAAAGATAACTGGGGGCCCAGAATGCAGCACTGACAGTAAAAAACTTCTACCTGTTGTGGGAATGCTAACCCTAACCCTAGCTAGGGTTTCAAATGTACATTCCGGCAGGGTGTCTCAGAAGCCCTCCAAACATCAAAGATGAATGTTTTCCTCAAACTCCAAAAAATCAGTCTCAACCTATGAAACCCGTTTCTAAAACTTCTAGGAAATGTATCTTCTTTAATAATCTGTCTGGTTTAGGTAAATTTTCATGAAGCTGAAAAATGCTGTTAAATGGTAGTTAAATCGGCATGCTTTTAATGCCTGGCTAGGGTTAGGATTACATGAACCATAGAATTGTGCCCACTGTTGCACTTTTAGCTGCACTTTAAATGACAAAATGAAGAGAGTTTACCCATTAGAACAGGTATTCTTCACAATTTTCATATGGCTCAGTTTTGGATAAAATCACTGCATAGGGCAATATACAAAAGGTGACCAAAACTGTCCGAAACCTAAAAGTGCAGATAGGAGCAAATTATCACTCATCCTAAAGATAACTGGGGGCCCGGAATGCAGCACTGACAGTAAAAAACTTCTACCTGTTGTGGGAATGCTAACCCTAACCCTAGCTAGGGTTTCAAATGTACATTCCGGCGGGGTGTCTCAGAAGCCCTCCAAACATCAAAGTTGAATTTTTTCCTCAAACTCCAAAAAATCAGTCTCAAACTATAAAAACGGTTTCTAAAACCTCTAGGAAATGTATCTTCTTTAATAATCTGTCTTGTTCAGGCAAATTTTCATGATGCTGAAAAATGCTGTTAAATGGTAGTTAAATCGGCATGCTTTTAATGTCTGGCTAGGGTTAGGGTTACAAGAACTATAGAATATTGCCCGCTGTTGCACTTTTAGCTGCACATTAAATGACAAAATGAAGAGAGTTTACCCATTAGAACAGGTATTCTTTACACTTTTCATCTGGCTCAGTTTTGGATAAAATCACTGGATAGGGCAATATACAAAAAGGTGACCAAAACTGTCCAAAAACTAAAAGTGCAGATAGGAGCAAATTATCACTCATCCTAAAGATGACTGGGGGCCCGGAATGCAGCACTGACAGTAAAAAACTTCTACCTGTTGTGGGAATGCTAACCCTAACCCTAGCTAGGGTTTCAAATGTACATTCCGGCAGGGTGTCTCAGAAGCCCTCCAAACATCAAAGATGAATTTTTTCCTCAAACTCCAAAAAATCAGTCTCAACCTATGAAACCCGTTTCTAAAACCTCTAGGAAATGTATCTTCTTTAATAATCTGTCTGGTTTAGGCAAATTTTCATGAAGCTGAAAAATGCTGTTAAATGGTAGTTAAATCGGCATGCTTTTAATGCCTGGCTAGTGTTAGGGTTACAAGAACCAAAGAATTTTGCCCGCTGTTGCACTTTTAGCTGCACTTTAAATGTCAATATGAAGAGAGTTTACCCATTAGAACAGGTGTTCTTCACAATTTTCATCTGGCTCAGTTTTGGATAAAATCGATGGATAGGGCAATATACAAAAAAGTGACCAAAACTGTCCAAAAACTAAAAATGCAGATAGGAGCAAATTATCACTCATCCTAAAGATAACTGGGGGCCCGGAATGCAGCACTGACAGTAAAAAACTTCTACCTGTTGTGGGAATGCTAACCCTAACCCTAGCTAGGGTTTCAAATGTACATTCCGGCAGGGTGTCTCAGAAGCCCTCCAAACATCAAAGATGAATGTTTTCCTCAAACTCCAAAAAATCAGTCTCAACCTATGAAACCCGTTTCTAAAACTTCTAGGAAATGTATCTTCTTTAATAATCTGTCTGGTTTAGGTAAATTTTCATGAAGCTGAAAAATGCTGTTAAATGGTAGTTAAATCGGCATGCTTTTAATGCCTGGCTAGGGTTAGGATTACAAGAACCATAGAATTGTGCCCACTGTTGCACTTTTAGCTGCACTTTAAATGACAAAATGAAGAGAGTTTACCCATTAGAACAGGTATTCTTCACAATTTTCATATGGCTCAGTTTTGGATAAAATCACTGCATAGGGCAATATACAAAAGGTGACCAAAACTGTCCGAAACCTAAAAGTGCAGATAGGAGCAAATTATCACTCATCCTAAAGATAACTGGGGGCCCGGAATGCAGCACTGACAGTAAAAAACTTCTACCTGTTGTGGGAATGCTAACCCTAACCCTAGCTAGGGTTTCAAATGTACATTCCGGCAGGGTGTCTCAGAAGCCCTCCAAACATCAAAGATGAATTTTTTCCTCAAACTCCAAAAAATCAGTCTCAACCTATCAAAACGGTTTCTAAAACCTCTAGGAAATGTATCTTCTTTAATAATCTGTCTGGTTCAGGCAAATTTTCATGAAGCTGAAAAATGCTGTTAAATGGTAGTTAAATCGGCATGCTTTTAATGCCTGGCTAGGGTTAGGGTTACAAGAACCATAGAATTGTGCCCGCTGTTGCACTTTTAGCTGCACTTTAAATGACAAAATGAAGAGAGTTTACCCATTAGAACAGGTATACTTCACACTTTTCATCTGGCTCAGTTTTGGATAAAATCAATGGATTGGGCAATATACAAAAAAGTGACCAAAACTGTCCAAAAACTAAAAGTGCAGATAGGAGCAAATTATCACTCATCCTAAAGATAACTGGGGACCCGGAATGCAGCACTGACAGTAAAAAACTTCTACCTGTTGTGGGAATGCTAAACCTAACCCTAGCTATGGTTTCAAATGTGAATTCTGGCAGGGTGTCTCAGAAGCCCTCCAAACATCAAAGACGAATTTTTTCCTCAAACCAAAAAAAATCAGTCTCAAACTATCAAAACGGTTTCTAAAACCTCTAGGAAATGTATCTTCTTTAATAATCTGTCTGGTTTAGGCAAATTTTCATGAAGCTGAAAAATGCTGTTAAATGGTAGTTAAATCGACATGCTTTTAATGCCTGGCTAGGGTTAGGGTTACAAGAACCATAGAATTGTGCCCGCTGTTGCACTTTTAGCTGCACTTTAAATGTCAATTTGAAGAGAGTTTACCCATTAGAACAGGTATTCTTCACACTTTTCATCTGGCTCAGTTTTGGATAAAATCACTGCATAGGGCAATATACAAAAAGGTGACCAAAACTGTCCGAAAACTAAAAGTGCAGATAGGAGAAAATTATCACTCATCCTAAAGATAACTGGGGGCCCGGAATGCAGCACTGACAGTAAAAAACTTCTACCTGTTGTGGGAATGCTAATCCTTACCCTAGCTAGGGTTTCAAATGTACATTCCGGCAGGGTGTCTCAGAAGCCCTCCAAACATCAAAGATGAATTTTTTCCTCAAACTCCAAAAAATCAGTCTCAAACTAACAAAACGGTTTCTAAAACCTCTAGGAAATGTATCTTCTTTAATAATCTGTCTGGTTTAGGCAAATTTTCATGAAGCTGAAAAATGCTGCTAAATGGTAGTTAAATCGGCATGCTTTTAATGTCTGGCTAGGGTTAGGGTTACAAGAACCATAGGATTTTGCCCTCTGTTGCACTTTTAGCTGCACTTTAAATGACAAAATCAAGAGAGTTTACCCATTAGAACAGATATTCTTCATACTTTTCATCTGGCTCAGTTTTTGATAAAATCACTGCATAGGGCAATATACAAAAAGGTGACCAAAACTGTCCGAAAACTAAAAGTGCAGATAGGAGCAAATTATCACTCATCCTAAAGATAACTGGGGGCCCGGAATGCAGCACTGACAGTAAAAAACTTCTACCTGTTGTGGGAATGCTAACCCTTACCCTAGCTAGGGTTTCAAATGTACATTCCGGAAGGGTGTCTCAGAAGCCCTCCAAACATCAAAGATGAATTTTTTCCTCAAACTCCAAAAAATCAGTCTCAACCTATGAAAACAGTTTCTAAAACCTCTAGGAAATGTATCTTCTTTAATAATCTGTCTGGTTTAGGCAAATTTTCATGAAGCTGAAAAATGCTGTTAAATGGTAGTTAAATCGGCATGCTTTTAATGCCTGGCTAGGGTTAGGATTACAAGAACCATAGAATTGTGCCCACTGTTGCACTTTTAGCTGCACTTTAAATGACAAAATGAAGAGAGTTTACCCATTAGAACAGGTATTCTTCACAATTTTCATATGGCTCAGTTTTGGATAAAATCACTGCATAGGGCAATATACAAAAAGGTGACCAAAACTGTCCGAAACCTAAAAGTGCAGATAGGAGCAAATTATCACTCATCCTAAAGATAACTGGGGGCCCGGAATGCAGCACTGACAGTAAAAAACTTCTACCTGTTGTGGGAATGCTAACCCTAACCCTAGCTAGGGTTTCAAATGTACATTCCGGCGGGGTGTCTCAGAAGCCCTCCAAACATCAAAGTTGAATTTTTTCCTCAAACTCCAAAAAATCAGTCTCAAACTATAAAAACGGTTTCTAAAACCTCTAGGAAATGTATCTTCTTTAATAATCTGTCTTGTTCAGGCAAATTTTCATGATGCTGAAAAATGCTGTTAAATGGTAGTTAAATCGGCATGCTTTTAATGTCTGGCTAGGGTTAGGGTTACAAGAACTATAGAATATTGCCCGCTGTTGCACTTTTAGCTGCACATTAAATGACGAAATGAAGAGAGTTTACCCATTAGAACAGGTATTCTTTACACTTTTCATCTGGCTCAGTTTTGGATAAAATCACTGGATAGGGCAATATACAAAAAGGTGACCAAAACTGTCCGAAAACTAAAAGTGCAGATAGGAGAAAATTATCACTCATCCTAAAGATAACTGGGGGCCCGGAATGCAGCACTGACAGTAAAAAACTTCTACCTGTTGTGGGAATGCTAACCCTAACCCTAGCTAGGGTTTCAAATGTACATTCCAGCAGGGTGTCTCAGAAGCCCTCCAAACATCAAAGATGAATGTTTTCCTCAAACTCCAAAAAATCAGTCTCAACCTATGAAACCCGTTTCTAAAACCTCTAGGAAATGTATCTTCTTTAATATTCTGTCTGGTTTAGGCAAATTTTCATGAAGCTGAAAAATGCTGTTAAATGGTAGTTAAATCGGCATGCTTTTAATGTCTGGCTAGGGTTAGGGTTACAAGAACCATAGAATTTTGCCCGCTGTTGCACTTTTAGCTGCACTTTAAATGTCAATATGAAGAGAGTTTACCCATTAGAACAGGTGTTCTTCACACTTTTCATCTGGCTCAGTTTTGGATAAAATCACTGGATAGGGCAATATACAAAAAGGTGACCAAAACTGTCCGAAAACTAAAAGTGCAGATAGGAGAAAATTATCACTCATCCTAAAGATAACTGGGGGCCCAGAATGCAGCACTGACAGTAAAAAACTTCTACCTGTTGTGGGAATGCTAACCCTAACCCTAGCTAGGGTTTCAAATGTACATTCCGGCAGGGTGTCTCAGAAGCCCTCCAAACATCAAAGATGAATGTTTTCCTCAAACTCCAAAAAATCAGTCTCAACCTATGAAACCCGTTTCTAAAACTTCTAGGAAATGTATCTTCTTTAATAATCTGTCTGGTTTAGGTAAATTTTCATGAAGCTGAAAAATGCTGTTAAATGGTAGTTAAATCGGCATGCTTTTAATGCCTGGCTAGGGTTAGGATTACATGAACCATAGAATTGTGCCCACTGTTGCACTTTTAGCTGCACTTTAAATGACAAAATGAAGAGAGTTTACCCATTAGAACAGGTATTCTTCACAATTTTCATATGGCTCAGTTTTGGATAAAATCACTGCATAGGGCAATATACAAAAGGTGACCAAAACTGTCCGAAACCTAAAAGTGCAGATAGGAGCAAATTATCACTCATCCTAAAGATAACTGGGGGCCCGGAATGCAGCACTGACAGTAAAAAACTTCTACCTGTTGTGGGAATGCTAACCCTAACCCTAGCTAGGGTTTCAAATGTACATTCCGGCGGGGTGTCTCAGAAGCCCTCCAAACATCAAAGTTGAATTTTTTCCTCAAACTCCAAAAAATCAGTCTCAAACTATAAAAACGGTTTCTAAAACCTCTAGGAAATGTATCTTCTTTAATAATCTGTCTTGTTCAGGCAAATTTTCATGATGCTGAAAAATGCTGTTAAATGGTAGTTAAATCGGCATGCTTTTAATGTCTGGCTAGGGTTAGGGTTACAAGAACTATAGAATATTGCCCGCTGTTGCACTTTTAGCTGCACATTAAATGACAAAATGAAGAGAGTTTACCCATTAGAACAGGTATTCTTTACACTTTTCATCTGGCTCAGTTTTGGATAAAATCACTGGATAGGGCAATATACAAAAAGGTGACCAAAACTGTCCAAAAACTAAAAGTGCAGATAGGAGCAAATTATCACTCATCCTAAAGATGACTGGGGGCCCGGAATGCAGCACTGACAGTAAAAAACTTCTACCTGTTGTGGGAATGCTAACCCTAACCCTAGCTAGGGTTTCAAATGTACATTCCGGCAGGGTGTCTCAGAAGCCCTCCAAACATCAAAGATGAATTTTTTCCTCAAACTCCAAAAAATCAGTCTCAACCTATGAAACCCGTTTCTAAAACCTCTAGGAAATGTATCTTCTTTAATAATCTGTCTGGTTTAGGCAAATTTTCATGAAGCTGAAAAATGCTGTTAAATGGTAGTTAAATCGGCATGCTTTTAATGCCTGGCTAGTGTTAGGGTTACAAGAACCAAAGAATTTTGCCCGCTGTTGCACTTTTAGCTGCACTTTAAATGTCAATATGAAGAGAGTTTACCCATTAGAACAGGTGTTCTTCACAATTTTCATCTGGCTCAGTTTTGGATAAAATCGATGGATAGGGCAATATACAAAAAAGTGACCAAAACTGTCCAAAAACTAAAAATGCAGATAGGAGCAAATTATCACTCATCCTAAAGATAACTGGGGGCCCGGAATGCAGCACTGACAGTAAAAAACTTCTACCTGTTGTGGGAATGCTAACCCTAACCCTAGCTAGGGTTTCAAATGTACATTCCGGCAGGGTGTCTCAGAAGCCCTCCAAACATCAAAGATGAATGTTTTCCTCAAACTCCAAAAAATCAGTCTCAACCTATGAAACCCGTTTCTAAAACTTCTAGGAAATGTATCTTCTTTAATAATCTGTCTGGTTTAGGTAAATTTTCATGAAGCTGAAAAATGCTGTTAAATGGTAGTTAAATCGGCATGCTTTTAATGCCTGGCTAGGGTTAGGATTACAAGAACCATAGAATTGTGCCCACTGTTGCACTTTTAGCTGCACTTTAAATGACAAAATGAAGAGAGTTTACCCATTAGAACAGGTATTCTTCACAATTTTCATATGGCTCAGTTTTGGATAAAATCACTGCATAGGGCAATATACAAAAGGTGACCAAAACTGTCCGAAACCTAAAAGTGCAGATAGGAGCAAATTATCACTCATCCTAAAGATAACTGGGGGCCCGGAATGCAGCACTGACAGTAAAAAACTTCTACCTGTTGTGGGAATGCTAACCCTAACCCTAGCTAGGGTTTCAAATGTACATTCCGGCGGGGTGTCTCAGAAGCCCTCCAAACATCAAAGTTGAATTTTTTCCTCAAACTCCAAAAAATCAGTCTCAAACTATAAAAACGGTTTCTAAAACCTCTAGGAAATGTATCTTCTTTAATAATCTGTCTTGTTCAGGCAAATTTTCATGATGCTGAAAAATGCTGTTAAATGGTAGTTAAATCGGCATGCTTTTAATGTCTGGCTAGGGTTAGGGTTACAAGAACTATAGAATATTGCCCGCTGTTGCACTTTTAGCTGCACATTAAATGACAAAATGAAGAGAGTTTACCCATTAGAACAGGTATTCTTTACACTTTTCATCTGGCTCAGTTTTGGATAAAATCACTGGATAGGGCAATATACAAAAAGGTGACCAAAACTGTCCAAAAACTAAAAGTGCAGATAGGAGCAAATTATCACTCATCCTAAAGATGACTGGGGGCCCGGAATGCAGCACTGACAGTAAAAAACTTCTACCTGTTGTGGGAATGCTAACCCTAACCCTAGCTAGGGTTTCAAATGTACATTCCGGCAGGGTGTCTCAGAAGCCCTCCAAACATCAAAGATGAATTTTTTCCTCAAACTCCAAAAAATCAGTCTCAACCTATGAAACCCGTTTCTAAAACCTCTAGGAAATGTATCTTCTTTAATAATCTGTCTGGTTTAGGCAAATTTTCATGAAGCTGAAAAATGCTGTTAAATGGTAGTTAAATCGGCATGCTTTTAATGCCTGGCTAGTGTTAGGGTTACAAGAACCAAAGAATTTTGCCCGCTGTTGCACTTTTAGCTGCACTTTAAATGTCAATATGAAGAGAGTTTACCCATTAGAACAGGTGTTCTTCACAATTTTCATCTGGCTCAGTTTTGGATAAAATCGATGGATAGGGCAATATACAAAAAAGTGACCAAAACTGTCCAAAAACTAAAAATGCAGATAGGAGCAAATTATCACTCATCCTAAAGATAACTGGGGGCCCGGAATGCAGCACTGACAGTAAAAAACTTCTACCTGTTGTGGGAATGCTAACCCTTACCCTAGCTAGGGTTTCAAATGTACATTCCGGCAGGGTGTCTCAGAAGCCCTCCAAACATCAAAGATGAATTTTTTCCTCAAACTCCAAAAAATCAGTCTCAACCTATGAAAACAGTTTCTAAAACGTCTAGGAAATGTATCTTCTTTAATAATCTGTCTGGTTTAGGCAAATTTTCATGAAGCTGAAAAATGCTGTTAAATGGTAGTTAAATCGGCATGCTTTTAATGCCTGGCTAGGGTTAGGATTACAAGAACCATAGAATTGTGCCCACTGTTGCACTTTTAGCTGCACTTTAAATGACAAAATGAAGAGAGTTTACCCATTAGAACAGGTATTCTTCACAATTTTCATATGGCTCAGTTTTGGATAAAATCACTGCATAGGGCAATATACAAAAAGGTGACCAAAACTGTCCGAAACCTAAAAGTGCAGATAGGAGCAAATTATCACTCATCCTAAAGATAACTGGGGGCCCGGAATGCAGCACTGACAGTAAAAAACTTCTACCTGTTGTGGGAATGCTAACCCTAACCCTAGCTTGGGTTTCAAATGTACATTCCGGCGGGGTGTCTCAGAAGCCCTCCAAACATCAAAGTTGAATTTTTTCCTCAAACTCCAAAAAATCAGTCTCAAACTATAAAAACGGTTTCTAAAACCTCTAGGAAATGTATCTTCTTTAATAATCTGTCTTGTTCAGGCAAATTTTCATGATGCTGAAAAATGCTGTTAAATGGTAGTTAAATCGGCATGCTTTTAATGTCTGGCTAGGGTTAGGGTTACAAGAACTATAGAATATTGCCCGCTGTTGCACTTTTAGCTGCACATTAAATGACAAAATGAAGAGAGTTTACCCATTAGAACAGGTATTCTTTACACTTTTCATCTGGCTCAGTTTTGGATAAAATCACTGGATAGGGCAATATACAAAAAGGTGACCAAAACTGTCCGAAAACTAAAAGTGCAGATAGGAGAAAATTATCACTCATCCTAAAGATAACTGGGGGCCCGGAATGCAGCACTGACAGTAAAAAACTTCTACCTGTTGTGGGAATGCTAACCCTAACCCTAGCTAGGGTTTCAAATGTACATTCCGGCAGGGTGTCTCAGAAGCCCTCCAAACATCAAAGATGAATGTTTTCCTCAAACTCCAAAAAATCAGTCTCAACCTATGAAACCCGTTTCTAAAACCTCTAGGAAATGTATCTTCTTTAATATTCTGTCTGGTTTAGGCAAATTTTCATGAAGCTGAAAAATGCTGTTAAATGGTAGTTAAATCGGCATGCTTTTAATGTCTGGCTAGGGTTAGGGTTACAAGAACCATAGAATTTTGCCCGCTGTTGCACTTTTAGCTGCACTTTAAATGTCAATATGAAGAGAGTTTACCCATTAGAACAGGTGTTCTTCACACTTTTCATCTGGCTCAGTTTTGGATAAAATCACTGGATAGGGCAATATACAAAAAGGTGACCAAAACTGTCCGAAAACTAAAAGTGCAGATAGGAGCAAATTATCACTCATCCTAAAGATAACTGGGGGCCCGGAATGCAGCACTGACAGTAAAAAACTTCTACCTGTTGTGGGAATGCTAACCCTAACCCTAGCTAGGGTTTCAAATGTACATTCCGGCAGGGTGTCTCAGAAGCCCTCCAAACATCAAAGATGAATGTTTTCCTCAAACTCCAAAAAATCAGTCTCAACCTATGAAACCCGTTTCTAAAACCTCTAGGAAATGTATCTTCTTTAATAATCTGTCTGGTTTAGGCAAATTTTCATGAAGCTGAAAAATGCTGTTAAATGGTAGTTAAATCGGCATGCTTTTAATGCCTGGCTAGTGTTAGGGTTACAAGTACCATAGGATTTTTCCCTCTGTTGCACTTTTAGTTGCACCTTAAATGACAAGATCAAGAAAGTTTACCCATTAGAACAGGTATTCTTCATACTTTTCATCTGCCTCAGTTTTTGATAAAATCACTGGATAGGGCAATATACAAAAAGGTGTCCAAAACTGTCCGAAAACTAAAAGTGCAGATAGGAGAAAATTATCACTCATCCTAAAGATAACTGGGGGCCCGGAATGCAGCACTGACAGTAAAAAACTTCTACTTGTTGTGGGAATGCTAACCCTAACCCTAGCTAGGGTTTCAAATGTACATTCCTGCAGGGTGTCTCAGAAGCCCTCCAAACATCAAAGATTATTTTTTTCCTCAAACCAAAAAAAATCAGTCTCAACCTATCAAAACGGTTTCTAAAACCTCTAGGAAATGTATCTTCTTTAATAATCTGTCTGGTTTAGGCAAATTTTCATGAAGCTGAAAAATGCTGTTAAATGGTAGTTAAATCGGCATGCTTTTAATGTCTGGCTAGGGTTAGGGTTACAAGAACTATAGAATATTGCCCGCTGTTGCACTTTTAGCTGCACATTAAATGACAAAATGAAGAGAGTTTACCCATTAGAACAGGTATTCTTCACAATTTTCATATGGCTCAGTTTTGGATAAAATCACTGCATAGGGCAATATACAAAAGGTGACCAAAACTGTCCGAAACCTAAAAGTGCAGATAGGAGCAAATTATCACTCATCCTAAAGATAACTGGGGGCCCGGAATGCAGCACTGACAGTAAAAAACTTCTACCTGTTGTGGGAATGCTAACCCTAACCCTAGCTAGGGTTTCAAATGTACATTCCGGCGGGGTGTCTCAGAAGCCCTCCAAACATCAAAGTTGAATTTTTTCCTCAAACTCCAAAAAATCAGTCTCAAACTATAAAAACGGTTTCTAAAACCTCTAGGAAATGTATCTTCTTTAATAATCTGTCTTGTTCAGGCAAATTTTCATGATGCTGAAAAATGCTGTTAAATGGTAGTTAAATCGGCATGCTTTTAATGTCTGGCTAGGGTTAGGGTTACAAGAACTATAGAATATTGCCCGCTGTTGCACTTTTAGCTGCACATTAAATGACAAAATGAAGAGAGTTTACCCATTAGAACAGGTATTCTTTACACTTTTCATCTGGCTCAGTTTTGGATAAAATCACTGGATAGGGCAATATACAAAAAGGTGACCAAAACTGTCCAAAAACTAAAAGTGCAGATAGGAGCAAATTATCACTCATCCTAAAGATGACTGGGGGCCCGGAATGCAGCACTGACAGTAAAAAACTTCTACCTGTTGTGGGAATGCTAACCCTAACCCTAGCTAGGCTTTCAAATGTACATTCCGGCAGGGTGTCTCAGAAGCCCTCCAAACATCAAAGATGAATGTTTTCCTCAAACTCCAAAAAATCAGTCTCAACCTATGAAACCCGTTTCTAAAACCTCTAGGAAATGTATCTTCTTTAATATTCTGTCTGGTTTAGGCAAATTTTCATGAAGCTGAAAAATGCTGTTAAATGGTAGTTAAATCGGCATGCTTTTAATGTCTGGCTAGGGTTAGGGTTACAAGAACCATAGAATTTTGCCCGCTGTTGCACTTTTAGCTGCACTTTAAATGTCAATATGAAGAGAGTTTACCCATTAGAACAGGTGTTCTTCACACTTTTCATCTGGCTCAGTTTTGGATAAAATCACTGGATAGGGCAATATACAAAAAGGTGACCAAAACTGTCCGAAAACTAAAAGTGCAGATAGGAGAAAATTATCACTCATCCTAAAGATAACTGGGGGCCCGGAATGCAGCACTGACAGTAAAAAACTTCTACCTGTTGTGGGAATGCTAACCCTAACCCTAGCTAGGGTTTCAAATGTACATTCCGGCAGGGTGTCTCAGAAGCCCTCCAAACATCAAAGATGAATGTTTTCCTCAAACTCCAAAAAATCAGTCTCAACCTATGAAACCCGTTTCTAAAACCTCTAGGAAATGTATCTTCTTTAATAATCTGTCTGGTTTAGGCAAATTTTCATGAAGCTGAAAAATGCTGTTAAATGGTAGTTAAATCGGCATGCTTTTAATGCCTGGCTAGTGTTAGGGTTACAAGTACCATAGGATTTTTCCCTCTGTTGCACTTTTAGTTGCACCTTAAATGACAAGATCAAGAAAGTTTACCCATTAGAACAGGTATTCTTCATACTTTTCATCTGCCTCAGTTTTTGATAAAATCACTGGATAGGGCAATATACAAAAAGGTGTCCAAAACTGTCCGAAAACTAAAAGTGCAGATAGGAGAAAATTATCACTCATCCTAAAGATAACTGGGGGCCCGGAATGCAGCACTGACAGTAAAAAACTTCTACTTGTTGTGGGAATGCTAACCCTAACCCTAGCTAGGGTTTCAAATGTACATTCCTGCAGGGTGTCTCAGAAGCCCTCCAAACATCAAAGATTATTTTTTTCCTCAAACCAAAAAAAATCAGTCTCAACCTATCAAAACGGTTTCTAAAACCTCTAGGAAATGTATCTTCTTTAATAATCTGTCTGGTTTAGGCAAATTTTCATGAAGCTGAAAAATGCTGTTAAATGGTAGTTAAATCGGCATGCTTTTAATGTCTGGCTAGGGTTAGGGTTACAAGAACTATAGAATATTGCCCGCTGTTGCACTTTTAGCTGCACATTAAATGACAAAATGAAGAGAGTTTACCCATTAGAACAGGTATTCTTCACAATTTTCATATGGCTCAGTTTTGGATAAAATCACTGCATAGGGCAATATACAAAAAGGTGACCAAAACTGTCCGAAAACTAAAAGTGCAGATAGGAGCAAATTATCACTCATCCTAAAGATAACTGGGGGCCCGGAATGCAGCACTGACAGTAAAAAACTTCTACCTGTTGTGGGAATGCTAACCCTAACCCTAGCTAGGGTTTCAAATGTACATTCCGGCGGGGTGTCTCAGAAGCCCTCCAAACATCAAAGTTGAATTTTTTCCTCAAACTCCAAAAAATCAGTCTCAAACTAACAAAACGGTTTCTAAAACCTCTAGGAAATGTATCTTCTTTAATAATCTGTCTGGTTTAGGCAAATTTTCATGAAGCTGAAAAATGCTGCTAAATGGTAGTTAAATCGGCATGCTTTTAATGTCTGGCTAGGGTTAGAGTTACAAGAACCATAGGATTTTGCCCTCTGTTGCACTTTTAGCTGCACTTTAAATGACAAAATCAAGAGAGTTTACCCATTAGAACAGATATTCTTCATACTTTTCATCTGGCTCAGTTTTTGATAAAATCACTGCATAGGGCAATATACAAAAAGGTGACCAAAACTGTCCGAAAACTAAAAGTGCAGATAGGAGCAAATTATCACTCATCCTTAAGATAACTGGGGGCCCGGAATGCAGCACTGACAGTAAAAAACTTCTACCTGTTGTGGGAATGCTAACCCTTACCCTAGCTAGGGTTTCAAATGTACATTCCGGCAGGGTGTCTCAGAAGCCCTCCAAACATCAAAGATGAATTTTTTCCTCAAACTCCAAAAAATCAGTCTCAACCTATGAAAACAGTTTCTAAAACCTCTAGGAAATGTATCTTCTTTAATAATCTGTCTGGTTTAGGCAAATTTTCATGAAGCTGAAAAATGCTGTTAAATGGTAGTTAAATCGGCATGCTTTTAATGCCTGGCTAGGGTTAGGATTACAAGAACCATAGAATTGTGCCCACTGTTGCACTTTTAGCTGCACTTTAAATGACAAAATGAAGAGAGTTTACCCATTAGAACAGGTATTCTTCACAATTTTCATATGGCTCAGTTTTGGATAAAATCACTGCATAGGGCAATATACAAAAAGGTGACCAAAACTGTCCGAAACCTAAAAGTGCAGATAGGAGCAAATTATCACTCATCCTAAAGATAACTGGGGGCCCGGAATGCAGCACTGACAGTAAAAAACTTCTACCTGTTGTGGGAATGCTAACCCTAACCCTAGCTAGGGTTTCAAATGTACATTCCGGCGGGGTGTCTCAGAAGCCCTCCAAACATCAAAGTTGAATTTTTTCCTCAAACTCCAAAAAATCAGTCTCAAACTATAAAAACGGTTTCTAAAACCTCTAGGAAATGTATCTTCTTTAATAATCTGTCTTGTTCAGGCAAATTTTCATGATGCTGAAAAATGCTGTTAAATGGTAGTTAAATCGGCATGCTTTTAATGTCTGGCTAGGGTTAGGGTTACAAGAACTATAGAATATTGCCCGCTGTTGCACTTTTAGCTGCACATTAAATGACAAAATGAAGAGAGTTTACCCATTAGAACAGGTATTCTTTACACTTTTCATCTGGCTCAGTTTTGGATAAAATCACTGGATAGGGCAATATACAAAAAGGTGACCAAAACTGTCCAAAAACTAAAAGTGCAGATAGGAGCAAATTATCACTCATCCTAAAGATGACTGGGGGCCCGGAATGCAGCACTGACAGTAAAAAACTTCTACCTGTTGTGGGAATGCTAACCCTAACCCTAGCTAGGGTTTCAAATGTACATTCCGGCAGGGTGTCTCAGAAGCCCTCCAAACATCAAAGATGAATTTTTTCCTCAAACTCCAAAAAATCAGTCTCAACCTATGAAACCCGTTTCTAAAACCTCTAGGAAATGTATCTTCTTTAATAATCTGTCTGGTTTAGGCAAATTTTCATGAAGCTGAAAAATGCTGTTAAATGGTAGTTAAATCGGCATGCTTTTAATGCCTGGCTAGTGTTAGGGTTACAAGAACCAAAGAATTTTGCCCGCTGTTGCACTTTTAGCTGCACTTTAAATGTCAATATGAAGAGAGTTTACCCATTAGAACAGGTGTTCTTCACAATTTTCATCTGGCTCAGTTTTGGATAAAATCGATGGATAGGGCAATATACAAAAAAGTGACCAAAACTGTCCAAAAACTAAAAATGCAGATAGGAGCAAATTATCACTCATCCTAAAGATAACTGGGGGCCCGGAATGCAGCACTGACAGTAAAAAACTTCTACCTGTTGTGGGAATGCTAATCCTTACCCTAGCTAGGGTTTCAAATGTACATTCCGGCAGGGTGTCTCAGAAGCCCTCCAAACATCAAAGATGAATTTTTTCCTCAAACTCCAAAAAATCAGTCTCAAACTAACAAAACGGTTTCTAAAACCTCTAGGAAATGTATCTTCTTTAATAATCTGTCTGGTTTAGGCAAATTTTCATGAAGCTGAAAAATGCTGTTAAATGGTAGTTAAATCGGCATGCTTTTAATGTCTGGCTAGGGTTAGGGTTACAAGAACCATAGAATTTTGCCCGCTGTTGCACTTTTAGCTGCACTTTAAATGTCAATATGAAGAGAGTTTACCCATTAGAACAGGTGTTCTTCACACTTTTCATCTGGCTCAGTTTTGGATAAAATCACTGGATAGGGCAATATACAAAAAGGTGACCAAAACTGTCCGAAAACTAAAAGTGCAGATAGGAGAAAATTATCACTCATCCTAAAGATAACTGGGGGCCCAGAATGCAGCACTGACAGTAAAAAACTTCTACCTGTTGTGGGAATGCTAACCCTAACCCTAGCTAGGGTTTCAAATGTACATTCCGGCAGGGTGTCTCAGAAGCCCTCCAAACATCAAAGATGAATGTTTTCCTCAAACTCCAAAAAATCAGTCTCAACCCATGAAACCCGTTTCTAAAACTTCTAGGAAATGTATCTTCTTTAATAATCTGTCTGGTTTAGGTAAATTTTCATGAAGCTGAAAAATGCTGTTAAATGGTAGTTAAATCGGCATGCTTTTAATGCCTGGCTAGGGTTAGGATTACAAGAACCATAGAATTGTGCCCACTGTTGCACTTTTAGCTGCACTTTAAATGACAAAATGAAGAGAGTTTACCCATTAGAACAGGTATTCTTCACAATTTTCATATGGCTCAGTTTTGGATAAAATCACTGCATAGGGCAATATACAAAAGGTGACCAAAACTGTCCGAAACCTAAAAGTGCAGATAGGAGCAAATTATCACTCATCCTAAAGATAACTGGGGGCCCGGAATGCAGCACTGACAGTAAAAAACTTCTACCTGTTGTGGGAATGCTAACCCTAACCCTAGCTAGGGTTTCAAATGTACATTCCGGCGGGGTGTCTCAGAAGCCCTCCAAACATCAAAGTTGAATTTTTTCCTCAAACTCCAAAAAATCAGTCTCAAACTATAAAAACGGTTTCTAAAACCTCTAGGAAATGTATCTTCTTTAATAATCTGTCTTGTTCAGGCAAATTTTCATGATGCTGAAAAATGCTGTTAAATGGTAGTTAAATCGGCATGCTTTTAATGTCTGGCTAGGGTTAGGGTTACAAGAACTATAGAATATTGCCCGCTGTTGCACTTTTAGCTGCACATTAAATGACAAAATGAAGAGAGTTTACCCATTAGAACAGGTATTCTTTACACTTTTCATCTGGCTCAGTTTTGGATAAAATCACTGGATAGGGCAATATACAAAAAGGTGACCAAAACTGTCCAAAAACTAAAAGTGCAGATAGGAGCAAATTATCACTCATCCTAAAGATGACTGGGGGCCCGGAATGCAGCACTGACAGTAAAAAACTTCTACCTGTTGTGGGAATGCTAACCCTAACCCTAGCTAGGGTTTCAAATGTACATTCCGGCAGGGTGTCTCAGAAGCCCTCCAAACATCAAAGATGAATTTTTTCCTCAAACTCCAAAAAATCAGTCTCAACCTATGAAACCCGTTTCTAAAACCTCTAGGAAATGTATCTTCTTTAATAATCTGTCTGGTTTAGGCAAATTTTCATGAAGCTGAAAAATGCTGTTAAATGGTAGTTAAATCGGCATGCTTTTAATGCCTGGCTAGTGTTAGGGTTACAAGAACCAAAGAATTTTGCCCGCTGTTGCACTTTTAGCTGCACTTTAAATGTCAATATGAAGAGAGTTTACCCATTAGAACAGGTGTTCTTCACAATTTTCATCTGGCTCAGTTTTGGATAAAATCGATGGATAGGGCAATATACAAAAAAGTGACCAAAACTGTCCAAAAACTAAAAATGCAGATAGGAGCAAATTATCACTCATCCTAAAGATAACTGGGGGCCCGGAATGCAGCACTGACAGTAAAAAACTTCTACCTGTTGTGGGAATGCTAATCCTTACCCTAGCTAGGGTTTCAAATGTACATTCCGGCAGGGTGTCTCAGAAGCCCTCCAAACATCAAAGATGAATTTTTTCCTCAAACTCCAAAAAATCAGTCTCAAACTAACAAAACGGTTTCTAAAACCTCTAGGAAATGTATCTTCTTTAATAATCTGTCTGGTTTAGGCAAATTTTCATGAAGCTGAAAAATGCTGCTAAATGGTAGTTAAATCGGCATGCTTTTAATGTCTGGCTAGGGTTAGAGTTACAAGAACCATAGGATTTTGCCCTCTGTTGCACTTTTAGCTGCACTTTAAATGACAAAATCAAGAGAGTTTACCCATTAGAACAGATATTCTTCATACTTTTCATCTGGCTCAGTTTTTGATAAAATCACTGCATAGGGCAATATACAAAAAGGTGACCAAAACTGTCCGAAAACTAAAAGTGCAGATAGGAGCAAATTATCACTCATCCTTAAGATAACGGGGGGCCCGGAATGCAGCACTGACAGTAAAAAACTTCTACCTGTTGTGGGAATGCTAACCCTTACCCTAGCTAGGGTTTCAAATGTACATTCCGGCAGGGTGTCTCAGAAGCCCTCCAAACATCAAAGATGAATTTTTTCCTCAAACTCCAAAAAATCAGTCTCAACCTATGAAAACAGTTTCTAAAACGTCTAGGAAATGTATCTTCTTTAATAATCTGTCTGGTTTAGGCAAATTTTCATGAAGCTGAAAAATGCTGTTAAATGGTAGTTAAATCGGCATGCTTTTAATGCCTGGCTAGGGTTAGGATTACAAGAACCATAGAATTGTGCCCACTGTTGCACTTTTAGCTGCACTTTAAATGACAAAATGAAGAGAGTTTACCCATTAGAACAGGTATTCTTCACAATTTTCATATGGCTCAGTTTTGGATAAAATCACTGCATAGGGCAATATACAAAAAGGTGACCAAAACTGTCCGAAACCTAAAAGTGCAGATAGGAGCAAATTATCACTCATCCTAAAGATAACTGGGGGCCCGGAATGCAGCACTGACAGTAAAAAACTTCTACCTGTTGTGGGAATGCTAACCCTAACCCTAGCTTGGGTTTCAAATGTACATTCCGGCGGGGTGTCTCAGAAGCCCTCCAAACATCAAAGTTGAATTTTTTCCTCAAACTCCAAAAAATCAGTCTCAAACTATAAAAACGGTTTCTAAAACCTCTAGGAAATGTATCTTCTTTAATAATCTGTCTTGTTCAGGCAAATTTTCATGATGCTGAAAAATGCTGTTAAATGGTAGTTAAATCGGCATGCTTTTAATGTCTGGCTAGGGTTAGGGTTACAAGAACTATAGAATATTGCCCGCTGTTGCACTTTTAGCTGCACATTAAATGACAAAATGAAGAGAGTTTACCCATTAGAACAGGTATTCTTTACACTTTTCATCTGGCTCAGTTTTGGATAAAATCACTGGATAGGGCAATATACAAAAAGGTGACCAAAACTGTCCGAAAACTAAAAGTGCAGATAGGAGAAAATTATCACTCATCCTAAAGATAACTGGGGGCCCGGAATGCAGCACTGACAGTAAAAAACTTCTACCTGTTGTGGGAATGCTAACCCTAACCCTAGCTAGGGTTTCAAATGTACATTCCGGCAGGGTGTCTCAGAAGCCCTCCAAACATCAAAGATGAATGTTTTCCTCAAACTCCAAAAAATCAGTCTCAACCTATGAAACCCGTTTCTAAAACCTCTAGGAAATGTATCTTCTTTAATATTCTGTCTGGTTTAGGCAAATTTTCATGAAGCTGAAAAATGCTGTTAAATGGTAGTTAAATCGGCATGCTTTTAATGTCTGGCTAGGGTTAGGGTTACAAGAACCATAGAATTTTGCCCGCTGTTGCACTTTTAGCTGCACTTTAAATGTCAATATGAAGAGAGTTTACCCATTAGAACAGGTGTTCTTCACACTTTTCATCTGGCTCAGTTTTGGATAAAATCACTGGATAGGGCAATATACAAAAAGGTGACCAAAACTGTCCGAAAACTAAAAGTGCAGATAGGAGCAAATTATCACTCATCCTAAAGATAACTGGGGGCCCGGAATGCAGCACTGACAGTAAAAAACTTCTACCTGTTGTGGGAATGCTAACCCTAACCCTAGCTAGGGTTTCAAATGTACATTCCGGCAGGGTGTCTCAGAAGCCCTCCAAACATCAAAGATGAATGTTTTCCTCAAACTCCAAAAAATCAGTCTCAACCTATGAAACCCGTTTCTAAAACCTCTAGGAAATGTATCTTCTTTAATAATCTGTCTGGTTTAGGCAAATTTTCATGAAGCTGAAAAATGCTGTTAAATGGTAGTTAAATCGGCATGCTTTTAATGCCTGGCTAGTGTTAGGGTTACAAGTACCATAGGATTTTTCCCTCTGTTGCACTTTTAGTTGCACCTTAAATGACAAGATCAAGAAAGTTTACCCATTAGAACAGGTATTCTTCATACTTTTCATCTGCCTCAGTTTTTGATAAAATCACTGGATAGGGCAATATACAAAAAGGTGTCCAAAACTGTCCGAAAACTAAAAGTGCAGATAGGAGAAAATTATCACTCATCCTAAAGATAACTGGGGGCCCGGAATGCAGCACTGACAGTAAAAAACTTCTACTTGTTGTGGGAATGCTAACCCTAACCCTAGCTAGGGTTTCAAATGTACATTCCTGCAGGGTGTCTCAGAAGCCCTCCAAACATCAAAGATTATTTTTTTCCTCAAACCAAAAAAAATCAGTCTCAACCTATCAAAACGGTTTCTAAAACCTCTAGGAAATGTATCTTCTTTAATAATCTGTCTGGTTTAGGCAAATTTTCATGAAGCTGAAAAATGCTGTTAAATGGTAGTTAAATCGGCATGCTTTTAATGTCTGGCTAGGGTTAGGGTTACAAGAACTATAGAATATTGCCCGCTGTTGCACTTTTAGCTGCACATTAAATGACAAAATGAAGAGAGTTTACCCATTAGAACAGGTATTCTTCACAATTTTCATATGGCTCAGTTTTGGATAAAATCACTGCATAGGGCAATATACAAAAGGTGACCAAAACTGTCCGAAACCTAAAAGTGCAGATAGGAGCAAATTATCACTCATCCTAAAGATAACTGGGGGCCCGGAATGCAGCACTGACAGTAAAAAACTTCTACCTGTTGTGGGAATGCTAACCCTAACCCTAGCTAGGGTTTCAAATGTACATTCCGGCGGGGTGTCTCAGAAGCCCTCCAAACATCAAAGTTGAATTTTTTCCTCAAACTCCAAAAAATCAGTCTCAAACTATAAAAACGGTTTCTAAAACCTCTAGGAAATGTATCTTCTTTAATAATCTGTCTTGTTCAGGCAAATTTTCATGATGCTGAAAAATGCTGTTAAATGGTAGTTAAATCGGCATGCTTTTAATGTCTGGCTAGGGTTAGGGTTACAAGAACTATAGAATATTGCCCGCTGTTGCACTTTTAGCTGCACATTAAATGACAAAATGAAGAGAGTTTACCCATTAGAACAGGTATTCTTTACACTTTTCATCTGGCTCAGTTTTGGATAAAATCACTGGATAGGGCAATATACAAAAAGGTGACCAAAACTGTCCAAAAACTAAAAGTGCAGATAGGAGCAAATTATCACTCATCCTAAAGATGACTGGGGGCCCGGAATGCAGCACTGACAGTAAAAAACTTCTACCTGTTGTGGGAATGCTAACCCTAACCCTAGCTAGGCTTTCAAATGTACATTCCGGCAGGGTGTCTCAGAAGCCCTCCAAACATCAAAGATGAATGTTTTCCTCAAACTCCAAAAAATCAGTCTCAACCTATGAAACCCGTTTCTAAAACCTCTAGGAAATGTATCTTCTTTAATATTCTGTCTGGTTTAGGCAAATTTTCATGAAGCTGAAAAATGCTGTTAAATGGTAGTTAAATCGGCATGCTTTTAATGTCTGGCTAGGGTTAGGGTTACAAGAACCATAGAATTTTGCCCGCTGTTGCACTTTTAGCTGCACTTTAAATGTCAATATGAAGAGAGTTTACCCATTAGAACAGGTGTTCTTCACACTTTTCATCTGGCTCAGTTTTGGATAAAATCACTGGATAGGGCAATATACAAAAAGGTGACCAAAACTGTCCGAAAACTAAAAGTGCAGATAGGAGAAAATTATCACTCATCCTAAAGATAACTGGGGGCCCGGAATGCAGCACTGACAGTAAAAAACTTCTACCTGTTGTGGGAATGCTAACCCTAACCCTAGCTAGGGTTTCAAATGTACATTCCGGCAGGGTGTCTCAGAAGCCCTCCAAACATCAAAGATGAATGTTTTCCTCAAACTCCAAAAAATCAGTCTCAACCTATGAAACCCGTTTCTAAAACCTCTAGGAAATGTATCTTCTTTAATAATCTGTCTGGTTTAGGCAAATTTTCATGAAGCTGAAAAATGCTGTTAAATGGTAGTTAAATCGGCATGCTTTTAATGCCTGGCTAGTGTTAGGGTTACAAGTACCATAGGATTTTTCCCTCTGTTGCACTTTTAGTTGCACCTTAAATGACAAGATCAAGAAAGTTTACCCATTAGAACAGGTATTCTTCATACTTTTCATCTGCCTCAGTTTTTGATAAAATCACTGGATAGGGCAATATACAAAAAGGTGTCCAAAACTGTCCGAAAACTAAAAGTGCAGATAGGAGAAAATTATCACTCATCCTAAAGATAACTGGGGGCCCGGAATGCAGCACTGACAGTAAAAAACTTCTACTTGTTGTGGGAATGCTAACCCTAACCCTAGCTAGGGTTTCAAATGTACATTCCTGCAGGGTGTCTCAGAAGCCCTCCAAACATCAAAGATTATTTTTTTCCTCAAACCAAAAAAAATCAGTCTCAACCTATCAAAACGGTTTCTAAAACCTCTAGGAAATGTATCTTCTTTAATAATCTGTCTGGTTTAGGCAAATTTTCATGAAGCTGAAAAATGCTGTTAAATGGTAGTTAAATCGGCATGCTTTTAATGTCTGGCTAGGGTTAGGGTTACAAGAACTATAGAATATTGACCGCTGTTGCACTTTTAGCTGCACATTAAATGACAAAATGAAGAGAGTTTACCCATTAGAACAGGTATTCTTCACAATTTTCATATGGCTCAGTTTTGGATAAAATCACTGCATAGGGCAATATACAAAAAGGTGACCAAAACTGTCCGAAAACTAAAAGTGCAGATAGGAGCAAATTATCACTCATCCTAAAGATAACTGGGGGCCCGGAATGCAGCACTGACAGTAAAAAACTTCTACCTGTTGTGGGAATGCTAACCCTAACCCTAGCTAGGGTTTCAAATGTACATTCCGGCGGGGTGTCTCAGAAGCCCTCCAAACATCAAAGTTGAATTTTTTCCTCAAACTCCAAAAAATCAGTCTCAAACTAACAAAACGGTTTCTAAAACCTCTAGGAAATGTATCTTCTTTAATAATCTGTCTGGTTTAGGCAAATTTTCATGAAGCTGAAAAATGCTGCTAAATGGTAGTTAAATCGGCATGCTTTTAATGTCTGGCTAGGGTTAGAGTTACAAGAACCATAGGATTTTGCCCTCTGTTGCACTTTTAGCTGCACTTTAAATGACAAAATCAAGAGAGTTTACCCATTAGAACAGATATTCTTCATACTTTTCATCTGGCTCAGTTTTTGATAAAATCACTGCATAGGGCAATATACAAAAAGGTGACCAAAACTGTCCGAAACCTAAAAGTGCAGATAGGAGCAAATTATCACTCATCCTAAAGATAACTGGGGGCCCGGAATGCAGCACTGACAGTAAAAAACTTCTACCTGTTGTGGGAATGCTAACCCTAACCCTAGCTAGGGTTTCAAATGTACATTCCGGCGGGGTGTCTCAGAAGCCCTCCAAACATCAAAGTTGAATTTTTTCCTCAAACTCCAAAAAATCAGTCTCAAACTATAAAAACGGTTTCTAAAACCTCTAGGAAATGTATCTTCTTTAATAATCTGTCTTGTTCAGGCAAATTTTCATGATGCTGAAAAATGCTGTTAAATGGTAGTTAAATCGGCATGCTTTTAATGTCTGGCTAGGGTTAGGGTTACAAGAACTATAGAATATTGCCCGCTGTTGCACTTTTAGCTGCACATTAAATGACAAAATGAAGAGAGTTTACCCATTAGAACAGGTATTCTTTACACTTTTCATCTGGCTCAGTTTTGGATAAAATCACTGGATAGGGCAATATACAAAAAGGTGACCAAAACTGTCCAAAAACTAAAAGTGCAGATAGGAGCAAATTATCACTCATCCTAAAGATGACTGGGGGCCCGGAATGCAGCACTGACAGTAAAAAACTTCTACCTGTTGTGGGAATGCTAACCCTAACCCTAGCTAGGGTTTCAAATGTACATTCCGGCAGGGTGTCTCAGAAGCCCTCCAAACATCAAAGATGAATTTTTTCCTCAAACTCCAAAAAATCAGTCTCAACCTATGAAACCCGTTTCTAAAACCTCTAGGAAATGTATCTTCTTTAATAATCTGTCTGGTTTAGGCAAATTTTCATGAAGCTGAAAAATGCTGTTAAATGGTAGTTAAATCGGCATGCTTTTAATGCCTGGCTAGTGTTAGGGTTACAAGAACCAAAGAATTTTGCCCGCTGTTGCACTTTTAGCTGCACTTTAAATGTCAATATGAAGAGAGTTTACCCATTAGAACAGGTGTTCTTCACAATTTTCATCTGGCTCAGTTTTGGATAAAATCGATGGATTGGGCAATATACAAAAAAGTGACCAAAACTGTCCAAAAACTAAAAATGCAGATAGGAGCAAATTATCACTCATCCTAAAGATAACTGGGGGCCCGGAATGCAGCACTGACAGTAAAAAACTTCTACCTGTTGTGGGAATGCTAATCCTTACCCTAGCTAGGGTTTCAAATGTACATTCCGGCAGGGTGTCTCAGAAGCCCTCCAAACATCAAAGATGAATTTTTTCCTCAAACTCCAAAAAATCAGTCTCAAACTAACAAAACGGTTTCTAAAACCTCTAGGAAATGTATCTTCTTTAATAATCTGTCTGGTTTAGGCAAATTTTCATGAAGCTGAAAAATGCTGTTAAATGGTAGTTAAATCGGCATGCTTTTAATGTCTGGCTAGGGTTAGGGTTACAAGAACCATAGAATTTTGCCCGCTGTTGCACTTTTAGCTGCACTTTAAATGTCAATATGAAGAGAGTTTACCCATTAGAACAGGTGTTCTTCACACTTTTCATCTGGCTCAGTTTTGGATAAAATCACTGGATAGGGCAATATACAAAAAGGTGACCAAAACTGTCCAAAAACTAAAAGTGCAGATAGGAGAAAATTATCACTCATCCTAAAGATAACTGGAGACCCGGAATGCAGCACTGACAGTAAAAAACTACTACCTGTTGTGGGAATGCTAACCCTAACCCTAGCTAGGGTTTCAAATGTACATTCCGGCAGCGTGTCTCAGAAGCCCTCCAAACATCAAAGATGAATTTTTTCCTCAAACCAAAAAAAATCTGTCTCAAACTATCAAAACGGTTTCAAAAACCTCTAGGAAATGTATCTTCTTTAATAATCTGTCTGGTTTAGGCAAATTTTCATAAAGCTGAAAAATGCTGTTAAATGGTAGTTAAATTGGCATGCTTTTAATGCCTGGCTAGGGTTAGGGTTACAAGAACCATAGAATTGTGCCCGCTGTTGCACTTTTAGCTGCACTTTAAATGACAAAATGAAGAGAGTTTACCCATTAGAACAGGTATTCTTTACACTTTTCATCTGGCTCAGTTTTGGATAAACTCACTGGATAGGGCAATATACAAAAAGGTGACCAAAACTGTCCGAAAACTAAAAGCGCAGATAGGAGAAAATTATCACTAATCCTAAAGATAACTGGGGGCCCAGAATGCAGCACTGACAGTAAAAAACTTCTACCTGTTGTGGGAATGCTAACCCTAACCCTAGCTAGGGTTTCAAATGTACATTCCGGCAGGGTGTCTCAGAAGCCCTCCAAACATCAAAGATGAATGTTTTCCTCAAACTCCAAAAAATCAGTCTCAACCTATGAAACCCGTTTCTAAAACCTCTAGGAAATGTATCTTCTTTAATAATCTGTCTGGTTTAGGCAAATTTTCATGAAGCTGAAAAATGCTGTTAAATGGTAGTTAAATCGGCATGCTTTTAATGCCTGGCTAGTGTTAGGGTTACAAGAACCATAGGATTTTGCCCTCTGTTGCACTTTTAGTTGCACTTTAAATGACAAGATCAAGAAAGTTTACCCATTAGAACAGGTATTCTTCATACTTTTCATCTGCCTCAGTTTTTGATAAAATCACTGGATAGGGCAATATACAAAAAGGTGTCCAAAACTGTCCGAAAACTAAAAGTGCAGATAGGAGAAAATTATCACTCATCCTAAAGATAACTGGGGGCCCGGAATGCAGCACTGACAGTAAAAAACTTCTACTTGTTGTGGGAATGCTAACCCTAACCCTAGCTAGGGTTTCAAATGTACATTCCGGCAGGGTGTCTCAGAAGCCCTCCAAACATCAAAGATTAATTTTTTCCTCAAACCAAAAAAAATCAGTCTCAAACTATCAAAACGGTTTCTAAAACCTCTAGGAAATGTATCTTCTTTAATATTCTGTCTGGTTTAGGCAAATTTTCATGAAGCTGAAAAATGCTGTTAAATGGTAGTTAAATCGGCATGCTTTTAATGTCTGGCTAGGGTTAGGGTTACAAGAACCATAGAATTTTGCCCGCTGTTGCACTTTTAGCTGCACTTTAAATGTCAATATGAAGAGAGTTTACCCATTAGAACAGGTGTTCTTCACACTTTTCATCTGGCTCAGTTTTGGATAAAATCAATGGATAGGGCAATATACAAAAAAGTGACCAAAACTGTCCAAAAACTAAAAATGCAGATAGGAGCAAATTATCACTCATCCAAAAGATAACTGGGGGCCCGGAATGCAGCACTGACAGTAAAAAACTTCTACCTGTTGTGGGAATGCTAATCCTTACCCTAGCTAGGGTTTCAAATGTACATTCCGGCAGGGTGTTTCAGAAGCCCTCCTAACATCAAAGTTGAATTTTTTCCTCAAACTCCAAAAAATCAGTCTCAAACTAACAAAACGGTTTCTAAAACCTATAGGAAATGTATCTTCTTTAATAATCTGTCTTGTTCAGGAAAATTTTCATGAAGCTGAAAAATGCTGTTAAATGGTAGTTAAATCGGCATGCTTTTAATGTCTGGCTAGGGTTAGGATTACAAGAACCATAGAATTGTGCCCACTGTTGCACTTTTAGCTGCACTTTAAATGACAAAATGAAGAGAGTTTACCCATTAGAACAGGTATTCTTCACAATTTTCATATGGCTCAGTTTTGGATAAAATCACTGCATAGGGCAATATACAAAAAGGTGACCAAAACTGTCCGAAACCTAAAAGTGCAGATAGGAGCAAATTATCACTCATCCTAAAGATAACTGGGGGCCCGGAATGCAGCACTGACAGTAAAAAACTTCTACCTGTTGTGGGAATGCTAACCCTAACCCTAGCTAGGGTTTCAAATGTACATTCCGGCGGGGTGTCTCAGAAGCCCTCCTAACATCAAAGTTGAATTTTTTCCTCAAACTCCAAAAAATCAGTCTCAAACTATAAAAACGGTTTCTAAAACCTCTAGGAAATGTATCTTCTTTAATAATCTGTCTTGTTCAGGCAAATTTTCATGAAGCTGAAAAATGCTGTTAAATGGTAGTTAAATCGGCATGCTTTTAATGTCTGGCTAGGGTTAGGGTTACAAGAACTATAGAATATTGCCCGCTGTTGCACTTTTAGCTGCACTTTAAATGACAAAGTGAAGAGAGTTTACCCATTAGAACAGGTATTCTTTACACTTTTCATCTGGCTCAGTTTTGGATAAAATCACTGGATAGGGCAATATACAAAAAGGTGACCAAAACTGTCCGAAAACTAAAAGTGCAGATAGGAGAAAATTATCACTCATCCTAAAGATAACTGGGGGCCCAGAATGCAGCACTGACAGTAAAAAACTTCTACCTGTTGTGGGAATGCTAACCCTAACCCTAGCTAGGGTTTCAAATGTACATTCCGGCAGGGTGTCTCAGAAGCCCTCCAAACATCAAAGATGAATGTTTTCCTCAAACTCCAAAAAATCAGTCTCAACCTATGAAACCCGTTTCTAAAACCTCTAGGAAATGTATCTTCTTTAATAATCTGTCTTGTTCAGGAAACTTTTCATGAAGCTGAAAAATGCTGTTAAATGGTAGTTAAATCGGCATGCTTTTAATGTCTGGCTTGGGTTAGGGTTACAAGAACCATAGAATTTTGCCCGCTGTTGCACTTTTATCTGCACTTTAAATGACAAAATGAAGAGAGTTTACCCATTAGAACAGGTATTCTTCACAATTTTCATCTGGCTCAGTTTTGGATAAAATCACTGCATAGGGCAATATACAAAAAGGTGACCAAAACTGTCCGAAACCTAAAAGTGCAGATAGGAGCAAATTATCACTCATCCTATAGATAACTGGGGACCCGGAATGCAGCACTGACAGTAAAAAACTTCTACCTGTTGTGGGAATGCTAACCCTAACCCTAGCTAGGGTTTCAAATGTGCATTCCAGCAGGGTGTCTCAGAAGCCCTCCAAACATCAAAGATAATTTATTTCCTCAAACTCCAAAAAATCAGTCTCAAACTATCAAAACGGTTTCTAAAACCTCTAGGAAATGTATCTTCTTTAATATTCTGTCTGGTTTAGGCAAATTTTCATGAAGCTGAAAAATGCTGTTAAATGGTAGTTAAATCGGCATGCTTTTAATGTCTGGCTAGGGTTAGGGTTACAAGAACCATAGAATTTTGCCCGCTGTTGCACTTTTAGCTGCACTTTAAATGACAAAATAAAGAGAGTTTACCCATTAGAACAGGTATTCTTCAAACTTTTCATCTGGCTCAGTTTTGGATAAAATCACTGGATAGGGCAATATACAAAAACGTGACCAAAACTGTCCGAAAACTAAAAGTGCAGATAGGAGCAAATTATCACTCATCCTAAAGATAACTGGGGACCTGGAATGCAGCACTGACAGTAAAAAACTTCTACCGTTTGTGGGAATGCTAACCCTAACCCTAGCTAGGGTTTCAGATGTGCATTACAGCAGGGTGTCTCAGAAGCCCTCCAAACATCAAAGATGATTTTTTTCCTCAAACCAAGAAAAATCAGTCTCAAACTATCAAAACGGTTTCTAAAACCTCTAGGAAATGTATCTTCTTTAATATTCTGTCTGGTTTAGGCAAATTTTCATGAAGCTGAAAAATGCTGTTAAATGGTAGTTAAATCGGCATGCTTTTAATGTCTGACCAGGGCTATGGTTTCAAGAACCATAGAATTTTGCCTGTTGTTGCACTTTTAGCTGCACTGTAAATGATAAAATGAAGAGAGTTTGCCCATTAGAACAGGTATTCTTCACACTTTTCATCTGGCTTGGTTTTGGATAAAATCAATGGATAGGGCAATATTCAAGAAAGTGACCAAAACTTTCCGAAAACTAAAAGTGCAGATAGGAACAAATTATCACTCATCCTAAAGATAACTGGGGGCCCGGAATGCAGCACTGACAGTAAAAAACTTCTACCTGTTGTGGGAACGCTAACCCTAACCCTAGCTAGGGTTTCAAATGTGCATTCCAGCAGGGTGTCTCAGAAGCCCTCCAAACATCAAAGTTGAATTTTTTCCTCAAACTCCAAAAAATCAGTCTCAAACTATAAAAACGGTTTCTAAAACCTCTAGGAAATGTATCTTCTTTAATAATCTGTCTTGTTCAGGCAAATTTTCATGATGCTGAAAAATGCTGTTAAATGGTAGTTAAATCGGCATGCTTTTAATGTCTGGCTAGGGTTAGGGTTACAAGAACTATAGAATATTGCCCGCTGTTGCACTTTTAGCTGCACATTAAATGACAAAATGAAGAGAGTTTACCCATTAGAACAGGTGTTCTTCACACTTTTCATCTGGCTCAGTTTTGGATAAAATCACTGGATAGGGCAATATACAAAAAGGTGACCAAAACTGTCCGAAAACTAAAAGTGCAGATAGGAGAAAATTATCACTCATCCTAAAGATAACTGGGGGCCCAGAATGCAGCACTGACAGTAAAAAACTTCTACCTGTTGTGGGAATGCTAACCCTAACCCTAGCTAGGGTTTCAAATGTACATTCCGGCAGGGTGTCTCAGAAGCCCTCCAAACATCAAAGATGAATGTTTTCCTCAAACTCCAAAAAATCAGTCTCAACCTATGAAACCCGTTTCTAAAACTTCTAGGAAATGTATCTTCTTTAATAATCTGTCTGGTTTAGGTAAATTTTCATGAAGCTGAAAAATGCTGTTAAATGGTAGTTAAATCGGCATGCTTTTAATGCCTGGCTAGGGTTAGGATTACAAGAACCATAGAATTGTGCCCACTGTTGCACTTTTAGCTGCACTTTAAATGACAAAATGAAGAGAGTTTACCCATTAGAACAGGTATTCTTCACAATTTTCATATGGCTCAGTTTTGGATAAAATCACTGCATAGGGCAATATACAAAAGGTGACCAAAACTGTCCGAAACCTAAAAGTGCAGATAGGAGCAAATTATCACTCATCCTAAAGATAACTGGGGGCCCGGAATGCAGCACTGACAGTAAAAAACTTCTACCTGTTGTGGGAATGCTAACCCTAACCCTAGCTAGGGTTTCAAATGTACATTCCGGCGGGGTGTCTCAGAAGCCCTCCAAACATCAAAGTTGAATTTTTTCCTCAAACTCCAAAAAATCA
Source organism: Lepisosteus oculatus (assembly GCF_040954835.1). NCBI lineage: Eukaryota > Metazoa > Chordata > Actinopteri > Semionotiformes > Lepisosteidae > Lepisosteus > Lepisosteus oculatus. The sequence goes on along the minus strand of NW_027167666.1, from coordinate 210,400 downwards.
GTCTCAAACTATAAAAACGGTTTCTAAAACCTCTAGGAAATGTATCTTCTTTAATAATCTGTCTTGTTCAGGCAAATTTTCATGATGCTGAAAAATGCTGTTAAATGGTAGTTAAATCGGCATGCTTTTAATGTCTGGCTAGGGTTAGGGTTACAAGAACTATAGAATATTGCCCGCTGTTGCACTTTTAGCTGCACATTAAATGACAAAATGAAGAGAGTTTACCCATTAGAACAGGTATTCTTTACACTTTTCATCTGGCTCAGTTTTGGATAAAATCACTGGATAGGGCAATATACAAAAAGGTGACCAAAACTGTCCAAAAACTAAAAGTGCAGATAGGAGCAAATTATCACTCATCCTAAAGATGACTGGGGGCCCGGAATGCAGCACTGACAGTAAAAAACTTCTACCTGTTGTGGGAATGCTAACCCTAACCCTAGCTAGGGTTTCAAATGTACATTCCGGCAGGGTGTCTCAGAAGCCCTCCAAACATCAAAGATGAATTTTTTCCTCAAACTCCAAAAAATCAGTCTCAACCTATGAAACCCGTTTCTAAAACCTCTAGGAAATGTATCTTCTTTAATAATCTGTCTGGTTTAGGCAAATTTTCATGAAGCTGAAAAATGCTGTTAAATGGTAGTTAAATCGGCATGCTTTTAATGCCTGGCTAGTGTTAGGGTTACAAGAACCAAAGAATTTTGCCCGCTGTTGCACTTTTAGCTGCACTTTAAATGTCAATATGAAGAGAGTTTACCCATTAGAACAGGTGTTCTTCACAATTTTCATCTGGCTCAGTTTTGGATAAAATCGATGGATAGGGCAATATACAAAAAAGTGACCAAAACTGTCCAAAAACTAAAAATGCAGATAGGAGCAAATTATCACTCATCCTAAAGATAACTGGGGGCCCGGAATGCAGCACTGACAGTAAAAAACTTCTACCTGTTGTGGGAATGCTAATCCTTACCCTAGCTAGGGTTTCAAATGTACATTCCGGCAGGGTGTCTCAGAAGCCCTCCAAACATCAAAGATGAATTTTTTCCTCAAACTCCAAAAAATCAGTCTCAAACTAACAAAACGGTTTCTAAAACCTCTAGGAAATGTATCTTCTTTAATAATCTGTCTGGTTTAGGCAAATTTTCATGAAGCTGAAAAATGCTGCTAAATGGTAGTTAAATCGGCATGCTTTTAATGTCTGGCTAGGGTTAGAGTTACAAGAACCATAGGATTTTGCCCTCTGTTGCACTTTTAGCTGCACTTTAAATGACAAAATCAAGAGAGTTTACCCATTAGAACAGATATTCTTCATACTTTTCATCTGGCTCAGTTTTTGATAAAATCACTGCATAGGGCAATATACAAAAAGGTGACCAAAACTGTCCGAAAACTAAAAGTGCAGATAGGAGCAAATTATCACTCATCCTAAAGATAACTGGGGGCCCGGAATGCAGCACTGACAGTAAAAAACTTCTACCTGTTGTGGGAATGCTAACCCTAACCCTAGCTTTGGTTTCAAATGTACATTCCGGCGGGGTGTCTCAGAAGCCCTCCAAACATCAAAGTTGAATTTTTTCCTCAAACTCCAAAAAATCAGTCTCAAACTATCAAAACGGTTTCTAAAACCTCTAGGAAATGTATCTTCTTTAATAATCTGTCTTGTTCAGGCAAATTTTCATGATGCTGAAAAATGCTTTTAAATGGTAGTTAAATCGGCATGCTTTTAATGTCTGGCTAGGGTTAGGGTTACAAGAACTATAGAATATTGCCCGCTGTTGCACTTTTAGCTGCACATTAAATGACAAAATGAAGAGAGTTTACCCATTAGAACAGGTATTCTTTACACTTTTCATCTGGCTCAGTTTTGGATAAAATCACTGGATAGGGCAATATACAAAAAGGTGACCAAAACTGTCCGAAAACTAAAAGTGCAGATAGGAGAAAATTATCACTCATCCTAAAGATAACTGGGGGCCCGGAATGCAGCACTGACAGTAAAAAACTTCTACCTGTTGTGGGAATGCTAACCCTAACCCTAGCTAGGGTTTCAAATGTACATTCCGGCAGGGTGTCTCAGAAGCCCTCCAAACATCAAAGATGAATGTTTTCCTCAAACTCCAAAAAATCAGTCTCAACCTATGAAACCCGTTTCTAAAACCTCTAGGAAATGTATCTTCTTTAATATTCTGTCTGGTTTAGGCAAATTTTCATGAAGCTGAAAAATGCTGTTAAATGGTAGTTAAATCGGCATGCTTTTAATGTCTGGCTAGGGTTAGGGTTACAAGAACCATAGAATTTTGCCCGCTGTTGCACTTTTAGCTGCACTTTAAATGTCAATATGAAGAGAGTTTACCCATTAGAACAGGTGTTCTTCACACTTTTCATCTGGCTCAGTTTTGGATAAAATCACTGGATAGGGCAATATACAAAAAGGTGACCAAAACTGTCCGAAAACTAAAAGTGCAGATAGGAGAAAATTATCACTCATCCTAAAGATAACTGGGGGCCCGGAATGCAGCACTGACAGTAAAAAACTTCTACCTGTTGTGGGAATGCTAACCCTAACCCTAGCTAGGGTTTCAAATGTACATTCCGGCAGGGTGTCTCAGAAGCCCTCCAAACATCAAAGATGAATGTTTTCCTCAAACTCCAAAAAATCAGTCTCAACCTATGAAACCCGTTTCTAAAACCTCTAGGAAATGTATCTTCTTTAATAATCTGTCTGGTTTAGGCAAATTTTCATGAAGCTGAAAAATGCTGTTAAATGGTAGTTAAATCGGCATGCTTTTAATGCCTGGCTAGTGTTAGGGTTACAAGTACCATAGGATTTTTCCCTCTGTTGCACTTTTAGTTGCACCTTAAATGACAAGATCAAGAAAGTTTACCCATTAGAACAGGTATTCTTCATACTTTTCATCTGCCTCAGTTTTTGATAAAATCACTGGATAGGGCAATATACAAAAAGGTGTCCAAAACTGTCCGAAAACTAAAAGTGCAGATAGGAGAAAATTATCACTCATCCTAAAGATAACTGGGGGCCCGGAATGCAGCACTGACAGTAAAAAACTTCTACTTGTTGTGGGAATGCTAACCCTAACCCTAGCTAGGGTTTCAAATGTACATTCCTGCAGGGTGTCTCAGAAGCCCTCCAAACATCAAAGATTATTTTTTTCCTCAAACCAAAAAAAATCAGTCTCAACCTATCAAAACGGTTTCTAAAACCTCTAGGAAATGTATCTTCTTTAATAATCTGTCTGGTTTAGGCAAATTTTCATGAAGCTGAAAAATGCTGTTAAATGGTAGTTAAATCGGCATGCTTTTAATGTCTGGCTAGGGTTAGGGTTACAAGAACTATAGAATATTGCCCGCTGTTGCACTTTTAGCTGCACATTAAATGACAAAATGAAGAGAGTTTACCCATTAGAACAGGTATTCTTCACAATTTTCATATGGCTCAGTTTTGGATAAAATCACTGCATAGGGCAATATACAAAAAGGTGACCAAAACTGTCCGAAAACTAAAAGTGCAGATAGGAGCAAATTATCACTCATCCTAAAGATAACTGGGGGCCCGGAATGCAGCACTGACAGTAAAAAACTTCTACCTGTTGTGGGAATGCTAACCCTAACCCTAGCTAGGGTTTCAAATGTACATTCCGGCGGGGTGTCTCAGAAGCCCTCCAAACATCAAAGTTGAATTTTTTCCTCAAACTCCAAAAAATCAGTCTCAAACTATAAAAACGGTTTCTAAAACCTCTAGGAAATGTATCTTCTTTAATAATCTGTCTTGTTCAGGCAAATTTTCATGATGCTGAAAAATGCTGTTAAATGGTAGTTAAATCGGCATGCTTTTAATGTCTGGCTAGGGTTAGGGTTACAAGAACTATAGAATATTGCCCGCTGTTGCACTTTTAGCTGCACTTTAAATGACAAAATGAAGAGAGTTTACCCATTAGAACAGGTATTCTTTACACTTTTCATCTGGCTCAGTTTTGGATAAACTCACTGGATAGGGCAATATACAAAAAGGTGACCAAAACTGTCCGAAAACTAAAAGTGCAGATAGGAGAAAATTATCACTCATCCTAAAGATAACTGGGGGCCCAGAATGCAGCACTGACAGTAAAAAACTTCTACCTGTTGTGGGAATGCTAACCCTAACCCTAGCTAGGGTTTCAAATGTACATTCCGGCAGGGTGTCTCAGAAGCCCTCCAAACATCAAAGATGAATTTTTTCCTCAAACTCCAAAAAATCAGTCTCAACCTATGAAACCCGTTTCTAAAACCTCTAGGAAATGTATCTTCTTTAATAATCTGTCTGGTTTAGGCAAATTTTCATGAAGCTGAAAAATGCTGTTAAATGGTAGTTAAATCGGCATGCTTTTAATGCCTGGCTAGTGTTAGGGTTACAAGAACCAAAGAATTTTGCCCGCTGTTGCACTTTTAGCTGCACTTTAAATGTCAATATGAAGAGAGTTTACCCATTAGAACAGGTGTTCTTCACAATTTTCATCTGGCTCAGTTTTGGATAAAATCGATGGATAGGGCAATATACAAAAAAGTGACCAAAACTGTCCAAAAACTAAAAATGCAGATAGGAGCAAATTATCACTCATCCTAAAGATAACTGGGGGCCCGGAATGCAGCACTGACAGTAAAAAACTTCTACCTGTTGTGGGAATGCTAATCCTTACCCTAGCTAGGGTTTCAAATGTACATTCCGGCAGGGTGTCTCAGAAGCCCTCCAAACATCAAAGATGAATTTTTTCCTCAAACTCCAAAAAATCAGTCTCAAACTAACAAAACGGTTTCTAAAACCTCTAGGAAATGTATCTTCTTTAATAATCTGTCTGGTTTAGGCAAATTTTCATGAAGCTGAAAAATGCTGCTAAATGGTAGTTAAATCGGCATGCTTTTAATGTCTGGCTAGGGTTAGAGTTACAAGAACCATAGGATTTTGCCCTCTGTTGCACTTTTAGCTGCACTTTAAATGACAAAATCAAGAGAGTTTACCCATTAGAACAGATATTCTTCATACTTTTCATCTGGCTCAGTTTTTGATAAAATCACTGCATAGGGCAATATACAAAAAGGTGACCAAAACTGTCCGAAAACTAAAAGTGCAGATAGGAGCAAATTATCACTCATCCTTAAGATAACTGGGGGCCCGGAATGCAGCACTGACAGTAAAAAACTTCTACCTGTTGTGGGAATGCTAACCCTTACCCTAGCTAGGGTTTCAAATGTACATTCCGGCAGGGTGTCTCAGAAGCCCTCCAAACATCAAAGATGAATTTTTTCCTCAAACTCCAAAAAATCAGTCTCAACCTATGAAAACAGTTTCTAAAACCTCTAGGAAATGTATCTTCTTTAATAATCTGTCTGGTTTAGGCAAATTTTCATGAAGCTGAAAAATGCTGTTAAATGGTAGTTAAATCGGCATGCTTTTAATGCCTGGCTAGGGTTAGGATTACAAGAACCATAGAATTGTGCCCACTGTTGCACTTTTAGCTGCACTTTAAATGACAAAATGAAGAGAGTTTACCCATTAGAACAGGTATTCTTCACAATTTTCATATGGCTCAGTTTTGGATAAAATCACTGCATAGGGCAATATACAAAAAGGTGACCAAAACTGTCCGAAACCTAAAAGTGCAGATAGGAGCAAATTATCACTCATCCTAAAGATAACTGGGGGCCCGGAATGCAGCACTGACAGTAAAAAACTTCTACCTGTTGTGGGAATGCTAACCCTAACCCTAGCTTGGGTTTCAAATGTACATTCCGGCGGGGTGTCTCAGAAGCCCTCCAAACATCAAAGTTGAATTTTTTCCTCAAACTCCAAAAAATCAGTCTCAAACTATCAAAACGGTTTCTAAAACCTCTAGGAAATGTATCTTCTTTAATAATCTGTCTTGTTCAGGCAAATTTTCATGATGCTGAAAAATGCTGTTAAATGGTAGTTAAATCGGCATGCTTTTAATGTCTGGCTAGGGTTAGGGTTACAAGAACTATAGAATATTGCCCGCTGTTGCACTTTTAGCTGCACATTAAATGACAAAATGAAGAGAGTTTACCCATTAGAACAGGTATTCTTTACACTTTTCATCTGGCTCAGTTTTGGATAAAATCACTGGATAGGGCAATATACAAAAAGGTGACCAAAACTGTCCGAAAACTAAAAGTGCAGATAGGAGAAAATTATCACTCATCCTAAAGATAACTGGGGGCCCGGAATGCAGCACTGACAGTAAAAAACTTCTACCTGTTGTGGGAATGCTAACCCTAACCCTAGCTAGGGTTTCAAATGTACATTCCGGCAGGGTGTCTCAGAAGCCCTCCAAACATCAAAGATGAATGTTTTCCTCAAACTCCAAAAAATCAGTCTCAACCTATGAAACCCGTTTCTAAAACCTCTAGGAAATGTATCTTCTTTAATATTCTGTCTGGTTTAGGCAAATTTTCATGAAGCTGAAAAATGCTGTTAAATGGTAGTTAAATCGGCATGCTTTTAATGTCTGGCTAGGGTTAGGGTTACAAGAACCATAGAATTTTGCCCGCTGTTGCACTTTTAGCTGCACTTTAAATGTCAATATGAAGAGAGTTTACCCATTAGAACAGGTGTTCTTCACACTTTTCATCTGGCTCAGTTTTGGATAAAATCACTGGATAGGGCAATATACAAAAAGGTGACCAAAACTGTCCGAAAACTAAAAGTGCAGATAGGAGAAAATTATCACTCATCCTAAAGATAACTGGGGGCCCGGAATGCAGCACTGACAGTAAAAAACTTCTACCTGTTGTGGGAATGCTAACCCTAACCCTAGCTAGGGTTTCAAATGTACATTCCGGCAGGGTGTCTCAGAAGCCCTCCAAACATCAAAGATGAATGTTTTCCTCAAACTCCAAAAAATCAGTCTCAACCTATGAAACCCGTTTCTAAAACCTCTAGGAAATGTATCTTCTTTAATAATCTGTCTGGTTTAGGCAAATTTTCATGAAGCTGAAAAATGCTGTTAAATGGTAGTTAAATCGGCATGCTTTTAATGCCTGGCTAGTGTTAGGGTTACAAGTACCATAGGATTTTTCCCTCTGTTGCACTTTTAGTTGCACCTTAAATGACAAGATCAAGAAAGTTTACCCATTAGAACAGGTATTCTTCATACTTTTCATCTGCCTCAGTTTTTGATAAAATCACTGGATAGGGCAATATACAAAAAGGTGTCCAAAACTGTCCGAAAACTAAAAGTGCAGATAGGAGAAAATTATCACTCATCCTAAAGATAACTGGGGGCCCGGAATGCAGCACTGACAGTAAAAAACTTCTACTTGTTGTGGGAATGCTAACCCTAACCCTAGCTAGGGTTTCAAATGTACATTCCTGCAGGGTGTCTCAGAAGCCCTCCAAACATCAAAGATTATTTTTTTCCTCAAACCAAAAAAAATCAGTCTCAACCTATCAAAACGGTTTCTAAAACCTCTAGGAAATGTATCTTCTTTAATAATCTGTCTGGTTTAGGCAAATTTTCATGAAGCTGAAAAATGCTGTTAAATGGTAGTTAAATCGGCATGCTTTTAATGTCTGGCTAGGGTTAGGGTTACAAGAACTATAGAATATTGCCCGCTGTTGCACTTTTAGCTGCACATTAAATGACAAAATGAAGAGAGTTTACCCATTAGAACAGGTATTCTTCACAATTTTCATATGGCTCAGTTTTGGATAAAATCACTGCATAGGGCAATATACAAAAAGGTGACCAAAACTGTCCGAAAACTAAAAGTGCAGATAGGAGCAAATTATCACTCATCCTAAAGATAACTGGGGGCCCGGAATGCAGCACTGACAGTAAAAAACTTCTACCTGTTGTGGGAATGCTAACCCTAACCCTAGCTAGGGTTTCAAATGTACATTCCGGCGGGGTGTCTCAGAAGCCCTCCAAACATCAAAGTTGAATTTTTTCCTCAAACTCCAAAAAATCAGTCTCAAACTATAAAAACGGTTTCTAAAACCTCTAGGAAATGTATCTTCTTTAATAATCTGTCTTGTTCAGGCAAATTTTCATGATGCTGAAAAATGCTGTTAAATGGTAGTTAAATCGGCATGCTTTTAATGTCTGGCTAGGGTTAGGGTTACAAGAACTATAGAATATTGCCCGCTGTTGCACTTTTAGCTGCACATTAAATGACAAAATGAAGAGAGTTTACCCATTAGAACAGGTATTCTTTACACTTTTCATCTGGCTCAGTTTTGGATAAAATCACTGGATAGGGCAATATACAAAAAGGTGTCCAAAACTGTCCGAAAACTAAAAGTGCAGATAGGAGAAAATTATCACTCATCCTAAAGATAACTGGGGGCCCGGAATGCAGCACTGACAGTAAAAAACTTCTACTTGTTGTGGGAATGCTAACCCTAACCCTAGCTAGGGTTTCAAATGTACATTCCTGCAGGGTGTCTCAGAAGCCCTCCAAACATCAAAGATTATTTTTTTCCTCAAACCAAAAAAAATCAGTCTCAACCTATCAAAACGGTTTCTAAAACCTCTAGGAAATGTATCTTCTTTAATAATCTGTCTGGTTTAGGCAAATTTTCATGAAGCTGAAAAATGCTGTTAAATGGTAGTTAAATCGGCATGCTTTTAATGTCTGGCTAGGGTTAGGGTTACAAGAACCATAGAATTGTGCCCGCTGTTGCACTTTTAGCTGCACTTTAAATGACAAAATGAAGAGAGTTTACCCATTAGAACAGGTATTCTTTACACTTTTCATCTGGCTCAGTTTTGGATAAACTCACTGGATAGGGCAATATACAAAAAGGTGACCAAAACTGTCCGAAAACTAAAAGTGCAGATAGGAGAAAATTATCACTCATCCTAAAGATAACTGGGGGCCCAGAATGCAGCACTGACAGTAAAAAACTTCTACCTGTTGTGGGAATGCTAACCCTAACCCTAGCTAGGGTTTCAAATGTACATTCCGGCAGGGTGTCTCAGAAGCCCTCCAAACATCAAAGATGAATGTTTTCCTCAAACTCCAAAAAATCAGTCTCAACCTATGAAACCCGTTTCTAAAACTTCTAGGAAATGTATCTTCTTTAATAATCTGTCTGGTTTAGGTAAATTTTCATGAAGCTGAAAAATGCTGTTAAATGGTAGTTAAATCGGCATGCTTTTAATGCCTGGCTAGGGTTAGGATTACAAGAACCATAGAATTGTGCCCACTGTTGCACTTTTAGCTGCACTTTAAATGACAAAATGAAGAGAGTTTACCCATTAGAACAGGTATTCTTCACAATTTTCATATGGCTCAGTTTTGGAAAAAATCACTGCATAGGGCAATATACAAAAGGTGACCAAAACTGTCCGAAACCTAAAAGTGCAGATAGGAGCAAATTATCACTCATCCTAAAGATAACTGGGGGCCCGGAATGCAGCACTGACAGTAAAAAACTTCTACCTGTTGTGGGAATGCTAACCCTAACCCTAGCTAGGGTTTCAAATGTACATTCCGGCGGGGTGTCTCAGAAGCCCTCCAAACATCAAAGTTGAATTTTTTCCTCAAACTCCAAAAAATCAGTCTCAAACTATAAAAACGGTTTCTAAAACCTCTAGGAAATGTATCTTCTTTAATAATCTGTCTTGTTCAGGCAAATTTTCATGATGCTGAAAAATGCTGTTAAATGGTAGTTAAATCGGCATGCTTTTAATGTCTGGCTAGGGTTAGGGTTACAAGAACTATAGAATATTGCCCGCTGTTGCACTTTTAGCTGCACATTAAATGACAAAATGAAGAGAGTTTACCCATTAGAACAGGTATTCTTTACACTTTTCATCTGGCTCAGTTTTGGATAAAATCACTGGATAGGGCAATATACAAAAAGGTGACCAAAACTGTCCAAAAACTAAAAGTGCAGATAGGAGCAAATTATCACTCATCCTAAAGATGACTGGGGGCCCGGAATGCAGCACTGACAGTAAAAAACTTCTACCTGTTGTGGGAATGCTAACCCTAACCCTAGCTAGGGTTTCAAATGTACATTCCGGCAGGGTGTCTCAGAAGCCCTCCAAACATCAAAGATGAATTTTTTCCTCAAACTCCAAAAAATCAGTCTCAACCTATGAAACCCGTTTCTAAAACCTCTAGGAAATGTATCTTCTTTAATAATCTGTCTGGTTTAGGCAAATTTTCATGAAGCTGAAAAATGCTGTTAAATGGTAGTTAAATCGGCATGCTTTTAATGCCTGGCTAGTGTTAGGGTTACAAGAACCATAGGATTTTGCCCTCTGTTGCACTTTTAGTTGCACTTTAAATGACAAGATCAAGAAAGTTTACCCATTAGAACAGGTATTCTTCATACTTTTCATCTGCCTCAGTTTTTGATAAAATCACTGGATAGGGCAATATACAAAAAGGTGTCCAAAACTGTCCGAAAACTAAAAGTGCAGATAGGAGAAAATTATCACTCATCCTAAAGATAACTGGGGGCCCGGAATGCAGCACTGACAGTAAAAAACTTCTACTTGTTGTGGGAATGCTAACCCTAACCCTAGCTAGGGTTTCAAATGTACATTCCGGCAGGGTGTCTCAGAAGCCCTCCAAACATCAAAGATTAATTTTTTCCTCAAACCAAAAAAAATCAGTCTCAAACTATCAAAACGGTTTCTAAAACCTCTAGGAAATGTATCTTCTTTAATATTCTGTCTGGTGTAGGCAAATTTTCATGAAGCTGAAAAATGCTGTTAAATGGTAGTTAAATCGGCATGCTTTTAATGTCTGGCTAGGGTTAGGGTTACAAGAACCAAAGAATTTTGCCCGCTGTTGCACTTTTAGCTGCACTTTAAATGTCAATATGAAGAGAGTTTACCCATTAGAACAGGTGTTCTTCACAATTTTCATCTGGCTCAGTTTTGGATAAAATCGATGGATAGGGCAATATACAAAAAAGTGACCAAAACTGTCCAAAAACTAAAAATGCAGATAGGAGCAAATTATCACTCATCCTAAAGATAACTGGGGGCCCGGAATGCAGCACTGACAGTAAAAAACTTCTACCTGTTGTGGGAATGCTAATCCTTACCCTAGCTAGGGTTTCAAATGTACATTCCGGCAGGGTGTCTCAGAAGCCCTCCAAACATCAAAGATGAATTTTTTCCTCAAACTCCAAAAAATCAGTCTCAAACTAACAAAACGGTTTCTAAAACCTCTAGGAAATGTATCTTCTTTAATAATCTGTCTGGTTTAGGCAAATTTTCATGAAGCTGAAAAATGCTGCTAAATGGTAGTTAAATCGGCATGCTTTTAATGTCTGGCTAGGGTTAGAGTTACAAGAACCATAGGATTTTGCCCTCTGTTGCACTTTTAGCTGCACTTTAAATGACAAAATCAAGAGAGTTTACCCATTAGAACAGATATTCTTCATACTTTTCATCTGGCTCAGTTTTTGATAAAATCACTGCATAGGGCAATATACAAAAAGGTGACCAAAACTGTCCGAAAACTAAAAGTGCAGATAGGAGCAAATTATCACTCATCCTTAAGATAACTGGGGGCCCGGAATGCAGCACTGACAGTAAAAAACTTCTACCTGTTGTGGGAATGCTAACCCTTACCCTAGCTAGGGTTTCAAATGTACATTCCGGCAGGGTGTCTCAGAAGCCCTCCAAACATCAAAGATGAATTTTTTCCTCAAACTCCAAAAAATCAGTCTCAACCTATGAAAACAGTTTCTAAAACCTCTAGGAAATGTATCTTCTTTAATAATCTGTCTGGTTTAGGCAAATTTTCATGAAGCTGAAAAATGCTGTTAAATGGTAGTTAAATCGGCATGCTTTTAATGCCTGGCTAGGGTTAGGATTACAAGAACCATAGAATTGTGCCCACTGTTGCACTTTTAGCTGCACTTTAAATGACAAAATGAAGAGAGTTTACCCATTAGAACAGGTATTCTTCACAATTTTCATATGGCTCAGTTTTGGATAAAATCACTGCATAGGGCAATATACAAAAAGGTGACCAAAACTGTCCGAAACCTAAAAGTGCAGATAGGAGCAAATTATCACTCATCCTAAAGATAACTGGGGGCCCGGAATGCAGCACTGACAGTAAAAAACTTCTACCTGTTGTGGGAATGCTAACCCTAACCCTAGCTTGGGTTTCAAATGTACATTCCGGCGGGGTGTCTCAGAAGCCCTCCAAACATCAAAGTTGAATTTTTTCCTCAAACTCCAAAAAATCAGTCTCAAACTATAAAAACGGTTTCTAAAACCTCTAGGAAATGTATCTTCTTTAATAATCTGTCTTGTTCAGGCAAATTTTCATGATGCTGAAAAATGCTGTTAAATGGTAGTTAAATCGGCATGCTTTTAATGTCTGGCTAGGGTTAGGGTTACAAGAACTATAGAATATTGCCCGCTGTTGCACTTTTAGCTGCACATTAAATGACAAAATGAAGAGAGTTTACCCATTAGAACAGGTATTCTTTACACTTTTCATCTGGCTCAGTTTTGGATAAAATCACTGGATAGGGCAATATCCAAAAAGGTGACCAAAACTGTCCGAAAACTAAAAGTGCAGATAGGAGAAAATTATCACTCATCCTAAAGATAACTGGGGGCCCGGAATGCAGCACTGACAGTAAAAAACTTCTACCTGTTGTGGGAATGCTAACCCTAACCCTAGCTAGGGTTTCAAATGTACATTCCGGCAGGGTGTCTCAGAAGCCCTCCAAACATCAAAGATGAATGTTTTCCTCAAACTCCAAAAAATCAGTCTCAACCTATGAAACCCGTTTCTAAAACCTCTAGGAAATGTATCTTCTTTAATATTCTGTCTGGTTTAGGCAAATTTTCATGAAGCTGAAAAATGCTGTTAAATGGTAGTTAAATCGGCATGCTTTTAATGTCTGGCTAGGGTTAGGGTTACAAGAACCATAGAATTTTGCCCGCTGTTGCACTTTTAGCTGCACTTTAAATGTCAATATGAAGAGAGTTTACCCATTAGAACAGGTGTTCTTCACACTTTTCATCTGGCTCAGTTTTGGATAAAATCACTGGATAGGGCAATATACAAAAAGGTGACCAAAACTGTCCAAAAACTAAAAGTGCAGATAGGAGAAAATTATCACTCATCCTAAAGATAACTGGAGACCCGGAATGCAGCACTGACAGTAAAAAACTACTACCTGTTGTGGGAATGCTAACCCTAACCCTAGCTAGGGTTTCAAATGTACATTCCGGCAGCGTGTCTCAGAAGCCCTCCAAACATCAAAGATGAATTTTTTCCTCAAACCAAAAAAAATCAGTCTCAAACTATCAAAACGGTTTCAAAAACCTCTAGGAAATGTATCTTCTTTAATAATCTGTCTGGTTTAGGCAAATTTTCATAAAGCTGAAAAATGCTGTTAAATGGTAGTTAAATTGGCATGCTTTTAATGCCTGGCTAGGGTTAGGGTTACAAGAACCATAGAATTGTGCCCGCTGTTGCACTTTTAGCTGCACTTTAAATGACAAAATGAAGAGAGTTTACCCATTAGAACAGGTATTCTTTACACTTTTCATCTGGCTCAGTTTTGGATAAACTCACTGGATAGGGCAATATGCAAAAAGGTGACCAAAACTGTCCGAAAACTAAAAGCGCAGATAGGAGAAAATTATCACTAATCCTAAAGATAACTGGGGGCCCAGAATGCAGCACTGACAGTAAAAAACTTCTACCTGTTGTGGGAATGCTAACCCTAACCCTAGCTAGGGTTTCAAATGTACATTCCGGCAGGGTGTCTCAGAAGCCCTCCAAACATCAAAGATGAATGTTTTCCTCAAACTCCAAAAAATCAGTCTCAACCTATGAAACCCGTTTCTAAAACCTCTAGGAAATGTGTCTTCTTTAATAATCTGTCTGGTTTAGGCAAATTTTCATGAAGCTGAAAAATGCTGTTAAATGGTAGTTAAATCGGCATGCTTTTAATGCCTGGCTAGTGTTAGGGTTACAAGAACCATAGGATTTTGCCCTCTGTTGCACTTTTAGTTGCACTTTAAATGACAAGATCAAGAAAGTTTACCCATTAGAACAGGTATTCTTCATACTTTTCATCTGCCTCAGTTTTTGATAAAATCACTGGATAGGGCAATATACAAAAAGGTGTCCAAAACTGTCCGAAAACTAAAAGTGCAGATAGGAGAAAATTATCACTCATCCTAAAGATAACTGGGGGCCCGGAATGCAGCACTGACAGTAAAAAACTTCTACTTGTTGTGGGAATGCTAACCCTAACCCTAGCTAGGGTTTCAAATGTACATTCCGGCAGGGTGTCTCAGAAGCCCTCCAAACATCAAAGATTAATTTTTTCCTCAAACCAAAAAAAATCAGTCTCAAACTATCAAAACGGTTTCTAAAACCTCTAGGAAATGTATCTTCTTTAATATTCTGTCTGGTTTAGGCAAATTTTCATGAAGCTGAAAAATGCTGTTAAATGGTAGTTAAATCGGCATGCTTTTAATGTCTGGCTAGGGTTAGGGTTACAAGAACCATAGAATTTTGCCCGCTGTTGCACTTTTAGCTGCACTTTAAATGTCAATATGAAGAGAGTTTACCCATTAGAACAGGTGTTCTTCACACTTTTCATCTGGCTCAGTTTTGGATAAAATCAATGGATAGGGCAATATACAAAAAAGTGACCAAAACTGTCCAAAAACTAAAAATGCAGATAGGAGCAAATTATCACTCATCCTAAAGATAACTGGGGGCCCGGAATGCAGCACTGACAGTAAAAAACTTCTACCTGTTGTGGGAATGCTAATCCTTACCCTAGCTAGGGTTTCAAATGTACATTCCGGCAGGGTGTTTCAGAAGCCCTCCTAACATCAAAGTTGAATTTTTTCCTCAAACTCCAAAAAATCAGTCTCAAACTAACAAAACGGTTTCTAAAACCTATAGGAAATGTATCTTCTTTAATAATCTGTCTTGTTCAGGAAAATTTTCATGAAGCTGAAAAATGCTGTTAAATGGTAGTTAAATCGGCATGCTTTTAATGTCTGGCTAGGGTTAGGATTACAAGAACCATAGAATTGTGCCCACTGTTGCACTTTTAGCTGCACTTTAAATGACAAAATGAAGAGAGTTTACCCATTAGAACAGGTATTCTTCACAATTTTCATATGGCTCAGTTTTGGATAAAATCACTGCATAGGGCAATATACAAAAAGGTGACCAAAACTGTCCGAAACCTAAAAGTGCAGATAGGAGCAAATTATCACTCATCCTAAAGATAACTGGGGGCCCGGAATGCAGCACTGACAGTAAAAAACTTCTACCTGTTGTGGGAATGCTAACCCTAACCCTAGCTTGGGTTTCAAATGTACATTCCGGCGGGGTGTCTCAGAAGCCCTCCAAACATCAAAGTTGAATTTTTTCCTCAAACTCCAAAAAATCAGTCTCAAACTATAAAAACGGTTTCTAAAACCTCTAGGAAATGTATCTTCTTTAATAATCTGTCTTGTTCAGGCAAATTTTCATGATGCTGAAAAATGCTGTTAAATGGTAGTTAAATCGGCATGCTTTTAATGTCTGGCTAGGGTTAGGGTTACAAGAACTATAGAATATTGCCCGCTGTTGCACTTTTAGCTGCACATTAAATGACAAAATGAAGAGAGTTTACCCATTAGAACAGGTATTCTTTACACTTTTCATCTGGCTCAGTTTTGGATAAAATCACTGGATAGGGCAATATCCAAAAAGGTGACCAAAACTGTCCGAAAACTAAAAGTGCAGATAGGAGAAAATTATCACTCATCCTAAAGATAACTGGGGGCCCGGAATGCAGCACTGACAGTAAAAAACTTCTACCTGTTGTGGGAATGCTAACCCTAACCCTAGCTAGGGTTTCAAATGTACATTCCGGCAGGGTGTCTCAGAAGCCCTCCAAACATCAAAGATGAATGTTTTCCTCAAACTCCAAAAAATCAGTCTCAACCTATGAAACCCGTTTCTAAAACCTCTAGGAAATGTATCTTCTTTAATATTCTGTCTGGTTTAGGCAAATTTTCATGAAGCTGAAAAATGCTGTTAAATGGTAGTTAAATCGGCATGCTTTTAATGTCTGGCTAGGGTTAGGGTTACAAGAACCATAGAATTTTGCCCGCTGTTGCACTTTTAGCTGCACTTTAAATGTCAATATGAAGAGAGTTTACCCATTAGAACAGGTGTTCTTCACACTTTTCATCTGGCTCAGTTTTGGATAAAATCACTGGATAGGGCAATATACAAAAAGGTGACCAAAACTGTCCAAAAACTAAAAGTGCAGATAGGAGAAAATTATCACTCATCCTAAAGATAACTGGAGACCCGGAATGCAGCACTGACAGTAAAAAACTACTACCTGTTGTGGGAATGCTAACCCTAACCCTAGCTAGGGTTTCAAATGTACATTCCGGCAGCGTGTCTCAGAAGCCCTCCAAACATCAAAGATGAATTTTTTCCTCAAACCAAAAAAAATCAGTCTCAAACTATCAAAACGGTTTCAAAAACCTCTAGGAAATGTATCTTCTTTAATAATCTGTCTGGTTTAGGCAAATTTTCATAAAGCTGAAAAATGCTGTTAAATGGTAGTTAAATTGGTATGCTTTTAATGCCTGGCTAGGGTTAGGGTTACAAGAACCATAGAATTGTGCCCGCTGTTGCACTTTTAGCTGCACTTTAAATGACAAAATGAAGAGAGTTTACCCATTAGAACAGGTATTCTTTACACTTTTCATCTGGCTCAGTTTTGGATAAACTCACTGGATAGGGCAATATGCAAAAAGGTGACCAAAACTGTCCGAAAACTAAAAGCGCAGATAGGAGAAAATTATCACTAATCCTAAAGATAACTGGGGGCCCAGAATGCAGCACTGACAGTAAAAAACTTCTACCTGTTGTGGGAATGCTAACCCTAACCCTAGCTAGGGTTTCAAATGTACATTCCGGCAGGGTGTCTCAGAAGCCCTCCAAACATCAAAGATGAATGTTTTCCTCAAACTCCAAAAAATCAGTCTCAACCTATGAAACCCGTTTCTAAAACCTCTAGGAAATGTGTCTTCTTTAATAATCTGTCTGGTTTAGGCAAATTTTCATGAAGCTGAAAAATGCTGTTAAATGGTAGTTAAATCGGCATGCTTTTAATGCCTGGCTAGTGTTAGGGTTACAAGAACCATAGGATTTTGCCCTCTGTTGCACTTTTAGTTGCACTTTAAATGACAAGATCAAGAAAGTTTACCCATTAGAACAGGTATTCTTCATACTTTTCATCTGCCTCAGTTTTTGATAAAATCACTGGATAGGGCAATATACAAAAAGGTGTCCAAAACTGTCCGAAAACTAAAAGTGCAGATAGGAGAAAATTATCACTCATCCTAAAGATAACTGGGGGCCCGGAATGCAGCACTGATAGTAAAAAACTTCTACTTGTTGTGGGAATGCTAACCCTAACCCTAGCTAGGGTTTCAAATGTACATTCCGGCAGGGTGTCTCAGAAGCCCTCCAAACATCAAAGATTAATTTTTTCCTCAAACCAAAAAAAATCAGTCTCAAACTATCAAAACGGTTTCTAAAACCTCTAGGAAATGTATCTTCTTTAATATTCTGTCTGGTTTAGGCAAATTTTCATGAAGCTGAAAAATGCTGTTAAATGGTAGTTAAATCGGCATGCTTTTAATGTCTGGCTAGGGTTAGGGTTACAAGAACCATAGAATTTTGCCCGCTGTTGCACTTTTAGCTGCACTTTAAATGTCAATATGAAGAGAGTTTACCCATTAGAACAGGTGTTCTTCACACTTTTCATCTGGCTCAGTTTTGGATAAAATCAATGGATAGGGCAATATACAAAAAAGTGACCAAAACTGTCCAAAAACTAAAAATGCAGATAGGAGCAAATTATCACTCATCCTAAAGATAACTGGGGGCCCGGAATGCAGCACTGACAGTAAAAAACTTCTACCTGTTGTGGGAATGCTAATCCTTACCCTAGCTAGGGTTTCAAATGTACATTCCGGCAGGGTGTTTCAGAAGCCCTCCTAACATCAAAGTTGAATTTTTTCCTCAAACTCCAAAAAATCAGTCTCAAACTAACAAAACGGTTTCTAAAACCTATAGGAAATGTATCTTCTTTAATAATCTGTCTTGTTCAGGAAAATTTTCATGAAGCTGAAAAATGCTGTTAAATGGTAGTTAAATCGGCATGCTTTTAATGTCTGGCTAGGGTTAGGATTACAAGAACCATAGAATTGTGCCCACTGTTGCACTTTTAGCTGCACTTTAAATGACAAAATGAAGAGAGTTTACCCATTAGAACAGGTATTCTTCACAATTTTCATATGGCTCAGTTTTGGATAAAATCACTGCATAGGGCAATATACAAAAAGGTGACCAAAACTGTCCGAAACCTAAAAGTGCAGATAGGAGCAAATTATCACTCATCCTAAAGATAACTGGGGGCCCGGAATGCAGCACTGACAGTAAAAAACTTCTACCTGTTGTGGGAATGCTAACCCTAACCCTAGCTAGGGTTTCAAATGTACATTCCGGCGGGGTGTCTCAGAAGCCCTCCAAACATCAAAGTTGAATTTTTTCCTCAAACTCCAAAAAATCAGTCTCAAACTATAAAAACGGTTTCTAAAACCTCTAGGAAATGTATCTTCTTTAATAATCTGTCTTGTTCAGGCAAATTTTCATGAAGCTGAAAAATGCTGTTAAATGGTAGTTAAATCGGCATGCTTTTAATGTCTGGCTAGGGTTAGGGTTACAAGAACTATAGAATATTGCCCACTGTTGCACTTTTAGCTGCACTTTAAATGACAAAGTGAAGAGAGTTTACCCATTAGAACAGGTATTCTTTACACTTTTCATCTGGCTCAGTTTTGGATAAAATCACTGGATAGGGCAATATACAAAAAGGTGACCAAAACTGTCCGAAAACTAAAAGTGCAGATAGGAGAAAATTATCACTCATCCTAAAGATAACTGGGGGCCCAGAATGCAGCACTGACAGTAAAAAACTTCTACCTGTTGTGGGAATGCTAACCCTAACCCTAGCTAGGGTTTCAAATGTACATTCCGGCAGGGTGTCTCAGAAGCCCTCCAAACATCAAAGATGAATGTTTTCCTCAAACTCCAAAAAATCAGTCTCAACCTATGAAACCCGTTTCTAAAACCTCTAGGAAATGTATCTTCTTTAATAATCTGTCTGGTTTAGGCAAATTTTCATGAAGCTGAAAAATGCTGTTAAATGGTAGTTAAATCGGCATGCTTTTAATGCCTGGCTAGTGTTAGGGTTACAAGAACCATAGGATTTTGCCCTCTGTTGCACTTTTAGTTGCACTTTAAATGACAAGATCAAGAAAGTTTACCCATTAGAACAGGTATTCTTCATACTTTTCATCTGCCTCAGTTTTGGATAAAATCACTGGATAGGGCAATATACAAAAAGGTGACCAAAACTGTCCGAAAACTAAAAGTGCAGATAGGAGAAAATTATCACTCATCCTAAAGATAACTGGGGGCCCGGAATGCAGCACTGACAGTAAAAAACTTCTACCTGTTGTGGGAATGCTAACCCTAACCCTAGCTAGGGTTTCAAATGTGCATTCCAGCAGGGTGTCTCAGAAGCCTTCCAAACATCAAAGATAATTTATTTCCTCAAACTCCAAAAAATCAGTCTCAAACTAACAAAACGGTTTCTAAAACCTCTAGGAAATGTATCTTCTTTAATAATCTGTCTTGTTCAGGAAACTTTTCATGAAGCTGAAAAATGCTGTTAAATGGTAGTTAAATCGGCATGCTTTTAATGTCTGGCTTGGGTTAGGGTTACAAGAACCATAGAATTTTGCCCGCTGTTGCACTTTTATCTGCACTTTAAATGACAAAATGAAGAGAGTTTACCCATTAGAACAGGTATTCTTCACAATTTTCATCTGGCTCAGTTTTGGATAAAATCACTGCATAGGGCAATATACAAAAAGGTGACCAAAACTGTCCGAAACCTAAAAGTGCAGATAGGAGCAAATTATCACTCATCCTATAGATAACTGGGGACCCGGAATGCAGCACTGACAGTAAAAAACTTCTACCTGTTGTGGGAATGCTAACCCTAACCCTAGCTAGGGTTTCAAATGTGCATTCCAGCAGGGTGTCTCAGAAGCCTTCCAAACATCAAAGATAATTTATTTCCTCAAACTCCAAAAAATCAGTCTCAAACTATCAAAACGGTTTCTAAAACCTCTAGGAAATGTATCTTCTTTAATATTCTGTCTGGTTTAGGCAAATTTTCATGAAGCTGAAAAATGCTGTTAAATGGTAGTTAAATCGGCATGCTTTTAATGTCTGGCTAGGGTTAGGGTTACAAGAACCATAGAATTTTGCCCGCTGTTGCACTTTTAGCTGCACTTTAAATGACAAAATAAAGAGAGTTTACCCATTAGAACAGGTATTCTTCAAACTTTTCATCTGGCTCAGTTTTGGATAAAATCACTGGATAGGGCAATATACAAAAACGTGACCAAAACTGTCCGAAAACTTAAAGTGCAGATAGGAGCAAATTATCACTCATCCTAAAGATAACTGGGGACCTGGAATGCAGCACTGACAGTAAAAAACTTCTACCGTTTGTGGGAATGCTAACCCTAACCCTAGCTAGGGTTTCAGATGTGCATTACAGCAGGGTGTCTCAGAAGCCCTCCAAACATCAAAGATGATTTTTTTCCTCAAACCAAGAAAAATCAGTCTCAAACTATCAAAACGGTTTCTAAAACCTCTAGGAAATGTATCTTCTTTAATATTCTGTCTGGTTTAGGCAAATTTTCATGAAGCTGAAAAATGCTGTTAAATGGTAGTTAAATCGGCATGCTTTTAATGTCTGACCAGGGCTATGGTTTCAAGAACCATAGAATTGTGCCTGTTGTTGCACTTTTAGCTGCACTGTAAATGATAAAATGAAGAGAGTTTGCCCATTAGAACAGGTATTCTTCACACTTTTCATCTGGCTTGGTTTTGGATAAAATCAATGGATAGGGCAATATTCAAGAAAGTGACCAAAACTTTCCGAAAACTAAAAGTGCAGATAGGAACAAATTATCACTCATCCTAAAGATAACTGGGGGCCCGGAATGCAGCACTGACAGTAAAAAACTTCTACCTGTTGTGGGAACGCTAACCCTAACCCTAGCTAGGGTTTCAAATGTGCATTCCAGCAGGGTGTCTCAGAAGCCCTCCAAACATCAAAGTTGAATTTTTCCTCAAACTCCAATAAATCAGTCTCAAACTATCAAAACGGTTTCTAAAACCTCTAGGAAAAGTATCTTCTTTAATAATCTGTCTGGTTTAGGCAAATTTTCATGAAGCTGAAAAATGCTGTTAAATGGTAGTTAAATCGGAATGCTTTTAATGCCTGGCTAGGGTTAGGGTTACAAGAACCATAGAATTTTGCCCGCTGTTGCATTTTTAGCTGCACTTTAAATGTCAATATGAAAAGAGTTTATCCATTAGAACACGTATTTTTCACACTTTTCAACTGGCTCAGTTTTTGATAAAATCACTGCATAGGGCAATATACAAAAAGGTGACCAAAACTGTCCAAAAACTAAAAGTGCAGATAGGAGCAAATTATCACTCATCCTAAAGATAACTGGGGACCCGGAATGCAGCACTGACAGTAAAAAACTTCTACCTCTTGTGGGAATGCTAACTCTAACCCTAGCTAGGGTTTCAAATGTACATTCCGGCAGGGTGTCTCAGAAGCCCTCCAAACATCAAAGTTGAATTTTTTCCTCAGACCAAAAAAAATCAGTCTCAAACTATCAAAACAGTTTCAAAAACTTCTAGGAAATGTATCTTCTTTAATAATCTGTCTGGTTTAGGCAAATTTTCATGAAGCTGAAAAATGCTGTTAAATGGTAATTAAATCGGCATGCTTTTAATGTCTGGCTAGGGTTAGGGTTAAAAGAACCATAGAATTTTGCCCGCTGTTGCATTTTTAGCTGCACTTTAAATGTCAATATGAAGAGAGTTTACCCATTAGAACAGGTATTCTTCACACTTTTCATCTGGCTCAGTTTTGGATAAAATCACTGGATAGGGCAATATACAAAAAGGTGACCAAAACTGTCCGAAAACTAAAAGTGCAGATAGGAGAAAATTATCACTCATCCTAAAGATAACTGGAGGCCCGGAATGCAGCACTGACAGTAAAAAACTTCTACCTGTTGTGGGAATGCTAACCCTAACCCTAGCTAGGGTTTCAAATGTACATTCCGGCAGGGTGTCTCAGAAGCCCTCCAAACATCAAAGTTGAATTTTTTCCTCAAGCTCCAAAAAATCAGTCTCAAACTATCAAAACGGTTTCTAAAACCTTTAGGAAAAGTAAGTTCTTTAATAATCTTTCTGGTTTAGGCAAATTTTCATGAAGCTGAATAATGCTGTTAAATGGTAGTTAAATCGGAATGCTTTTAATGTCTGGCTAGGGTTAGGGTTACAAAAACAATAGAATTTTGCCCGCTGTTGCACTTTTAGCTGCACTTTAAATCACAAAATGAAGAGAGTTTATCCATTAGAACAGGTATTCTTCACACTTTTCATCTGGCTCAGTTTTGGATAAAATCACTGCATAGGGCAATATACAAAAAGGTGACCAAAACTGTCCGAAAACTAAAAGTGCAGATAGGAGAAAATTATCACTCATCCTAAAGATAACTGGGGACCCGGAATGCAGCACTGACAGTAAAAAACTTCTACCTGTTGTGGGAATGCTAACTCTAACCCTAGCTAGGGTTTCAAATGTACATTCCGGCAGCGTGTCTCAGAAGCCCTCCAAACATCAAAGATGAATTTTTTCCTCAAACCAAAAAAAATCAGTCTCAAACTATCAAAACGGTTTCAAAAACCTCTAGGAAATGTATCTTCTTTAATAATCTGTCTGGTTTAGGCAAATTTTCATGAATCTGAAAAATGCTGTTAAATGGTAATTAAATCGGCATGCTTTTAATGTCTGGCTAGGGTTAGGGTTACAAGAACCATAGAATTTTGCCCGCTGTTGCATTTTTAGCTGCACTTTAAATGTCAATATGAAGAGAGCTTATCCATTAGAACACGTATTTTTCACACTTTTCATCTGGCTCAGTTTTTGATAAAATCACTGCATAGGGCAATATACAAAAAGGTGACCAAAACTGTCCGAAAACTAAAAGTGCAGATAGGAGCAAATTATCACTCATCCTAAAGATAACTGGGGACCCGGAATGCAGCACTGACAGTAAAAAACTTCTACCTGTTGTGGGAATGCTAAGCCTAACTCTAGCTAGGGTTTCAAATGTGCATTCCAGCAGGGTGTCTCAGAAGCCCTCCAAACATCAAAGTTGAATTTGTTCCTCAAACTCCAAAAAATCAGTCTCAAACTATCAAAACGGTTTCTAAAACCTCCAGGAAAAGTATCTTCTTTAATAATCTGTCTGGTTTAGGCAAATTTTCATGAAGCTGAAAAATGCTGTTAAATGGTAGTTAAATCGGAATGCTTTTAATGTCTGGGTAGGGTTAGGGTTACAAGAACCATATAATTTTGCCCGCTGTTGCACTTTTAGCAGCACTTTAAATGTCAATATGAAGAGAGTTTACCCATTAGAACAGGTATTCTTCACACTTTTCATCTGGCTCAGTTTTGGATAAAATCACTGGATAGGGCAATATACAAAAAGGTGACCAAAACATGTCCGAAAACTAAAAGTGCAGATATGAGCAAATTATCACTCATCCTAAAGATAACTGGAGGCCCGGAATGCAGCACTGACAGTAAAAAACTTCTACCTGTTGTGGGAATGCTAACCCTAACCCTAGCTAGGGTTTCAAATGTACATTCCGGCAGGGTGTCTCAGAAGCCCTCCAAACATCAAAGTTGAATTTTTTCCTCAAGCTCCAAAAAATCAGTCTCAAACTATCAAAACGGTTTCTAAAACCTTTAGGAAAAGTAAGTTCTTTAATAATCTTTCTGGTTTAGGCAAATTTTCATGAAGCTGAAAAATGCTGTTAAATGGTAGTTAAATCGGAATGCTTTTAATGTCTGGCTAGGGTTAGGGTTACAAGAACAATAGAATTTTGCCCGCTGTTGCACTTTTAGCTGCACTTTAAATCACAAAATGAAGAGAGTTTATCCATTAGAACAGGTATTCTTCACACTTTTCATCTGGCTCAGTTTTGGATAAAATCACTGCATAGGGCAATATACAAAAAGGTGACCAAAACTGTCCGAAAACTAAAAGTGCAGATAGGAGAAAATTATCACTCATCCTAAAGATAACTGGGGACCCGGAATGCAGCACTGACAGTAAAAAACTTCTACCTGTTGTGGGAATGCTAACTCTAACCCTAGCTAGGGTTTCAAATGTACATTCCGGCAGTGTGTCTCAGAAGCCCTCCAAACATCAAAGTTGAATTTTTTCCTCAAACTCCAAAAAATCAGTCTCAAACTATCAAAACGGTTTTTAAAATCTCTAGGAAATGTATCTTCTTTAATAATCTGTCTTGTTCAGGCAAATTTTCATGAAGCTGAAAAATGCTGTTAAATGGTAGTTAAATCGGCATGCTTTTAATGCCTGGCTAGGGTTAGGGTTACAAGAACCATAGAATTGTGCCCGCTGTTGCACTTTTAGCTGCACTTTAAATGACAAAATGAAGAGAGTTTACCCATTAGAACAGGTATTCTTCACACTTTTCATCTGGCTCAGTTTTGGATAAAATCAATGGATAGGGCAATATAAAAAAAAGTGACCAAAACTGTCCAAAAACTTAAAGTGCAGATAGGAGCAAATTATCACTCATCCTAAAGATAACTGGGGGCCCGGAATGCAGCACTGACAGTAAAAAACTTCTACCTGTTGTTTGAATGCTAACTCTAACCCTAGCTAGGGTTTCAAATGTACATTCCGGCAGGGTGTCTCAGAAGCCCTCCAAACATCAAAGTTGAATTTTTTCCTCAAACTCCAAAAAATCAGTCTCAAACTATCAAAACGGTTTCTAAAACCTTTAGGAAAAGTAAGTTCTTTAATAATCTTTCTGGTTTAGGCAAATTTTCATGAAGCTGAAAAATGCTGTTAAATGGTAGTTAAATCGGCATGCTTTTAATGCCTGGCTAGGGTTAGGGTTACAAGAACCATAGAATTTTGCCCGCTGTTGCACTTTTAGCTGCACTTTAAATCACAAAATGAAGAGAGTTTATCCATTAGAACAGGTATTCTTCACACTTTTCATCTGGCTCAGTTTTTAATAAAATCACTGCATAGGGCAATATACAAAAAGGTGACCAAAACTGTCCGAAAACTAAAAGTGCAGATAGGAGCAAATTATCACTCATCCTAAAGATAACTGGGGACCCGGAATGCAGCACTGACAGTAAAAAACTTCTACCTGTTGTGGGAATGCTAACCCTAACCCTAGCTAGGGTTTCAAATGTAGATTCCAGCAGGGTGTCTCAGAAGCCCTCCAAACATCAAAGTTGAATTTTTTCCTCAAACTCCAAAAAATCAGTCTCAAACTATCAAAACGGTTTCTAAAACCTCTAGGAAAAGTATCTTCTTTAATAATCTGTCTGGTTTAGGCAAATTTTCATGAAGCTGAAAAATGCTGTTAAATGGTAGTTAAATCGGAATGCTTTTAATGTCTGGCTAGGGTTAGGGTTACAAGAACCATAGAATTTTGCCCGCTGTTGCATTTTTAGCTGCACTTTAAATGTCAATATGAAGAGAGTTTATCCATTAGAACACGTATTTTTCACACTTTTCATCTGGCTCAGTTTTTGATAAAATCACTGGATAGGGCAATATACAAAAAGGTGACCAAAACTGTCCGAAAACTAAAAGTGCAGATAGGAGCAAATTATCACTCATCCTAAAGATAACTGGGGACCCGGAATGCAGCACTGACAGTAAAAAACTTCTACCTGTTGTGGGAATGCTAAACCTAACTCTAGCTAGGGTTTCAAATGTGCATTCCAGCAGGGTGTCTCAGAAGCCCTCCAAACATCAAAGTTGAATTTTTTCCTCAAACTCCAAAAAATCAGTCTCAAACTATCAAAACGGTTTCTAAAACCTCTAGGAAAAGTATCTTCTTTAATAATCTGTCTGGTTTAGGCAAATTTTCATGAAGCTGAAAAATGCTGTTAAATGGTAGTTAAATCGGAATGCTTTTAATGTCTGGCTAGGGTTAGGGTTACAAGAACCATAGAATTTTGCCCGCTGTTGCATTTTTAGCTGCACTTTAAATGTCAATATGAAGAGAGCTTATCCATTAGAACACGTATTTTTCACACTTTTCATCTGGCTCAGTTTTTGATAAAATCACTGCATAGGGCAATATACAAAAAGGTGACCAAAACTGTCCGAAAACTAAAAGTGCAGATAGGAGCAAATTATCACTCATCCTAAAGATAACTGGGGACCCGGAATGCAGCACTGACAGTAAAAAACTTCTACCTGTTGTGGGAATGCTAAGCCTAACTCTAGCTAGGGTTTCAAATGTGCATTCCAGCAGGGTGTCTCAGAAGCCCTTCAAACATCAAAGTTGAATTTGTTCCTCAAACTCCAAAAAATCAGTCTCAAACTATCAAAACGGTTTCTAAAACCTCCAGGAAAAGTATCTTCTTTAATAATCTGTCTGGTTTAGGCAAATTTTCATGAAGCTGAAAAATGCTGTTAAATGGTAGTTAAATCGGAATGCTTTTAATGTCTGGGTAGGGTTAGGGTTACAAGAACCATATAATTTTGCCCGCTGTTGCACTTTTAGCAGCACTTTAAATGTCAATATGAAGAGAGTTTACCCATTAGAACAGGTATTCTTCACACTTTTCATCTGGCTCAGTTTTGGATAAAATCACTGGATAGGGCAATATACAAAAAGGTGACCAAAACTGTCCGAAAACTAAAAGTGCAGATAGGAGCAAATTATCACTCATCCTAAAGATAACTGGAGGCCCGGAATGCAGCACTGACAGTAAAAAACTTCTACCTGTTGTGGGAATGCTAACCCTAACCCTAGCTAGGGTTTCAAATGTACATTCCGGCAGGGTGTCTCAGAAGCCCTCCAAACATCAAAGTTGAATTTTTTCCTCAAACTCCAAAAAATCAGTCTCAAACTATCAAAACGGTTTTTAAAATCTCTAGGAAATGTATCTTCTTTAATAATCTGTCTTGTTCAGGCAAATTTTCATGAAGCTGAAAAATGCTGTTAAATGGTAGTTAAATCGGCATGCTTTTAATGCCTGGCTAGGGTTAGGGTTACAAGAACCATAGAATTGTGCCCGCTGTTGCACTTTTAGCTGCACTTTAAATGACAAAATGAAGAGAGTTTACCCATTAGAACAGGTCTCTTCACACTTTTCATCTGGCTCAGTTTTGGATAAAATCAATGGATAGGGCAATATAAAAAAAAGTGACCAAAACTGTCCAAAAACTTAAAGTGCAGATAGGAGCAAATTATCACTCATCCTAAAGATAACTGGGGGCCCGGAATGCAGCACTGACAGTAAAAAACTTCTACCTGTTGTTTGAATGCTAACTCTAACCCTAGCTAGGGTTTCAAATGTACATTCCGGCAGGGTGTCTCAGAAGCCCTCCAAACATCAAAGATGAATTTTTTCCTCAAACCAAAAAAAATCAGTCTCAAACTATCAAAACGGTTTCAAAAACCTCTAGGAAATGTATCTTCTTTAATAATCTGTCTGGTTTAGGCAAATTTTCATGAAGCTGAAAAATGCTGTTAAATGGTAATTAAATCGGCATGCTTTTAATGTCTGGCTAGGGTTAGGGTTACAAGAACCATAGAATTTTGCCCGCTGTTGCATTTTTAGCTGCACTTTAAATGTCAATATGAAGAGAGTTTATCCATTAGAACACGTATTTTTCACACTTTTCATCTGGCTCAGTTTTGGATAAAATCACTGCATAGGGCAATATACAAAAAGGTGACCAAAACTGTCCGAAAACTAAAAGTGCAGATAGGAGCAAATTATCACTCATCCTAAAGATAACTGGGGACCCGGAATGCAGCACTGACAGTAAAAAACTTCTACCTGTTGTGGGAATGCTAACCCTAACCCTAGCTAGGGTTTCAAATGTACATTCCGGCAGGGTGTCTCAGAAGCCCTCCAAACATCAAAGTTGAATTTTTTCCTCAAACTCCAAAAAATCAGTCTCAAACTATCAAAACGGTTTCTAAAACCTCTAGGAAAAGTATCTTCTTTAATAATCTGTCTGGTTTAGGCAAATTTTCATGAAGCTGAAAAATGCTGTTAAATGGTAGTTAAATCGGAATGCTTTTAATGTCTGGCTAGGGTTAGGGTTACAAGAACCATAGAATTTTGCCCGCTGTTGCACTTTTAGCTGCACTTTAAATGACAAAATGAAGAGAGTTTACCCATTAGAACAGGTATTCTTCACACTTTTCATATGGCTCAGTTTTGGATAAAATCACTGCATAGGGCAATATACAAAAAGGTGACCAAAACTGTCCAAAAACTAAAAGTGCAGATAGGAGCAAATTATCACTCATCCTAAAGATGACTGGGGGCCCGGAATGCAGCACTGACAGTAAAAAACTTCTACCTGTTGTGGGAATGCTAACCCTAACCCTAGCTAGGGTTTCAAATGTACATTCCGGCAGGGTGTCTCAGAAGCCCACCAAACATCAAAGATGAATTTTTTCCTCAAACTCCAAAAAATCAGTCTCAACCTATCAAAACGGTTTCTAAAACCTCTAGGAAATGTATCTTCTTTAATAATCTGTCTGGTTTAGGCAAATTTTCATGAAGCTGAAAAATGCTGTTAAATGGTAATTAAATCGGCATGCTTTTAATGTCTGGCTAGGGTTAGGGTTACAAGAACCATAGAATTTTGCCCGCTGTTGCACTTTTAGCTGCACTTTAAATGACAAAATGAAGAGAGTTTACCCAGTAGAACAGGTATTCTTCACACTTTTCATCTGGCTCAGTTTTGGATAAAATCAATGGATAGGGCAATATACAAAAAAGTGACCAAAACTGTCCAAAAACTAAAAGTGCAGATAGGAGCAAATTATCACTCATCCTAAAGATAACTGGAGGCCCGGAATGCAGCACTGACAGTAAAAAACTTCTACCTGTTGTGGGAATGCTAACTCTAACCCTAGCTAGGGTTTCAAATGTACATTCCGGCAGGGTGTCTCAGAAGCCCTCCAAACATCAAAGTTGAATTTTTTCCTCAAACTCCAAAAAATCAGTCTCAAACTATCAAAACGGTTTCTAAAACCTTTAGGAAAAGTAAGTTCTTTAATAATCTTTCTGGTTTAGGCAAATTTTCATGAAGCTGAAAAATGCTGTTAAATGGTAGTTAAATCGGAATGCTTTTAATGTCTGGCTAGGGTTAGGGTTACAAGAACCATAGAATTTTGCCCGCTGTTGCACTTTTAGCTGCACTTTAAATCACAAAATGAAGAGAGTTTATCCATTAGAACAGGTATTCTTCACACTTTTCATCTGGCTCAGTTTTTGATAAAATCACTGCATAGGGCAATATACAAAAAGGTGACCAAAATTGTCCGAAAGCTAAAAGTTGCAGATAGGAGCAAATTATCACTCATCCTAAAGATAACTGGGGACCCGGAATGCAGCACTGACAGTAAAAAACTTCTACCTGTTGTGGGAATGCTAACTCTAACCCTAGCTAAGGTTTCAAATGTACATTCCGGCAGCGTGTCTCAGAAGCCCTCCAAACATCAAAGATGAATTTTTTCCTCAAACCAAAAAAAATCAGTCTCAAACTATCAAAACGGTTTCAAAAACCTCTAGGAAATGTATCTTCTTTAATAATCTGTCTGGTTTAGGCAAATTTTCATGAAGCTGAAAAATGCTGTTAAATGGTAATTAAATCGGCATGCTTTTAATGTCTGGCTAGGGTTAGGGTTACAAGAACCATAGAATTTTGCCCGCTGTTGCATTTTTAGCTGCACTTTAAATGTCAATATGAAGAGAGTTTATCCATTAGAACACGTATTTTTCACACTTTTCATCTGGCTCAGTTTTTGATAAAATCACTGCATAGGGCAATATACAAAAAGGTGACCAAAACTGTCCAAAAACTAAAAGTGCAGATATGAGCAAATTATCACTCATCCTAAAGATAACTGGGGACCCGGAATGCAGCACTGACAGTAAAAAACTTCTACCTGTTGTGGGAATGCTAACTCTAACCCTAGCTAGGGTTTAAAATGAACATTCCGGCAGCGTGTCTCAGAAGCCCTCCAAACATCAAAGATGAATTTTTTCCTCAAACCAAAAAAAATCAGTCTCAAACTATCAAAACGGTTTCAAAAACCTCTAGGAAATGTATCTTCTTTAATAATCTGTCTGGTTTAGGCAAATTTTCATGAAGCTGAAAAATGCTGTTAAATGGTAATTAAATCGGCATGCTTTTAATGTCTGGCTAGGGTTAGGGTTACAAGAACCATAGAATTTTGCCCGCTGTTGCACTTTTAGCTGCACTTTAAATCACAAAATGAAGAGAGTTTATCCATTAGAACAGGTATTCTTCACACTTTTCATCTGGCTCAGTTTTTGATAAAATCACTGCATAGGGCAATATACAAAAAGGTGACCAAAACTGTCCGAAAGCTAAAAGTTGCAGATAGGAGCAAATTATCACTCATCCTAAAGATAACTGGGGACCCGGAATGCAGCACTGACAGTAAAAAACTTCTACCTGTTGTGGGAATGCTAACCCTAACCCTAGCTAGGGTTTCAAATGTAGATTCCAGCAGGGTGTCTCAGAAGCCCTCCAAACATCAAAGTTGAATTTTTTCCTCAAACTCCAAAAAATCAGTCTCAAACTATCAAAACGGTTTCTAAAACCTCTAGGAAAAGTATCTTCTTTAATAATCTGTCTGGTTTAGGCAAATTTTCATGAAGCTGAAAAATGCTGTTAAATGGTAGTTAAATCGGAATGCTTTTAATGTCTGGCTAGGGTTAGGGTTACAAGAACCATAGAATTTTGCCCGCTGTTGCATTTTTAGCTGCACTTTAAATGTCAATATGAAGAGAGTTTATCCATTAGAACACGTATTTTTCACACTTTTCATCTGGCTCAGTTTTTGATAAAATCACTGGATAGGGCAATATACAAAAAGGTGACCAAAACTGTCCGAAAACTAAAAGTGCAGATAGGAGCAAATTATCACTCATCCTAAAGATAACTGGGGACCCGGAATGCAGCACTGACAGTAAAAAACTTCTACCTGTTGTGGGAATGCTAAACCTAACTCTAGCTAGGGTTTCAAATGTGCATTCCAGCAGGGTGTCTCAGAAGCCCTCCAAACATCAAAGTTGAATTTTTTCCTCAAACTCCAAAAAATCAGTCTCAAACTATCAAAACGGTTTCTAAAACCTCTAGGAAAAGTATCTTCTTTAATAATCTGTCTGGTTTAGGCAAATTTTCATGAAGCTGAAAAATGCTGTTAAATGGTAGTTAAATCGGAATGCTTTTAATGTCTGGCTAGGGTTAGGGTTACAAGAACCATAGAATTTTGCCCGCTGTTGCATTTTTAGCTGCACTTTAAATGTCAATATGAAGAGAGCTTATCCATTAGAACACGTATTTTTCACACTTTTCATCTGGCTCAGTTTTTGATAAAATCACTGCATAGGGCAATATACAAAAAGGTGACCAAAACTGTCCGAAAACTAAAAGTGCAGATAGGAGCAAATTATCACTCATCCTAAAGATAACTGGGGACCCGGAATGCAGCACTGACAGTAAAAAACTTCTACCTGTTGTGGGAATGCTAAGCCTAACTCTAGCTAGGGTTTCAAATGTGCATTCCAGCAGGGTGTCTCAGAAGCCCTTCAAACATCAAAGTTGAATTTGTTCCTCAAACTCCAAAAAATCAGTCTCAAACTATCAAAACGGTTTCTAAAACCTCCAGGAAAAGTATCTTCTTTAATAATCTGTCTGGTTTAGGCAAATTTTCATGAAGCTGAAAAATGCTGTTAAATGGTAGTTAAATCGGAATGCTTTTAATGTCTGGGTAGGGTTAGGGTTACAAGAACCATATAATTTTGCCCGCTGTTGCACTTTTAGCAGCACTTTAAATGTCAATATGAAGAGAGTTTACCCATTAGAACAGGTATTCTTCACACTTTTCATCTGGCTCAGTTTTGGATAAAATCACTGGATAGGGCAATATACAAAAAGGTGACCAAAACTGTCCGAAAACTAAAAGTGCAGATAGGAGCAAATTATCACTCATCCTAAAGATAACTGGAGGCCCGGAATGCAGCACTGACAGTAAAAAACTTCTACCTGTTGTGGGAATGCTAACCCTAACCCTAGCTAGGGTTTCAAATGTACATTCCGGCAGGGTGTCTCAGAAGCCCTCCAAACATCAAAGTTGAATTTTTTCCTCAAACTCCAAAAAATCAGTCTCAAACTATCAAAACGGTTTTTAAAATCTCTAGGAAATGTATCTTCTTTAATAATCTGTCTTGTTCAGGCAAATTTTCATGAAGCTGAAAAATGCTGTTAAATGGTAGTTAAATCGGCATGCTTTTAATGCCTGGCTAGGGTTAGGGTTACAAGAACCATAGAATTGTGCCCGCTGTTGCACTTTTAGCTGCACTTTAAATGACAAAATGAAGAGAGTTTACCCATTAGAACAGGTATTCTTCACACTTTTCATCTGGCTCAGTTTTGGATAAAATCAATGGATAGGGCAATATAAAAAAAAGTGACCAAAACTGTCCAAAAACTTAAAGTGCAGATAGGAGCAAATTATCACTCATCCTAAAGATAACTGGGGGCCCGGAATGCAGCACTGACAGTAAAAAACTTCTACCTGTTGTTTGAATGCTAACTCTAACCCTAGCTAGGGTTTCAAATGTACATTCCGGCAGGGTGTCTCAGAAGCCCTCCAAACATCAAAGATGAATTTTTTCCTCAAACCAAAAAAAATCAGTCTCAAACTATCAAAACGGTTTCAAAAACCTCTAGGAAATGTATCTTCTTTAATAATCTGTCTGGTTTAGGCAAATTTTCATGAAGCTGAAAAATGCTGTTAAATGGTAATTAAATCGGCATGCTTTTAATGTCTGGCTAGGGTTAGGGTTACAAGAACCATAGAATTTTGCCCGCTGTTGCATTTTTAGCTGCACTTTAAATGTCAATATGAAGAGAGTTTATCCATTAGAACACGTATTTTTCACACTTTTCATCTGGCTCAGTTTTGGATAAAATCACTGCATAGGGCAATATACAAAAAGGTGACCAAAACTGTCCGAAAACTAAAAGTGCAGATAGGAGCAAATTATCACTCATCCTAAAGATAACTGGGGACCCGGAATGCAGCACTGACAGTAAAAAACTTCTACCTGTTGTGGGAATGCTAACCCTAACCCTAGCTAGGGTTTCAAATGTACATTCCGGCAGGGTGTCTCAGAAGCCCTCCAAACATCAAAGTTGAATTTTTTCCTCAAACTCCAAAAAATCAGTCTCAAACTATCAAAACGGTTTCTAAAACCTCTAGGAAAAGTATCTTCTTTAATAATCTGTCTGGTTTAGGCAAATTTTCATGAAGCTGAAAAATGCTGTTAAATGGTAGTTAAATCGGAATGCTTTTAATGTCTGGCTAGGGTTAGGGTTACAAGAACCATAGAATTTTGCCCGCTGTTGCACTTTTAGCTGCACTTTAAATGACAAAATGAAGAGAGTTTACCCATTAGAACAGGTATTCTTCACACTTTTCATATGGCTCAGTTTTGGATAAAATCACTGCATAGGGCAATATACAAAAAGGTGACCAAAACTGTCCAAAAACTAAAAGTGCAGATAGGAGCAAATTATCACTCATCCTAAAGATGACTGGGGGCCCGGAATGCAGCACTGACAGTAAAAAACTTCTACCTGTTGTGGGAATGCTAACCCTAACCCTAGCTAGGGTTTCAAATGTACATTCCGGCAGGGTGTCTCAGAAGCCCACCAAACATCAAAGATGAATTTTTTCCTCAAACTCCAAAAAATCAGTCTCAACCTATCAAAACGGTTTCTAAAACCTCTAGGAAATGTATCTTCTTTAATAATCTGTCTGGTTTAGGCAAATTTTCATGAAGCTGAAAAATGCTGTTAAATGGTAATTAAATCGGCATGCTTTTAATGTCTGGCTAGGGTTAGGGTTACAAGAACCATAGAATTTTGCCCGCTGTTGCACTTTTAGCTGCACTTTAAATGACAAAATGAAGAGAGTTTACCCAGTAGAACAGGTATTCTTCACACTTTTCATCTGGCTCAGTTTTGGATAAAATCAATGGATAGGGCAATATACAAAAAAGTGACCAAAACTGTCCAAAAACTAAAAGTGCAGATAGGAGCAAATTATCACTCATCCTAAAGATAACTGGAGGCCCGGAATGCAGCACTGACAGTAAAAAACTTCTACCTGTTGTGGGAATGCTAACTCTAACCCTAGCTAGGGTTTCAAATGTACATTCCGGCAGGGTGTCTCAGAAGCCCTCCAAACATCAAAGTTGAATTTTTTCCTCAAACTCCAAAAAATCAGTCTCAAACTATCAAAACGGTTTCTAAAACCTTTAGGAAAAGTAAGTTCTTTAATAATCTTTCTGGTTTAGGCAAATTTTCATGAAGCTGAAAAATGCTGTTAAATGGTAGTTAAATCGGAATGCTTTTAATGTCTGGCTAGGGTTAGGGTTACAAGAACCATAGAATTTTGCCCGCTGTTGCACTTTTAGCTGCACTTTAAATCACAAAATGAAGAGAGTTTATCCATTAGAACAGGTATTCTTCACACTTTTCATCTGGCTCAGTTTTTGATAAAATCACTGCATAGGGCAATATACAAAAAGGTGACCAAAATTGTCCGAAAGCTAAAAGTTGCAGATAGGAGCAAATTATCACTCATCCTAAAGATAACTGGGGACCCGGAATGCAGCACTGACAGTAAAAAACTTCTACCTGTTGTGGGAATGCTAACTCTAACCCTAGCTAAGGTTTCAAATGTACATTCCGGCAGCGTGTCTCAGAAGCCCTCCAAACATCAAAGATGAATTTTTTCCTCAAACCAAAAAAAATCAGTCTCAAACTATCAAAACGGTTTCAAAAACCTCTAGGAAATGTATCTTCTTTAATAATCTGTCTGGTTTAGGCAAATTTTCATGAAGCTGAAAAATGCTGTTAAATGGTAATTAAATCGGCATGCTTTTAATGTCTGGCTAGGGTTAGGGTTACAAGAACCATAGAATTTTGCCCGCTGTTGCATTTTTAGCTGCACTTTAAATGTCAATATGAAGAGAGTTTATCCATTAGAACACGTATTTTTCACACTTTTCATCTGGCTCAGTTTTTGATAAAATCACTGCATAGGGCAATATACAAAAAGGTGACCAAAACTGTCCAAAAACTAAAAGTGCAGATATGAGCAAATTATCACTCATCCTAAAGATAACTGGGGACCCGGAATGCAGCACTGACAGTAAAAAACTTCTACCTGTTGTGGGAATGCTAACTCTAACCCTAGCTAGGGTTTAAAATGAACATTCCGGCAGCGTGTCTCAGAAGCCCTCCAAACATCAAAGATGAATTTTTTCCTCAAACCAAAAAAAATCAGTCTCAAACTATCAAAACGGTTTCAAAAACCTCTAGGAAATGTATCTTCTTTAATAATCTGTCTGGTTTAGGCAAATTTTCATGAAGCTGAAAAATGCTGTTAAATGGTAATTAAATCGGCATGCTTTTAATGTCTGGCTAGGGTTAGGGTTACAAGAACCATAGAATTTTGCCCGCTGTTGCACTTTTAGCTGCACTTTAAATCACAAAATGAAGAGAGTTTATCCATTAGAACAGGTATTCTTCACACTTTTCATCTGGCTCAGTTTTTGATAAAATCACTGCATAGGGCAATATACAAAAAGGTGACCAAAACTGTCCGAAAGCTAAAAGTTGCAGATAGGAGCAAATTATCACTCATCCTAAAGATAACTGGGGACCCGGAATGCAGCACTGACAGTAAAAAACTTCTACCTGTTGTGGGAATGCTAACCCTAACCCTAGCTAGGGTTTCAAATGTAGATTCCAGCAGGGTGTCTCAGAAGCCCTCCAAACATCAAAGTTGAATTTTTTCCTCAAACTCCAAAAAATCAGTCTCAAACTATCAAAACGGTTTCTAAAACCTCTAGGAAAAGTATCTTCTTTAATAATCTGTCTGGTTTAGGCAAATTTTCATGAAGCTGAAAAATGCTGTTAAATGGTAGTTAAATCGGAATGCTTTTAATGTCTGGCTAGGGTTAGGGTTACAAGAACCATAGAATTTTGCCCGCTGTTGCATTTTTAGCTGCACTTTAAATGTCAATATGAAGAGAGTTTATCCATTAGAACACGTATTTTTCACACTTTTCATCTGGCTCAGTTTTTGATAAAATCACTGGATAGGGCAATATACAAAAACGTGACCAAAACTGTCCGAAAACTAAAAGTGCAGATAGGAGCAAATTATCACTCATCCTAAAGATAACTGGGGACCCGGAATGCAGCACTGACAGTAAAAAACTTCTACCTGTTGTGGGAATGCTAAACCTAACTCTAGCTAGGGTTTCAAATGTGCATTCCAGCAGGGTGTCTCAGAAGCCCTCCAAACATCAAAGTTGAATTTTTTCCTCAAACTCCAAAAAATCAGTCTCAAACTATCAAAACGGTTTCTAAAACCTCTAGGAAAAGTATCTTCTTTAATAATCTGTCTGGTTTAGGCAAATTTTCATGAAGCTGAAAAATGCTGTTAAATGGTAGTTAAATCGGAATGCTTTTAATGTCTGGCTAGGGTTAGGGTTACAAGAACCATAGAATTTTGCCCGCTGTTGCATTTTTAGCTGCACTTTAAATGTCAATATGAAGAGAGCTTATCCATTAGAACACGTATTTTTCACACTTTTCATCTGGCTCAGTTTTTGATAAAATCACTGCATAGGGCAATATACAAAAAGGTGACCAAAACTGTCCGAAAACTAAAAGTGCAGATAGGAGCAAATTATCACTCATCCTAAAGATAACTGGGGACCCGGAATGCAGCACTGACAGTAAAAAACTTCTACCTGTTGTGGGAATGCTAAGCCTAACTCTAGCTAGGGTTTCAAATGTGCATTCCAGCAGGGTGTCTCAGAAGCCCTTCAAACATCAAAGTTGAATTTGTTCCTCAAACTCCAAAAAATCAGTCTCAAACTATCAAAACGGTTTCTAAAACCTCCAGGAAAAGTATCTTCTTTAATAATCTGTCTGGTTTAGGCAAATTTTCATGAAGCTGAAAAATGCTGTTAAATGGTAGTTAAATCGGAATGCTTTTAATGTCTGGGTAGGGTTAGGGTTACAAGAACCATATAATTTTGCCCGCTGTTGCACTTTTAGCAGCACTTTAAATGTCAATATGAAGAGAGTTTACCCATTAGAACAGGTATTCTTCACACTTTTCATCTGGCTCAGTTTTGGATAAAATCACTGGATAGGGCAATATACAAAAAGGTGACCAAAACTGTCCGAAAACTAAAAGTGCAGATAGGAGCAAATTATCACTCATCCTAAAGATAACTGGAGGCCCGGAATGCAGCACTGACAGTAAAAAACTTCTACCTGTTGTGGGAATGCTAACCCTAACCCTAGCTAGGGTTTCAAATGTACATTCCGGCAGGGTGTCTCAGAAGCCCTCCAAACATCAAAGTTGAATTTTTTCCTCAAACTCCAAAAAATCAGTCTCAAACTATCAAAACGGTTTTTAAAATCTCTAGGAAATGTATCTTCTTTAATAATCTGTCTTGTTCAGGGAAATTTTCATGAAGCTGAAAAATGCTGTTAAATGGTAGTTAAATCGGCATGCTTTTAATGCCTGGCTAGGGTTAGGGTTACAAGAACCATAGAATTGTGCCCGCTGTTGCACTTTTAGCTGCACTTTAAATGACAAAATGAAGAGAGTTTACCCATTAGAACAGGTATTCTTCACACTTTTCATCTGGCTCAGTTTTGGATAAAATCAATGGATAGGGCAATATAAAAAAAAGTGACCAAAACTGTCCAAAAACTTAAAGTGCAGATAGGAGCAAATTATCACTCATCCTAAAGATAACTGGGGGCCCGGAATGCAGCACTGACAGTAAAAAACTTCTACCTGTTGTTTGAATGCTAACTCTAACCCTAGCTAGGGTTTCAAATGTACATTCCGGCAGGGTGTCTCAGAAGCCCTCCAAACATCAAAGATGAATTTTTTCCTCAAACCAAAAAAAATCAGTCTCAAACTATCAAAACGGTTTCAAAAACCTCTAGGAAATGTATCTTCTTTAATAATCTGTCTGGTTTAGGCAAATTTTCATGAAGCTGAAAAATGCTGTTAAATGGTAATTAAATCGGCATGCTTTTAATGTCTGGCTAGGGTTAGGGTTACAAGAACCATAGAATTTTGCCCGCTGTTGCATTTTTAGCTGCACTTTAAATGTCAATATGAAGAGAGTTTATCCATTAGAACACGTATTTTTCACACTTTTCATCTGGCTCAGTTTTGGATAAAATCACTGCATAGGGCAATATACAAAAAGGTGACCAAAACTGTCCGAAAACTAAAAGTGCAGATAGGAGCAAATTATCACTCATCCTAAAGATAACTGGGGACCCGGAATGCAGCACTGACAGTAAAAAACTTCTACCTGTTGTGGGAATGCTAACCCTAACCCTAGCTAGGGTTTCAAATGTACATTCCGGCAGGGTGTCTCAGAAGCCCTCCAAACATCAAAGTTGAATTTTTTCCTCAAACTCCAAAAAATCAGTCTCAAACTATCAAAACGGTTTCTAAAACCTCTAGGAAAAGTATCTTCTTTAATAATCTGTCTGGTTTAGGCAAATTTTCATGAAGCTGAAAAATGCTGTTAAATGGTAGTTAAATCGGAATGCTTTTAATGTCTGGCTAGGGTTAGGGTTACAAGAACCATAGAATTTTGCCCGCTGTTGCACTTTTAGCTGCACTTTAAATGACAAAATGAAGAGAGTTTACCCATTAGAACAGGTATTCTTCACACTTTTCATATGGCTCAGTTTTGGATAAAATCACTGCATAGGGCAATATACAAAAAGGTGACCAAAACTGTCCAAAAACTAAAAGTGCAGATAGGAGCAAATTATCACTCATCCTAAAGATGACTGGGGGCCCGGAATGCAGCACTGACAGTAAAAAACTTCTACCTGTTGTGGGAATGCTAACCCTAACCCTAGCTAGGGTTTCAAATGTACATTCCGGCAGGGTGTCTCAGAAGCCCACCAAACATCAAAGATGAATTTTTTCCTCAAACTCCAAAAAATCAGTCTCAACCTATCAAAACGGTTTCTAAAACCTCTAGGAAATGTATCTTCTTTAATAATCTGTCTGGTTTAGGCAAATTTTCATGAAGCTGAAAAATGCTGTTAAATGGTAATTAAATCGGCATGCTTTTAATGTCTGGCTAGGGTTAGGGTTACAAGAACCATAGAATTTTGCCCGCTGTTGCACTTTTAGCTGCACTTTAAATGACAAAATGAAGAGAGTTTACCCAGTAGAACAGGTATTCTTCACACTTTTCATCTGGCTCAGTTTTGGATAAAATCAATGGATAGGGCAATATACAAAAAAGTGACCAAAACTGTCCAAAAACTAAAAGTGCAGATAGGAGCAAATTATCACTCATCCTAAAGATAACTGGAGGCCCGGAATGCAGCACTGACAGTAAAAAACTTCTACCTGTTGTGGGAATGCTAACTCTAACCCTAGCTAGGGTTTCAAATGTACATTCCGGCAGGGTGTCTCAGAAGCCCTCCAAACATCAAAGTTGAATTTTTTCCTCAAACTCCAAAAAATCAGTCTCAAACTATCAAAACGGTTTCTAAAACCTTTAGGAAAAGTAAGTTCTTTAATAATCTTTCTGGTTTAGGCAAATTTTCATGAAGCTGAAAAATGCTGTTAAATGGTAGTTAAATCGGAATGCTTTTAATGTCTGGCTAGGGTTAGGGTTACAAGAACCATAGAATTTTGCCCGCTGTTGCACTTTTAGCTGCACTTTAAATCACAAAATGAAGAGAGTTTATCCATTAGAACAGGTATTCTTCACACTTTTCATCTGGCTCAGTTTTTGATAAAATCACTGCATAGGGCAATATACAAAAAGGTGACCAAAATTGTCCGAAAGCTAAAAGTTGCAGATAGGAGCAAATTATCACTCATCCTAAAGATAACTGGGGACCCGGAATGCAGCACTGACAGTAAAAAACTTCTACCTGTTGTGGGAATGCTAACTCTAACCCTAGCTAAGGTTTCAAATGTACATTCCGGCAGCGTGTCTCAGAAGCCCTCCAAACATCAAAGATGAATTTTTTCCTCAAACCAAAAAAAATCAGTCTCAAACTATCAAAACGGTTTCAAAAACCTCTAGGAAATGTATCTTCTTTAATAATCTGTCTGGTTTAGGCAAATTTTCATGAAGCTGAAAAATGCTGTTAAATGGTAATTAAATCGGCATGCTTTTAATGTCTGGCTAGGGTTAGGGTTACAAGAACCATAGAATTTTGCCCGCTGTTGCATTTTTAGCTGCACTTTAAATGTCAATATGAAGAGAGTTTATCCATTAGAACACGTATTTTTCACACTTTTCATCTGGCTCAGATTTTGATAAAATCACTGCATAGGGCAATATACAAAAAGGTGACCAAAACTGTCCAAAAACTAAAAGTGCAGATATGAGCAAATTATCACTCATCCTAAAGATAACTGGGGACCCGGAATGCAGCACTGACAGTAAAAAACTTCTACCTGTTGTGGGAATGCTAACTCTAACCCTAGCTAGGGTTTAAAATGAACATTCCGGCAGCGTGTCTCAGAAGCCCTCCAAACATCAAAGATGAATTTTTTCCTCAAACCAAAAAAAATCAGTCTCAAACTATCAAAACGGTTTCAAAAACCTCTAGGAAATGTATCTTCTTTAATAATCTGTCTGGTGTAGGCAAATTTTCATGAAGCTGAAAAATGCTGTTAAATGGTAATTAAATCGGCATGCTTTTAATGTCTGGCTAGGGTTAGGGTTACAAGAACCATAGAATTTTGCCCGCTGTTGCATTTTTAGCTGCACTTTAAATGTCAATATGAAGAGAGTTTATCCATTAGAACACGTATTTTTCACACTTTTCATCTGGCTCAGTTTTTGATAAAATCACTGCATAGGGCAATATACAAAAAGGTGACCAAAACTGTCCGAAAGCTAAAAGTTGCAGATAGGAGCAAATTATCACTCATCCTAAAGATAACTGGGGACCCGGAATGCAGCACTGACAGTAAAAAACTTCTACCTGTTGTGGGAATGCTAACTCTAACCCTAGCTAGGGTTTAAAATGAACATTCCGGCAGCGTGTCTCAGAAGCCCTCCAAACATCAAAGATGAATTTTTTCCTCAAACCAAAAAAAATCAGTCTCAAACTATCAAAACGGTTTCAAAAACCTCTAGGAAATGTATCTTCTTTAATAATCTGTCTGGTTTAGGCAAATTTTCATGAAGCTGAAAAATGCTGTTAAATGGTAATTAAATCGGCATGCTTTTAATGTCTGGCTAGGGTTAGGGTTACAAGAACCATAGAATTTTGCCCGCTGTTGCACTTTTAGCTGCACTTTAAATCACAAAATGAAGAGAGTTTATCCATTAGAACAGGTATTCTTCACACTTTTCATCTGGCTCAGTTTTTGATAAAATCACTGCATAGGGCAATATACAAAAAGGTGACCAAAACTGTCCGAAAGCTAAAAGTTGCAGATAG
This sequence comes from Lepisosteus oculatus, assembly GCF_040954835.1. NCBI lineage: Eukaryota > Metazoa > Chordata > Actinopteri > Semionotiformes > Lepisosteidae > Lepisosteus > Lepisosteus oculatus. The sequence continues at coordinate 168,557 of NW_027167666.1, read as the reverse complement.
GAGCAAATTATCACTCATCCTAAAGATAACTGGGGACCCGGAATGCAGCACTGACAGTAAAAAACTTCTACCTGTTGTGGGAATGCTAACTCTAACCCTAGCTAGGGTTTCAAATGAACATTCCAGCAGGGTGTCTCAGAAGCCCTCCAAACATCAAAGTTGAATTTTTTCCTCAAACTCCAAAAAATCAGTCTCAAACTATCAAAACGGTTTCTAAAACCTCTAGGAAAAGTATCTTCTTTAATAATCTGTCTGGTTTAGGCAAATTTTCATGAAGCTGAAAAATGCTGTTAAATGGTAGTTAAATCGGAATGCTTTTAATGTCTGGCTAGGGTTAGGGTTACAAGAACCATAGAATTTTGCCCGCTGTTGCACTTTTAGCTGCACTTTAAATGACAAAATGAAGAGAGTTTACCCATTAGAACAGGTATTCTTCACACTTTTCATATGGCCCAGTTTTGGATAAAATCACTGCATAGGGCAATATACAAAAAGGTGACCAAAACTGTCCAAAAACTAAAAGTGCAGATAGGAGCAAATTATCACTCATCCTAAAGATAACTGGGGACCCGGAATGCAGCACTGACAGTAAAAAACTTCTACCTGTTGTGGGAATGCTAACTCTAACCCTAGCTAGGGTTTCAAATGAACATTCCGGCAGCGTGTCTCAGAAGCCCTCCAAACATCAAAGATGAATTTTTTCCTCAAACCAAAAAAAATCAGTCTCAAACTATCAAAACGGTTTCAAAAACCTCTAGGAAATGTATCTTTTTAATAATCTGTCTGGTTTAGGCAAATTTTCATGAAGCTGAAAAATGCTGTTAAATGGTAATTAAATCGGCATGCTTTTAATGTCTGGCTAGGGTTAGGGTTACAAGAACCATAGAATTTTGCCCGCTGTTGCATTTTTAGCTGCACTTTAAATGTCAATATGAAGAGAGTTTATCCATTAGAACACGTATTTTTCACACTTTTCATCTGGCTCAGTTTTTGATAAAATCACTGGATAGGGCAATATACAAAAAGGTGACCAAAACTGTCCGAAAACTAAAAGTGCAGATAGGAGCAAATTATCACTCATCCTAAAGATAACTGGGGACCCGGAATGCAGCACTGACAGTAAAAAACTTCTACCTGTTGTGGGAATGCTAAACCTAACTCTAGCTAGGGTTTCAAATGTGCATTCCAGCAGGGTGTCTCAGAAGCCCTCCAAACATCAAAGTTGAATTTTTTCCTCAAACTCCAAAAAATCAGTCTCAAACTATCAAAACGGTTTCTAAAACCTCTAGGAAAAGTATCTTCTTTAATAATCTGTCTGGTTTAGGCAAATTTTCATGAAGCTGAAAAATGCTGTTAAATGGTAGTTAAATCGGAATGCTTTTAATGTCTGGCTAGGGTTAGGGTTACAAGAACCATAGAATTTTGCCCGCTGTTGCACTTTTAGCTGCACTTTAAATGACAAAATGAAGAGAGTTTACCCATTAGAACAGGTATTCTTCACACTTTTCATATGGCTCAGTTTTGGATAAAATCACTGCATAGGGCAATATACAAAAAGGTGACCAAAACTGTCCAAAAACTAAAAGTGCAGATAGGAGCAAATTATCACTCATCCTAAAGATGACTGGGGGGCCGGAATGCAGCACTGACAGTAAAAAACTTCTACCTGTTGTGGGAATGCTAACCCTAACCCTAGCTAGGGTTTCAAATGTACATTCCGGCAGGGTGTCTCAGAAGCCCACCAAACATCAAAGATAAATTTTTTCCTCAAACTCCAAAAAATCAGTCTCAACCTATCAAAACGGTTTCTAAAACCTCTAGGAAATGTATCTTCTTTAATAATCTGTCTGGTTTAGGCAAATTTTCATGAAGCTGAAAAATGCTGTTAAATGGTAATTAAATCGGCATGCTTTTAATGTCTGGCTAGGGTTAGGGTTACAAGAACCATAGAATTTTGCCCGCTGTTGCACTTTTAGCTGCACTTTAAATGACAAAATGAAGAGAGTTTACCCAGTAGAACAGGTATTCTTCACACTTTTCATCTGGCTCAGTTTTGGATAAAATCAATGGATAGGGCAATATACAAAAAAGTGACCAAAACTGTCCAAAAACTAAAAGTGCAGATAGGAGCAAATTATCACTCATCCTAAAGATAACTGGGGACCCGGAATGCAGCACTGACAGTAAAAAACTTCTACCTGTTGTGGGAATGCTAAACCTAACTCTAGCTAGGGTTTCAAATGTGCATTCCAGCAGGGTGTCTCAGAAGCCCTCCAAACATCAAAGTTGAATTTTTTCCTCAAACTCCAAAAAATCAGTCTCAAACTATCAAAACGGTTTCTAAAACCTCTAGGAAAAGTATCTTCTTTAATAATCTGTCTGGTTTAGGCAAATTTTCATGAAGCTGAAAAATGCTGTTAAATGGTAGTTAAATCGGATTGCTTTTAATGTCTGGCTAGGGTTAGGGTTACAAGAACCATAGAATTTTGCCCGCTGTTGCACTTTTAGCTGCACTTTAAATGACAAAATGAAGAGAGTTTACCCATTAGAACAGGTATTCTTCACACTTTTCATATGGCTCAGTTTTGGATAAAATCACTGCATAGGGCAATATACAAAAAGGTGACCAAAACTGTCCAAAAACTAAAAGTGCAGATAGGAGCAAATTATCACTCATCCTAAAGATGACTGGGGGCCCGGAATGCAGCACTGACAGTAAAAAACTTCTACCTGTTGTGGGAATGCTAACCCTAACCCTAGCTAGGGTTTCAAATGAACATTCCGGCAGCGTGTCTCAGAAGCCCTCCAAACATCAAAGATGAATTTTTTCCTCAAACCAAAAAAAAATCAGTCTCAAACTATCAAAACGGTTTCAAAAACCTCTAGGAAATGTATCTTCTTTAATAATCTGTCTGGTTTAGGCAAATTTTCATGAAGCTGAAAAATGCTGTTAAATGGTAATGTAACGCAACGGGGGCTCAGGCGGGCGCCCTTGCCGCATTAGGTCGGCCCCTGCACCGTCCGGGGCTCGAACCCGGGACTTCCGCGTCTCTCTGCAGCGACCTAGCCCCGTGAGCTAAAGAGAGATCTCTCCACAGCCCAGTAGCTGTGGTCCTGCTATCACAGGGAAGGGCGGTGACGTCACCCGCTCTGGTACGCCGGCTCTTACACAGTGCCTGTCGGCCGTAAGCGTTACACTCTCCCCCGCTTAAATCGCCGTCCCCGGCGAAGGGCTATCCCGCCCCGCTTCTGACACCAATGTAACGCAACGGGGCTCAGGCGGGCGCCCTTGCCGCATCTGGTCGGCCCCTGCACCCTCTGGGACTCGAACCCGGGACTTCCGCGTCTCTCTGCAGCGACCTAGCCCCGTGAGCCAAAGAGAGATCTCTCCACAGCCCAGTAGCTGTGGTCCTGCTATCACAGGGAAGGGCGGTGACGTCACCCGCTCTGGTACGCCGGCTCTTACACACAGTGCTTGTCGGCCGTAAGCGTTACACTCTCCCCCGCTTAAATCGCCGTCCCCGGCGAAGGGCTATCCCGCCCCGCTTCTGACACCAATGTAACGCAACGGGGGCTCAGGCGGGCGCCCTTGCCGCATTAGGTCGGCCCCTGCACCGTCCGGGGCTCGAACCCGGGACTTCCGCGTCTCTCTGCAGCGACCTAGCCCCGTGAGCTAAAGAGAGATCTCTCCACAGCCCAGTAGCTGTGGTCCTGCTATCACAGGGAAGGGCGGTGACGTCACCCGCTCTGGTACGCCGGCTCTTACACAGTGCCTGTCGGCCGTAAGCGTTACAGTAATTAAATCGGCATGCTTTTAATGTCTGGCTAGGGTTAGGGTTACAAGAACGATAGAATTTTGCCCGCTGTTGCATTTTTAGCTGCACTTTAAATGTCAATATGAAGAGAGTTTATCCATTAGAACACGTATTTTTCACACTTTTCATCTGGCTCAGTTTTGGATAAAATCACTGGATAGGGCAATATACAAAAAGGTGACCAAAACTGTCCAAAAACTAAAAGTGCAGATAGGAGCAAATTATCACTCATCCTAAAGATAACTGGGGACCCGGAATGCAGCACTGACAGTAAAAAACTTCTACCTGTTGTGGGAATGCTAAACCTAACTCTAGCTAGGGTTTCAAATGTGCATTCCAGCAGGGTGTCTCAGAAGCCCTCCAAACATCAAAGTTGAATTTTTTCCTCAAACTCCAAAAAATCAGTCTCAAACTATCAAAACGGTTTCTAAAACCTCTAGGAAATGTATCTTCTTTAATAATCTGTCTGGTTTAGGCAAATTTTCATGAAGCTGAAAAATGCTGTTAAATGGTAATTAAATCGGCATGCTTTTAATGTCTGGCTAGGGTTAGGGTTACAAGAACCATAGAATTTTGCCCCCTGTTGCACTTTTAGTTGCACTTTAAATGTCAATATGAAGAGAGTTTATCCATTAGAACACGTATTTTTCACACTTTTCATCTGGCTCAGTTTTTGATAAAATCACTGCATAGGGCAATATACAAAAAGCTGACCAAAACTGTCCGAAAACTAAAAGTGCAGATAGGAGCAAATTATCACTCATCCTAAAGATAACTGGGGACCCGGAATGCAGCACTGACAGTAAAAAACTTCTACCTGTTGTGGGAATGCTAAACCTAACTCAAGCTAGGGTTTCAAATGTGCATTCCAGCAGGGTTTCTCAGAAGCCCTCCAAACATCAAAGTTGAATTTTTTCCTCAAACTCCAAAAAATCAGTCTCAAACTATCAAAACGGTTTCTAAAACCTCTAGGAAAAGTATCTTCTTTAATAATCTGTCTGGTTTAGGCAAATTTTCATGAAGCTGAAAAATGCTGTTAAATGGTAGTTAAATCGGAATGCTTTTAATGTCTGGCTAGGGTTAGGGTTACAAGAACCATAGAATTTTGCCCGCTGTTGCACTTTTAGCTGCACTTTAAATGACAAAATGAAGAGAGTTTACCCAGTAGAACAGGTATTCTTCACACTTTTCATCTGGCTCAGTTTTGGATAAAATCAATGGATAGGGCAATATACAAAAAAGCGACCAAAACTGTCCAAAAACTAAAAGTGCAGATAGGAGCAAATTATCACTCATCCTAAAGATAACTGGGGACCCGGAATGCAGCACTGACAGTAAAAAACTTCTACCTGTTGTGGGAATGCTAAACCTAACTCTAGCTAGGGTTTCAAATGTGCATTCCAGCAGGGTGTCTCAGAAGCCCTCCAAACATCAAAGTTGAATTTTTTCCTCAAACTCCAAAAAATCAGTCTCAAACTATCAAAACGGTTTCTAAAACCTCTAGGAAAAGTTTCTTCTTTAATAATCTGTTTGGTTTAGGCAAATTTTCATGAAGCTGAAAAATGCTGTTAAATGGTAGTTAAATCGGATTGCTTTTATTGTCTGGCTAGGGTTAGGGTTACAAGAACCATAGAATTTTGCCCGCTGTTGCACTTTTAGCTGCACTTTAAATGACAAAATGAAGAGAGTTTACCCATTAGAACAGGTATTCTTCACACTTTTCATATGGCTCAGTTTTGGATAAAATCACTGCATAGGGCAATATACAAAAAGGTGACCAAAACTGTCCAAAAACTAAAAGTGCAGATAGGAGCAAATTATCACTCATCCTAAAGATGACTGGGGGCCCGGAATGCAGCACTGACAGTAAAAAACTTCTACCTGTTGTGGGAATGCTAACCCTAACCCTAGCTAGGGTTTCAAATGTACATTCCGGCAGGGTGTCTCAGAAGCCCTCCAAACATCAAAGATGAATTTTTTCCTCAAACTCCAAAAAATCAGTCTCAACCTATCAAAACGGTTTCTAAAAGCTCTAGGAAATGTATCTTCTTTAATAATCTGTCTGGTTTATGCAAATTTTCATGAAGCTGAAAAATGCTTTTAAATGGTAATTAAATCGGCATGCTTTTAATGTCTGGCTAGGGTTAGGGTTACAAGAACCATAGAATTTTGCCTGCTGTTGCACTTTTAGCTGCACTTTAAATGACAAAATGAAGAGAGTTTACCCAGTAGAACAGGTATTCTTCACACTTTTCATCTGGCTCAGTTTTGGATAAAATCAATGGATAGGGCAATATACAAAAAAGTGACCAAAACTGTCCAAAAACTAAAAGTGCAGATAGGAGCAAATTATCACTCATCCTAAAGATAACTGGGGGCCCGGAATGCAGCACTGACAGTAAAAAACTTCTACCTGTTGTGGGAATGCTAACCCTAACCCTAGCTAGGGTTTCAAATGTACATTCCGGCAGGGTGTCTCAGAAGCCCTCCAAACATCAAAGATGAATTTTTTCCTCAAACTCCAAAAAATCAGTCTCAACCTATCAAAACGGTTTCTAAAACCTCTAGGAAATGTATCTTCTTTAATAATCTGTCTGGTTTAGGCAAATTTTCATGAAGCTGAAAAATGCTTTTAAATGGTAGTTAAATCGGAATGCTTTTAATGTCTGGCTAGGGTTAGGGTTACAAGAACCATAGAATTTTGCCCGCTGTTGCACTTTTAGCTGCACTTTAAATGACAAAATGAAGAGAGTTTATCCATTAGAACAGGTATTCTTCACACTTTTCATCTGGCTCAGTTTTTGATAAAATCACTGCATAGGGCATAATACAAAAAGGTGACCAAAACTGTCCGATAACTAAAAGTGCAGATAGGAGGAAATTATCACTCATCCTAAAGATAACTGGGGACCCGGAATGCAGCACTGACAGTAAAAAACTTCTACCTGTTGTGGGAATGCTAAACCTAACTCTAGCTAGAGTTTCAAATGTACATTCCGGCAGCGTGTCTCAGAAGCCCTCCAAACATCAAAGATGAATTTTTTCCTCAAACCAAAAAAAATCAGTCTCAAACTATCAAAACGGTTTCTAAAACCTCTAGGAAAAGTATCTTCTTTAATAATCTGTCTGGTTTAGGCAAATTTTCATGAAGCTGAAAAATGCTGTTAAATGGTAATTAAATCGGCATGCTTTTAATGTCTGGCTAGGGTTAGGGTTACAAGAACCATAGAATTTTGCCCGCTGTTGCATTTTTAGCTGCACTTTAAATGTCAATATGAAGAGAGTTTATCCATTAGAACACATATTTTTCACACTTTTCATCTGGCTCAGTTTTTGATAAAATCACTGCATAGGACAATATACAAAAAGGTGACCAAAACTGTCCGAAAACTAAAAGTGCAGATAGGAGCAAATTATCACTCATCCTAAAGATAACTGGGGACCCGGAATGCAGCACTGACAGTAAAAAACTTCTACCTGTTGTGGGAATGCTAAACCTAACTCTAGCTAGGGTTTCAAATGTGCATTCCAGCAGGGTGTCTCAGAAGCCCTCCAAACATCAAAGTTGAATTTTTTCCTCAAACTCCAAAAAATCAGTCTCAAACTATCAAAACGGTTTCTAAAACCTCTAGGAAAAGTATCTTCTTTAATAATCTGTCTGGTTTAGGCAAATTTTCATGAAGCTGAAAAATGCTGTTAAATGGTAGTTAAATCGGAATGCTTTTAATGTCTGGCTAGGGTTAGGGTTACAAGAACCATAGAATTTTGCCCGCTGTTGCACTTTTAGCTGCACTTTAAATGACAAAATGAAGAGAGTTTACCCATTAGAACAGGTATTCTTCACACTTTTCATATGGCTCAGTTTTGGATAAAATCACTGCATAGGGCAATATACAAAAAGGTGACCAAAACTGTCCAAAAACTAAAAGTGCAGATAGGAGCAAATTATCACTCATCCTAAAGATGACTGGGGGGCCGGAATGCAGCACTGACAGTAAAAAACTTCTACCTGTTGTGGGAATGCTAACCCTAACCCTAGCTAGGGTTTCAAATGTACATTCCGGCAGGGTGTCTCAGAAGCCCACCAAACATCAAAGATAAATTTTTTCCTCAAACTCCAAAAAATCAGTCTCAACCTATCAAAACGGTTTCTAAAACCTCTAGGAAATGTATCTTCTTTAATAATCTGTCTGGTTTAGGCAAATTTTCATGAAGCTGAAAAATGCTGTTAAATGGTAATTAAATCGGCATGCTTTTAATGTCTGGCTAGGGTTAGGGTTACAAGAACCATAGAATTTTGCCCGCTGTTGCACTTTTAGCTGCACTTTAAATGACAAAATGAAGAGAGTTTACCCAGTAGAACAGGTATTCTTCACACTTTTCATCTGGCTCAGTTTTGGATAAAATCAATGGATAGGGCAATATACAAAAAAGTGACCAAAACTGTCCAAAAACTAAAAGTGCAGATAGGAGCAAATTATCACTCATCCTAAAGATAACTGGGGGCCCGGAATGCAGCACTGACAGTAAAAAACTTCTACCTGTTGTGGGAATGCTAACCCTAACCCTAGCTAGGGTTTCAAATGTACATTCCGGCAGGGTGTCTCAGAAGCCCTCCAAACATCAAAGATGAATTTTTTCCTCAAACTCCAAAAAATCAGTCTCAACCTATCAAAACGGTTTCTAAAAGCTCTAGGAAATGTATCTTCTTTAATAATCTGTCTGGTTTAGGCAAATTTTCATGAAGCTGAAAAATGCTTTTAAATGGTAGTTAAATCGGAATGCTTTTAATGTCTGGCTAGGGTTAGGGTTACAAGAACCATAGAATTTTGCCCGCTGTTGCACTTTTAGCTGCACTTTAAATGACAAAATGAAGAGAGTTTATCCATTAGAACAGGTATTCTTCACACTTTTCATCTGGCTCAGTTTTTGATAAAATCACTGCATAGGGCATAATACAAAAAGGTGACCAAAACTGTCCGATAACTAAAAGTGCAGATAGGAGGAAATTATCACTCATCCTAAAGATAACTGGGGACCCGGAATGCAGCACTGACAGTAAAAAACTTCTACCTGTTGTGGGAATGCTAAACCTAACTCTAGCTAGAGTTTCAAATGTACATTCCGGCAGCGTGTCTCAGAAGCCCTCCAAACATCAAAGATGAATTTTTTCCTCAAACCAAAAAAATCAGTCTCAAACTATCAAAACGGTTTCTAAAACCTCTAGGAAAAGTATCTTCTTTAATAATCTGTCTGGTTTAGGCAAATTTTCATGAAGCTGAAAAATGCTGTTAAATGGTAATTAAATCGGCATGCTTTTAATGTCTGGCTAGGGTTAGGGTTACAAGAACCATAGAATTTTGCCCGCTGTTGCATTTTTAGCTGCACTTTAAATGTCAATATGAAGAGAGTTTATCCATTAGAACACGTATTTTTCACACTTTTCATCTGGCTCAGTTTTTGATAAAATCACTGCATAGGGCAATATACAAAAAGGTGACCAAAACTGTCCGAAAACTAAAAGTGCAGATAGGAGCAAATTATCACTCATCCTAAAGATAACTGGGGACCCGGAATGCAGCACTGACAGTAAAAAACTTCTACCTGTTGTGGGAATGCTAAACCTAACTCTAGCTAGGGTTTCAAATGTGCATTCCAGCAGGGTGTCTCAGAAGCCCTCCAAACATCAAAGTTGAATTTTTTCCTCAAACTCCAAAAAATCAGTCTCAAACTATCAAAACGGTTTCTAAAACCTCTAGGAAAAGTATCTTCTTTAATAATCTGTCTGGTTTAGGCAAATTTTCATGAAGCTGAAAAATGCTGTTAAATGGTAGTTAAATCGGAATGCTTTTAATGTCTGGCTAGGGTTAGGGTTACAAGAACCATAGAATTTTGCCCGCTGTTGCACTTTTAGCTGCACTTTAAATGACAAAATGAAGAGAGTTTACCCATTAGAACAGGTATTCTTCACACTTTTCATATGGCTCAGTTTTGGATAAAATCACTGCATAGGGCAATATACAAAAAGGTGACCAAAACTGTCCAAAAACTAAAAGTGCAGATAGGAGCAAATTATCACTCATCCTAAAGATGACTGGGGGGCCGGAATGCAGCACTGACAGTAAAAAACTTCTACCTGTTGTGGGAATGCTAACCCTAACCCTAGCTAGGGTTTCAAATGTACATTCCGGCAGGGTGTCTCAGAAGCCCACCAAACATCAAAGATAAATTTTTTCCTCAAACTCCAAAAAATCAGTCTCAACCTATCAAAACGGTTTCTAAAACCTCTAGGGAATGTATCTTCTTTAATAATCTGTCTGGTTTAGGCAAATTTTCATGAAGCTGAAAAATGCTGTTAAATGGTAATTAAATCGGCATGCTTTTAATGTCTGGCTAGGGTTAGGGTTACAAGAACCATAGAATTTTGCCCGCTGTTGCACTTTTAGCTGCACTTTAAATGACAAAATGAAGAGAGTTTACCCAGTAGAACAGGTATTCTTCACACTTTTCATCTGGCTCAGTTTTGGATAAAATCAATGGATAGGGCAATATACAAAAAAGTGACCAAAACTGTCCAAAAACTAAAAGTGCAGATAGGAGCAAATTATCACTCATCCTAAAGATAACTGGGGACCCGGAATGCAGCACTGACAGTAAAAAACTTCTACCTGTTGTGGGAATGCTAAACCTAACTCTAGCTAGGGTTTCAAATGTACATTCCAGCAGGGTGTCTCAGAAGCCCTCCAAACATCAAAGTTGAATTTTTTCCTCAAACTCCAAAAAATCAGTCTCAAACTATCAAAACGGTTTCTAAAACCTCTAGGAAAAGTATCTTCTTTAATAATCTGTCTGGTTTAGGCAAATTTTCATGAAGCTGAAAAATGCTGTTAAATGGTAGTTAAATCGGATTGCTTTTAATGTCTGGCTAGGGTTAGGGTTACAAGAACCATAGAATTTTGCCCGCTGTTGCACTTTTAGCTGCACTTTAAATGACAAAATGAAGAGAGTTTACCCATTAGAACAGGTATTCTTCACACTTTTCATATGGCTCAGTTTTGGATAAAATCACTGCATAGGGCAATATACAAAAAGGTGACCAAAACTGTCCAAAAACTAAAAGTGCAGATAGGAGCAAATTATCACTCATCCTAAAGATGACTGGGGGCCCGGAATGCAGCACTGACAGTAAAAAACTTCTACCTGTTGTGGGAATGCTAACCCTAACCCTAGCTAGGGTTTCAAATGAACATTCCGGCAGCGTGTCTCAGAAGCCCTCCAAACATCAAAGATGAATTTTTTCCTCAAACCAAAAAAAAATCAGTCTCAAACTATCAAAACGGTTTCTAAAACCTCTAGGAAATGTATCTTCTTTAATAATCTGTCTGGTTTAGGCAAATTTTCATGAAGCTGAAAAATGCTGTTAAATGGTAATTAAATCGGCATGCTTTTAATGTCTGGCTAGGGTTAGGGTTACAAGAACGATAGAATTTTGCCCGCTGTTGCATTTTTAGCTGCACTTTAAATGTCAATATGAAGAGAGTTTATCCATTAGAACACGTATTTTTCACACTTTTCATCTGGCTCAGTTTTGGATAAAATCACTGGATAGGGCAATATACAAAAAGGTGACCAAAACTGTCCAAAAACTAAAAGTGCAGATAGGAGCAAATTATCACTCATCCTAAAGATAACTGGGGACCCGGAATGCAGCACTGACAGTAAAAAACTTCTACCTGTTGTGGGAATGCTAAACCTAACTCTAGCTAGGGTTTCAAATGTGCATTCCAGCAGGGTGTCTCAGAAGCCCTCCAAACATCAAAGTTGAATTTTTTCCTCAAACTCCAAAAAATCAGTCTCAAACTATCAAAACGGTTTCTAAAACCTCTAGGAAATGTATCTTCTTTAATAATCTGTCTGGTTTAGGCAAATTTTCATGAAGCTGAAAAATGCTGTTAAATGGTAATTAAATCGGCATGCTTTTAATGTCTGGCTAGGGTTAGGGTTACAAGAACCATAGAATTTTGCCCCCTGTTGCACTTTTAGTTGCACTTTAAATGTCAATATGAAGAGAGTTTATCCATTAGAACACGTATTTTTCACACTTTTCATCTGGCTCAGTTTTTGATAAAATCACTGCATAGGGCAATATACAAAAAGGTGACCAAAACTGTCCGAAAACTAAAAGTGCAGATAGGAGCAAATTATCACTCATCCTAAAGATAACTGGGGACCCGGAATGCAGCACTGACAGTAAAAAACTTCTACCTGTTGTGGGAATGCTAAACCTAACTCAAGCTAGGGTTTCAAATGTGCATTCCAGCAGGGTTTCTCAGAAGCCCTCCAAACATCAAAGTTGAATTTTTTCCTCAAACTCCAAAAAATCAGTCTCAAACTATCAAAACGGTTTCTAAAACCTCTAGGAAAAGTATCTTCTTTAATAATCTGTCTGGTTTAGGCAAATTTTCATGAAGCTGAAAAATGCTGTTAAATGGTAGTTAAATCGGAATGCTTTTAATGTCTGGCTAGGGTTAGGGTTACAAGAACCATAGAATTTTGCCCGCTGTTGCACTTTTAGCTGCACTTTAAATGACAAAATGAAGAGAGTTTACCCAGTAGAACAGGTATTCTTCACACTTTTCATCTGGCTCAGTTTTGGATAAAATCAATGGATAGGGCAATATACAAAAAAGCGACCAAAACTGTCCAAAAACTAAAAGTGCAGATAGGAGCAAATTATCACTCATCCTAAAGATAACTGGGGACCCGGAATGCAGCACTGACAGTAAAAAACTTCTACCTGTTGTGGGAATGCTAAACCTAACTCTAGCTAGGGTTTCAAATGTGCATTCCAGCAGGGTGTCTCAGAAGCCCTCCAAACATCAAAGTTGAATTTTTTCCTCAAACTCCAAAAAATCAGTCTCAAACTATCAAAACGGTTTCAAAAACCTCTAGGAAAAGTATCTTCTTTAATAATCTGTCTGGTTTAGGCAAATTTTCATGAAGCTGAAAAATGCTGTTAAATGGTAGTTAAATCGGATTGCTTTTATTGTCTGGCTAGGGTTAGGGTTACAAGAACCATAGAATTTTGCCTGCTGTTGCACTTTTAGCTGCACTTTAAATGACAAAATGAAGAGAGTTTACCCAGTAGAACAGGTATTCTTCACACTTTTCATCTGGCTCAGTTTTGGATAAAATCAATGGATAGGGCAATATACAAAAAAGTGACCAAAACTGTCCAAAAACTAAAAGTGCAGATAGGAGCAAATTATCACTCATCCTAAAGATAACTGGGGGCCCGGAATGCAGCACTGACAGTAAAAAACTTCTACCTGTTGTGGGAATGCTAACCCTAACCCTAGCTAGGGTTTCAAATGTACATTCCGGCAGGGTGTCTCAGAAGCCCTCCAAACATCAAAGATGAATTTTTTCCTCAAACTCCAAAAAATCAGTCTCAACCTATCAAAACGGTTTCTAAAAGCTCTAGGAAATGTATCTTCTTTAATAATCTGTCTGGTTTAGGCAAATTTTCATGAAGCTGAAAAATGCTTTTAAATGGTAATTAAATCGGCATGCTTTTAATGTCTGGCTAGGGTTAGGGTTACAAGAACCATAGAATTTTGCCTGCTGTTGCACTTTTAGCTGCACTTTAAATGACAAAATGAAGAGAGTTTACCCAGTAGAACAGGTATTCTTCACACTTTTCATCTGGCTCAGTTTTGGATAAAATCAATGGATAGGGCAATATACAAAAAAGTGACCAAAACTGTCCAAAAACTAAAAGTGCAGATAGGAGCAAATTATCACTCATCCTAAAGATAACTGGGGGCCCGGAATGCAGCACTGACAGTAAAAAACTTCTACCTGTTGTGGGAATGCTAACTCTAACCCTAGCTAGGGTTTCAAATGTACATTCCGGCAGGGTGTCTCAGAAGCCCTCCAAACATCAAAGTTGAATTTTTTCCTCAAGCTCCAAAAAATCAGTCTCAAACTATCAAAACGGTTTCTAAAACCTCTAGGAAAAGTATCTTCTTTAATAATCTGTCTGGTTTAGGCAAATTTTCATGAAGCTGAAAAATGCTGTTAAATGGTAGTTAAATCGGAATGCTTTTAATGTCTGGCTAGGGTTAGGGTTACAAGAACCATAGAATTTTGCCCGCTGTTGCACTTTTAGCTGCACTTTAAATGACAAAATGAAGAGAGTTTACCCATTAGAACAGGTATTCTTCACACTTTTCATATGGCTCAGTTTTGGATAAAATCACTGCATAGGGCAATATACAAAAAGGTGACCAAAACTGTCCAAAAACTAAAAGTGCAGATAGGAGAAAATTATCACTCATCCTAAAGATGACTGGGGGCCCGGAATGCAGCACTGACAGTAAAAAACTTCTACCTGTTGTGGGAATGCTAACCCTAACCCTAGCTACGGTTTCAAATGTACATTCCGGCAGGGTATCTCAGAAGCCCTCCAAACATCAAAGATGAATTTTTTCCTCAAACTCCAAAAAATCAGTCTCAACCTATCAAAACGGTTTCTAAAACCTCTAGGAAAAGTATCTTCTTTAATAATCTGACTGGTTTAGGCAAATTTTCATGAAGCTGAAAAATGCTGTTAAATGGTAGTTAAATCGGAATGCTTTTAATGTCTGGCTAGGGTTAGGGTTACAAGAACCATAGAATTTTGCCCGCTGTTGCACTTTTAGCTGCACTTTAAATGATAAAATGAAGAGAGTTTATCCATTAGAACAGGTATTCTTCACACTTTTCATCTGGCTCAGTTTTTGATAAAATCACTGCATAGGGCATAATACAAAAAGGTGACCAAAACTGTCCGATAACTAAAAGTGCAGATAGGAGGAAATTATCACTCATCCTAAAGATAACTGGGGACCCGGAATGCAGCACTGACAGTAAAAAACTTCTACCTGTTGTGGGAATGCTAAACCTTACTCTAGCTAGAGTTTCAAATGTACATTCCGGCACCGTGTCTCAGAAGCCCTCCAAACATCAAAGATGAATTTTTTCCTCAAACCAAAAAAAATCAGTCTCAAACTATCAAAACGGTTTCTAAAACCTCTAGGAAAAGTATCTTCTTTAATAATCTGTCTGGTTTAGGCAAATTTTCATGAAGCTGAAAAATGCTGTTAAATGGTAATTAAATCGGAATGCTTTTAATGTCTGGCTAGGGTTAGGGTTACAAGAACCATAGAATTTTGCCCGCTGTTGCACTTTTAGCTGCACTTTAAATGACAAAATGAAGAGAGTTTATCCATTAGAACAGGTATTCTTCACACCTTTCATCTGGCTCAGTTTTTGATAAAATTACTGCATAGGGCAATATACAAAAAGGTGACCAAAACTGTCCGAAAACAAAATTTCCAGATAGGATCAAATTATCACTCATCCTAAAGATAACTGGGGACCCGGAATGCAGCACTGACAGTAAAAAACTTCTACCTGTTGTGGGAATGCTAAAGCTAACTCTAGCTAGGGTTTCAAATGTGCATTCCAGCAGGGTGTCTCAGAAGCCCTCCAAACATCAAAGTTGAATTTTTTCCTCAAACTCCAAAAAATCAGTCTCAAACTATCAAAACGGTTTCTAAAACCTCTAGGAAAAGTATCTTCTTTAATAATCTGTCTGGTTTAGGCAAATTTTCATGAAGCTGAAAAATGCTGTTAAATGGTAGTTTAATCGGAATGCTTTTAATGTCTGGCTAGGGTTAGGGTTACAATAACCATAGAATTTTGCCCGCTGTTCCACTTTTAGTTGCACTTTAAATGACAAAATGAAGAGAGTTTACCCATTAGAACAGGTATTCACACTTTTTATATGGCTCAGTTTTGGATAAAATCACTGCATAGGGCAATATACAAAAAGGTGACCAAAACTGTCCAAAAACTAAAAGTGCAGATAGGAGCAAATTATCACTCATCCTAAAGATGACTGGGGGCCCGGAATGCAGCACTGACAGTAAAAAACTTCTACCTGTTGTGGGAATGCTAACCCTAACCCTAGCTAGGGTTTCAAATGTACATTCCGGCAGGGTGTCTCAGAAGCCCTCCAAATATCAAAGTTGAATTTTTTCCTCAAACCAAAAAAAATCAGTCTCAAACTATCAAAACGGTTTTTAAAATCTCTAGGAAATGTATCTTCTTTAATAATCTGTCTTGTTCAGGAAAATTTTCATGAAGCTGAAAAATGCTGTTAAATGGTAGTTAAATCGGAATGCTTTTAATGTCTGGCTAGGGTTAGGGTTACAAGAACCATAGAATTGTGCCCGCTGTTGCACTTTTAGCTGCACTTTAAATGACAAAATGAAGAGAGTTTACCCATTAGAACAGGTATTCTTCACACTTTTCATCTTGCTCAGTTTTGGATAAAATCAATGGATAGGGCAATATACAAAAAAGTGACCAATACTGTCCAAAAACTAAAAGTGCAGATAGGAGCAAATTATCACTCATCTTAAAGATAACTGGGGGCCCGGAATGCAGCACTGACAGTAAAAAACTTCTACCTGTTGTGGGAATGCTAACCCTAACCCTAGCTAGGGTTTCAAATGTACATTCTGGCAGTGTGTCTCAGAAGCCCTCCAAACATCAAAGATGAATTTTTTCCTCAAACCAAAAAAAATCAGTCTCAAACTATCAAAACGGTTTCAAAAACCTCTAGGAAATTTATCTTCTTTAATATTCTTTCTGGTTTAGGCAAATTTTCATGAAGCTGAAAAATGCTGTTAAATGGTAGTTAAATCGGAATGCTTTTAATGTCTGGCTAGGGTTAGGGTTACAAGAACCATAGAATTGTGCCCGCTGTTGCACTTTTAGCTGCACTTTAAATGACAAAATGAAAAGAGTTTATCCATTAGAACAGGTATTCTTCACACTTTTCATCTGGCTCAGTTTTTGATAAAATCACTGCATAGGGCAATATACAAAAAGGTGACCAAAACTGTCCGAAAACTAAAAGTGCAGAATGGATCAAATTATCACTCATCCTAAAGATGACTGGGGGCCCGGAATGCAGCACTGACAGTAATAAAATTCTACCTGTTGTGGGAATGCTAACCCTAACCCTAGCTAGGGTTTCAAATGTACATTCCGGCAGCGTGTCTCAGAAGCCCTCCAAACATCAAAGATGAATTTTTTCCTCAAACCAAAAAAAATCAGTCTCAAACTATCAAAACGGTTTCAAAAACCTCTAGGAAATGTATCTTCTTTAATAATCTGTCTGGTTTAGGCAAATTTTCATGAAGCTGAAAAATGCTGTTAAATGGTAATTAAATCGGCATGCTTTTAATGTCTGGCTAGGGTTAGGGTTACAAGAACCATAGAATTGTGCCGGCTGTTGCACTTTTAGCTGCACTTTAAATGTCAATATGAAGAGAGTTTACCCATTAGAACAGGTATTCTTCACACTTTTCATCTGGCTCAGTTTTGGATAAAATCACTGCATAGGGCAATATACAAAAAGGTGACCGAAACTGTCCAAAAACTAAAAGTGCAGATAGGAGCAAATTATCACTCATCCTAAAGATGACTGGGGGCCCGGAATGCAGCACTGACAGTAAAAAACTTCTACCTGTTGTGGGAATGCTAACCCTAACCCTAGCTAGCGTTTCAAATGTTCATTCCGGCAGGGTGTCTCAGAAGCCCTCCAAACATCAAAGATGAATTTTTTCCTCAAACTCCAAAAAATCAGTCTCAACCTATCAAAACGGTTTCTAAAACCTCTAGGAAAAGTATCTTCTTTAATAATCTGACTGGTTTAGGCAAATTTTCATGAAGCTGAAAAATGCTATTAAATGGTAGTTAAATCGGCATGCTTTTAATGTCTGGCTAGGGTTAGGGTTACAAGAACCATAGAATTTTGCCCGCTGTTGCACTTTTAGCTGCACTTTAAATGACAAAATGAAGAGAGTTTACCCATTAGATCAGGTATTCTTCACACTTTTCATCTGGCTCAGTTTTGGATAAAATCACTGGATAGGGCAATATACAAAAAGGTGACCAAAACTGTCCGAAAACTAAAAGTGCAGATAGGAGAAATTTATCACTCATCCTAAAGATAACTGGAGGCCCGGAATGCAGCACTGAAAGTAAAAAACTTCTACCTTTTGTGGGAATGCTAACCCTAACCCTAGCTAGGGTTTCAAATGTGGATTCCAGCAGGGTGTCTCAGAAGCCCTCCAACAATCAAAGTTGAATTTTTTTCTCAAACCAAAAAAAATCAGTCTCTAACTATCAAAACGGTTTCTAAAGCCTCTAGGAAATGTATCTTCTTTAATAATCTGTCTGGTTTAGGCAAATTTTCATGAAGCTGAAAAATGCTGTTAAATGGTAGTTAAATCGGCATGCTTTTAATGTCTGGCTAGGGTTAGGGTTACAAGAACCATAGAATTTTGCCCGCTGTTGCAATTTTAGCTGCACTTTAAATGTCAATATGAAGAGAGCTTACCCATTAGAACAGGTATTCTTCACACTTTTCATCTGGCTCAGTTTTGGATAAAATCACTGCATAGGGCAATATACAAAAAGGTGACCAAAACTGTCCGAAAACTAAAAGTGTAGATAGGAGCAAATTATCACTCATCCTAAAGATAACTGGGGGCCCGGAATGCAGCACTGACAGTAAAAAACTTCTACCTGTTGTGGGAATGCTAACCCTAACCCTAGCTAGGGTTTCAAATGTACATTCTGGCAGGGTGTCTCAGGAGCCCTCCAAACATCAAAGTTGAATTTTTTCCTCAAACTCCAAAAAATCAGTCTCAACCTATCAAAACGGTTTCTAAAACCTCTAGGAAATGTATCTTGTTTAATAATCTGTCTGGTTTAGGCAAATTTTCATGAAGCTGAAAAATGCTGTTAAATGGTTGTTAAATCGGCACGCTTTTAATGCCTGGCTAGGGTTAGGGTTACAAGAACCATAGAATTGTGCCCGCTGTTGCACTTTTAGCTGCACTTTAAATGACAAAATGAAGAGAGCTTACCCATTAGAACAGGTATTCTTCACACTTTTCATCTGGTTCAGTTTTGGATAAAATCACTGCATAGGGCAATATACAAAAAGGTGACCAAAACTGTCCGAAATCTAAAAGTGCAGATAGGAGCAAATTATCACTCATCCTAAAGATAACTGGGGACCCGGAATGCAGCACTGACAGTAAAAAACTTCTACCTGTTGTGGGAATGCTAAACCTAACTCTAGCTAGGGTTTCAAATGTACATTCCCGCAGGGTGTCTCAGAAGCCCTCCAAACATCAAAGTTGAAGTTTTTCCTCAAACCAAAAAAAATCAGTCTCAAACTATCAAAACGGTTTTTAAAATCTCTAGGAAATGTATCTTCTTTAATAATCTGTCTTGTTCAGGCAAATTTTCATGAAGCTGAAAAATGCTGTTAAATGGTAGTTAAATCGGCATGCTTTTAATGCCTGGCTAGGGTTAGGGTTACAAGAACCATAGAATTGTGCCCGCTGTTGCACTTTTAGCTGCACTTTAAATGACAAATTGAAGAGAGTTTAAACATTAGAACAGGAATTCTTCACACTTTTCATCTGGCTCAGTTTTGGATAAAATCAATGGATAGGGCAATATACAAAAAGGTGACCAAAACTGTCCAAAAACTAAAAGTGCAGATAGGAGCAAATTATCACTCATCCTAAAGATAACTGGGGGCCCGGAATGCAGCACTGACAGTAAAAAACTTCTACCTGTTGTGGGAGTGTTATCCCTGACCCTAGCTAGGGTTTCAAAAGTACATTCTGGCAGGGTGTCTCAGAAGCCCTCCAAACATGAAAGATGATTTTTTTCCTCAAACCAAAAAAAATCAGTCTCAAACTATCAAAACGGTTTCAAAAACCTCTAGGAAATGTATCTTCTTTAATAATCTGTCTGGTTTAGGCAAATTTTCATGAAGCTGAAAAATGCTGTTAAATGGTAGTTAAATCGGCATGCTTTTAATGTCTGGCTAGGGTTAGGGTTACAAGAACCATAGAATTTTGCCCGCTGTTGCAATTTTAGCTGCACTTTAAATGTCAATATGAAGAGAGTTTACCCATTAGAACAGGTATTCTTCACACTTTTCATCTGGCTCATTTTAGGATAAAATCACTGGATAGGGCAATATACAAAAAGGTGACCAAAACTGTCCGAAAACTAAAAGTGCAGATAGGAGAAAATTATCACTCATCCTAAAGATAATTGGAGGCCCGGAATGCAGCACTGACAGTAAAAAACTTCTACCTGTTGTGGGAATGCTAACCCTAACCCTAGCTAGGGTTTCAAATGTACATTCTGGCAGGGTGTCTCAGAAGCCCTCCAAACATCAAAGATGAATTTTTTCCTCAAACTCCAAAAAATCAGTCTCAACCTATCAAGACGGTTTTTAAAACCTCTAGGAAATGTATCTTCTTTAATAATCTGACTGGTTTAGGCAAATTTTCATAAAGCTGAAAAATGCTGTTAAATGGTAGTTAAATTGGCATGCTTTTAATGTCTGGCTAGGGTTAGGGTTACAAGAACCATAGAATTTTTCCTGCTGTTGCACTTTTAGCTGCACTTTAAATGTCAATATGAAGAGAGTTTACCCATTAGAACAGGTATTCTTCACACTTTTCATCTGGCTCAGTTTTGGATAAAATCAATGGATAGGGCAATATACAAAAAAGTGACCAAAACTGTCCAAAAACTAAAAGTGCAGATAGGAACAAATTATCACTCATCCTAAAGATAACTGGGGGCCCGGAATGCAGCACTGACAGTTAAAAACTTCTACCTGTTGTGGGAATGCTAACCCTAACCCTAGATAGGGTTTCAAATGTAAATTCCGGCAGCGTGTCTCAGAAGCCCTCCAAACATCAAAGATGAATTTTTTCCTCAAAAAAAAAAAATCAGTCTCAAACTATCAAAACGGTTTCAAAAACCTCTAGGAAATGTATCTTCTTTAATATTCTGTCTGGTTCAGGCAAATTTTCATGAAGCTGAAAAATGCTGTTAAATGGTAGTTAAATCGGCATGCTTTTAATGTCTGGCTAGGGTTAGGGTTACAAGAACCATAGAATTTTGCCCGCTGTTGCAATTTTAGCTGCACTTTAAATGTCAATATGAAGAGAGTTTACCCATTAGAACAGGTATTCTTCACACTTTAAATCTGGCTTATTTTAGGATAAAATCACTGGATAAGGCAATATACAAAAAGGTGACCAAAACTGTCCGAAAACTAAAAGTGCAGATAGGAGAAAATTATCACTCATCCTAAAGATAATTGGAGGCCCGGAATGCAGCACTGACAGTAAAAAACTTCTACCTGTTGTGGGAATGCTAACCCTAACCCTAGCTAGGGTTTCAAATGTACATTTTGGCAGGGTGTCTCAGAAGCCCTCCAAACATCAAAGATGAATTTTTTCCTCAAACTCCAAAAAATCAGTCTCAACCTATCAAAACGGTTTTTAAAACCTCTAGGAAATGTATCTTCTTTAATAATCTGTCTGGTTTAGGCAAATTTTCATGAAGCTGAAAAATGCTGTTAAATGGTACTTAAATTGGCATGCTTTTAATGCCTGGCTAGGGTTAGGGTTACAAGAACCATAGAATTGTGCCCGCTGTTGCACTTTTAGCTGCACTTTAAATGACAAAATGAAGAGAGTTTACCCATTAGAACAGTTATTTTTCACACTTTTCATCTGGCTCAGTTTTGGATAAAATCACTGCATAGGGCAATATACAAAAAGGTGACCAAAACTGTCCGAAAACTAAAAGTGCAGATAGGAGCAAATTATCACTCATCCTAAAGATAACTGGGGACCCGGAATGCAGCACTGACAGTAAAAAACTTTTACCTGTTGTGGCAATGCTAAACCTAACTCTAGCTAGGGTTTCAAATGTGCATTCCAGCAGGGTGTCTCAGAAGCCCTCCAAACATCAAAGTTGAATTTTTTCCTCAAACTCCAAAAAATCAGTCTCAAACTATCAAAACGGTTTCTAAAACCTCTAGGAAAAGTATCTTCTTTAATAATCTGTCTGGTTTAGGCAAATTGTAATGAAGCTGAAAATTGCTGTGAAACGGTAGTTAAATTGGCATGCTTTTAATGTCTGGCTAGGGTTAGGGTTACAAGAACCATAGAATTTTGCCCGCTGTTGCACTTTTAGCTGCACTTTAAATGACAAATTGAAGAGAGTTTACCATTAGAACAGGTATTCTTCACACTTTTCATCTGGCTCAGTTTTGGATAAAATCAATGGATAGGGCAATATACAAAAAAGTGACCAAAACTGTCAAAAAACTAAAAGTGCAGATAGGAGCAAATTATCACTCATCCTAAAGATAACTGGGGGCCCGGAATGCAGCACTGACAGTAAAAAACTTCTACCTGTTGTGGGAATGCTAACCCTAACCCTAGCTAGGGTTTCAAATGTATATTCCGGCAGCGTGTCTCAGAAGCCCTCCAAACATCAAAGATGAATTTTTTCCTCAAACCAAAAAAAATCAGTCTCAAACTATCAAAAAGGTTTCAAAAACCTCTAGGAAATGTATCTGCTTTAATATTCTGTCTGGTTTAGGCAAATTTTCATTAAGCTGAAAAATGCTGTTAAATGGTAATTAAATCGGCATGCTTTTAATGTCTGGCTAGGGTTAGGGTTACAAGAACCATAGAATTTTGTCCGCTGTTGCAATTTTAGCTGCACTTTAAATGTCAATATGAAGAGAGTTTACCCATTAGAACAGGTATTCTTCACACTTTTCATCTGGCTCAGTTTTGGATAAAATCACTGGATAGGGCAATATACAAAAAGGTGACCAAAACTGTCCGAAAACTAAAAGTGCAGATAGGAGAAAATTATCACTCATCCTAAAGATAACTGGGGGTCCGGAATGCAGCACTGACAGTAAAAAACTTCTACCTGTTGTGGGAATGCTAACCCTGACCCTAGCTAGGGTTTCAAAAGTACATTCCGGCAGCTTGTCTCAGAAGCCCTCCAAACATCAAAGATGAATTTTTTCCTCAAACTCCAAAAAATCAGTCTCAACCTATCAAAACGGTTTCTAAAACCTCTAGGAAATGTATCTTCTTTAATAATCTGTCTGGTTTAGGCAAATTTTCATGTAGCTGAAAAATGCTGTTAAATGGTAGTTAAATTGGCATGCTTTTAATGCCTGGCTAGGGTTAGGGTTACAAGAACATAGAATTGTGCCCGCTGTTGCACTTTTAGCTGCACTTTAAATGACAAAATGAAGAGAGTTTACCCATTAGAACAGGTATTCTTCACACTTTTCATCTGGCTCAGTTTTTGATAAAATCACTGCATAGGGCAATATACAAAGAGGTGACCAAAACTGTCCGAAAACTAAAAGTGCAGATAGGAGCAAATTATCACTCATCCTAAAGATAACTGGGGACCCGGAATGCAGCACAGACAGTAAAAAACTACTACCTGTTGTGGGAATGCTAACCCTAACCCTAGCTAGGGTTTCAAATGTACATTCTGGCAAGGTGTCTCAGAAGCCCTCCAAAAATCAAAGATGAATTTTTTCCTCAAACTTAAAAAAATCAGTCTCAACCTATCAAAACGGTTTCTAAAACCTCTAGGAAATGTATCTTCTTTAATAATCTGTCTGGTTTAGGCAAATTTTCATGAAGCTGAAAAATGCTGTTAAATGGTAGTTAAATTGGCATGCTTTTAATGCCTGGCTAGGGTTAGGGTTACAAGAACCATAGAATTGTGCCCGCTGTTGCACTTTTAGCTGCACTTTAAATGACAAAATGAAGAGAGTTTACCCATTAGAACAGGGATTCTTCACACTTTTCATCTGGCTCAGTTTTTGATAAAATCACTGCATAGGGCAATATACAAAAAGGTGACCAAAACTATCCGAAAACTAAAAGTGCAGATAGGAGCAAATTATCACTCATCCTAAAGATAACTGGGGACCCGGAATGCAGCACTGACAGTAAAAAACTTCTACCTGTTGTGGGAATGCTACTCCTAACCCTAGCTAGGGTTTCAAATGTACATTCCGGCAGGGTGTCTCAGAAGCCCTCCAAACATCAAAGATTAATTTTTTCCTCAAACTCCAAAAAATCAGTCTCAACCTATCAAAACGGTTTCTAAAACCTCTAGGAAATGTATCTTCTTTAATAATCTGTCTGGTTTAGGCAAATTTTCATGAAGCTGAAAAATGCTGTTAAATGGTTGTTAAATCGGCACAATTTTAATGCCTGGCTAGGGTTAGGGTTACAAGAACCATAGAATTGTGCCCGCTGTTGCAATTTTAGCTGCACTTTAAATGTCAATATGAAGAGAGTTTACCCATTAGAACAGGTATTCTTCACACTTTTCATCTGGCTCAGTTTTGGATAAAATCACTGGATAGGGCAATATACAAAAAGGTGACCAAAACTGTCCGAAAACTAAAAGTGCAGATAGGAGAAAATTATCACTCATCCTAAAGATAACTGGAGGCCCGGAATGCAGCACTGACAGTAAAAAACTTCTACCTGTTGTGGGAATGCTAACCCTAACCCTAGCTAGGGTTTCAAATGTACATTCTGACAGGTTGTCCCAGAAGCCCTCCAAACATCAAAGATGAATTTTTTCCTCAAACTCCAAAAAATCAGTCTCAACCTATCAAAACGGTTTCTAAAACCTCTAGGAAATGTATCTTCTTTAATAATCTGTCTGGTTTAGGCAAATTTTCATGAAGCTGAAAAATGCTGTTAAATGGTACTTAAATTGGCATGCTTTTAATGCCTGGCTAGGGTTAGGGTTACAAGAACCATAGAATTGTGCCCGCTGTTGCACTTTTAGCTGCACTTTAAATGACAAAATGAAGAGAGTTTACCCATTAGAACAGTTATTTTTCACACTTTTCATCTGGCTCAGTTTTGGATAAAATCACTGCATAGGGCAATATACAAAAAGGTGACCAAAACTGTCCGAAAACTAAAAGTGCAGATAGGAGCAAATTATCACTCATCCTAAAGATAACTGGGGACCCGGAATGCAGCACTGACAGTAAAAAACTTTTACCTGTTGTGGCAATGCTAAACCTAACTCTAGCTAGGGTTTCAAATGTGCATTCCAGCAGGGTGTCTCAGAAGCCCTCCAAACATCAAAGTTGAATTTTTTCCTCAAACTCCAAAAAATCAGTCTCAAACTATCAAAACGGTTTCTAAAACCTCTAGGAAAAGTATCTTCTTTAATAATCTGTCTGGTTTAGGCAAATTGTAATGAAGCTGAAAATTGCTGTGAAACGGTAGTTAAATTGGCATGCTTTTAATGTCTGGCTAGGGTTAGGGTTACAAGAACCATAGAATTTTGCCCGCTGTTGCACTTTTAGCTGCACTTTAAATGACAAATTGAAGAGAGTTTACCATTAGAACAGGTATTCTTCACACTTTTCATCTGGCTCAGTTTTGGATAAAATCAATGGATAGGGCAATATACAAAAAAGTGACCAAAACTGTCAAAAAACTAAAAGTGCAGATAGGAGCAAATTATCACTCATCCTAAAGATAACTGGGGGCCCGGAATGCAGCACTGACAGTAAAAAACTTCTACCTGTTGTGGGAATGCTAACCCTAACCCTAGCTAGGGTTTCAAATGTATATTCCGGCAGCGTGTCTCAGAAGCCCTCCAAACATCAAAGATGAATTTTTTCCTCAAACCAAAAAAAATCAGTCTCAAACTATCAAAAAGGTTTCAAAAACCTCTAGGAAATGTATCTGCTTTAATATTCTGTCTGGTTTAGGCAAATTTTCATTAAGCTGAAAAATGCTGTTAAATGGTAATTAAATCGGCATGCTTTTAATGTCTGGCTAGGGTTAGGGTTACAAGAACCATAGAATTTTGCCCGCTGTTGCAATTTTAGCTGCACTTTAAATGTCAATATGAAGAGAGTTTACCCATTAGAACAGGTATTCTTCACACTTTTCATCTGGCTCAGTTTTGGATAAAATCACTGGATAGGGCAATATACAAAAAGGTGACCAAAACTGTCCGAAAACTAAAAGTGCAGATAGGAGAAAATTATCACTCATCCTAAAGATAACTGGGGGTCCGGAATGCAGCACTGACAGTAAAAAACTTCTACCTGTTGTGGGAATGCTAACCCTGACCCTAGCTAGGGTTTCAAAAGTACATTCCGGCAGCTTGTCTCAGAAGCCCTCCAAACATCAAAGATGAATTTTTTCCTCAAACTCCAAAAAATCAGTCTCAACCTATCAAAACGGTTTCTAAAACCTCTAGGAAATGTATCTTCTTTAATAATCTGTCTGGTTTAGGCAAATTTTCATGTAGCTGAAAAATGCTGTTAAATGGTAGTTAAATTGGCATGCTTTTAATGCCTGGCTAGGGTTAGGGTTACAAGAACATAGAATTGTGCCCGCTGTTGCACTTTTAGCTGCACTTTAAATGACAAAATGAAGAGAGTTTACCCATTAGAACAGGTATTCTTCACACTTTTCATCTGGCTCAGTTTTTGATAAAATCACTGCATAGGGCAATATACAAAGAGGTGACCAAAACTGTCCGAAAACTAAAAGTGCAGATAGGAGCAAATTATCACTCATCCTAAAGATAACTGGGGACCCGGAATGCAGCACAGACAGTAAAAAACTACTACCTGTTGTGGGAATGCTAACCCTAACCCTAGCTAGGGTTTCAAATGTACATTCTGGCAAGGTGTCTCAGAAGCCCTCCAAAAATCAAAGATGAATTTTTTCCTCAAACTTAAAAAAATCAGTCTCAACCTATCAAAACGGTTTCTAAAACCTCTAGGAAATGTATCTTCTTTAATAATCTGTCTGGTTTAGGCAAATTTTCATGAAGCTGAAAAATGCTGTTAAATGGTAGTTAAATTGGCATGCTTTTAATGCCTGGCTAGGGTTAGGGTTACAAGAACCATAGAATTGTGCCCGCTGTTGCACTTTTAGCTGCACTTTAAATGACAAAATGAAGAGAGTTTACCCATTAGAACAGGGATTCTTCACACTTTTCATCTGGCTCAGTTTTTGATAAAATCACTGCATAGGGCAATATACAAAAAGGTGACCAAAACTATCCGAAAACTAAAAGTGCAGATAGGAGCAAATTATCACTCATCCTAAAGATAACTGGGGACCCGGAATGCAGCACTGACAGTAAAAAACTTCTACCTGTTGTGGGAATGCTACTCCTAACCCTAGCTAGGGTTTCAAATGTACATTCCGGCAGGGTGTCTCAGAAGCCCTCCAAACATCAAAGATGAATTTTTTCCTCAAACTCCAAAAAATCAGTCTCAACCTATCAAAACGGTTTCTAAAACCTCTAGGAAATGTATCTTCTTTAATAATCTGTCTGGTTTAGGCAAATTTTCATGAAGCTGAAAAATGCTGTTAAATGGTTGTTAAATCGGCACAATTTTAATGCCTGGCTAGGGTTAGGGTTACAAGAACCATAGAATTGTGCCCGCTGTTGCAATTTTAGCTGCACTTTAAATGTCAATATGAAGAGAGTTTACCCATTAGAACAGGTATTCTTCACACTTTTCATCTGGCTCAGTTTTGGATAAAATCACTGGATAGGGCAATATACAAAAAGGTGACCAAAACTGTCCGAAAACTAAAAGTGCAGATAGGAGAAAATTATCACTCATCCTAAAGATAACTGGAGGCCCGGAATGCAGCACTGACAGTAAAAAACTTCTACCTGTTGTGGGAATGCTAACCCTAACCCTAGCTAGGGTTTCAAATGTACATTCTGACAGGTTGTCCCAGAAGCCCTCCAAACATCAAAGATGAATTTTTTCCTCAAACTCCAAAAAATCAGTCTCAACCTATCAAAACGGTTTCTAAAACCTCTAGGAAATGTATCTTCTTTAATAATCTGTCTGGTTTAGGCAAATTTTCATGAAGCTGAAAAATGCTGTTAAATGGTAGTTAAATCGGCACGCTTTTAATGCCTGGCTAGGGTTAGGGTTACAAGAACCATAGAATTGTGCCCACTGTTGCAATTTTAGCTGCACTTTAAATGTCAATATGAAGAGAGTTTACCCATTAGAACAGGTATTATTCACACTTTTCATCTGGCTCAGTTTTGGATAAAATCACTGGATAGGGCAATATACAAAAAGGTGACCAAAACTGTCTGAAAACTAAAAGTGCAGATAGGAGAAAATTATCACTCATCCTAAAGATAACTGGAGGCCCGGAATGCAGCACTGACAGTAAAAAACTACTACCTGTTGTGGGAATGCTAACCCTAACCCTAGCTAGGGT
Organism: Lepisosteus oculatus; assembly: GCF_040954835.1. Classification (NCBI taxonomy): domain Eukaryota; kingdom Metazoa; phylum Chordata; class Actinopteri; order Semionotiformes; family Lepisosteidae; genus Lepisosteus; species Lepisosteus oculatus. The sequence continues at coordinate 140,488 of NW_027167666.1, read as the reverse complement.
TTCAAATGTACATTCTGGCAGGGTGTCTCAGAAGCCCTCCAAACATCAAAGATGAATTTTTTCCTCAAACTCCAAAAAATCAGTCTCAACCTATCAAAACGGTTTCTAAAACCTCTAGGAAATGTATCTTCTTTAATAATCTGTCTGGTTTAGGCAAATTTTCATGAAGCTGAAAAATGCTGTTAAATGGTAGTTAAATTGGCATGCTTTTAATGCCTGGCTAGGGTTAGGGTTACAAGAACATAGAATTGTGCCCGCTGTTGCACTTTTAGCTGCACTTTAAATGACAAAATGAAGAGAGTTTACCCATTAGAACAGGTATTCTTCACACTTTTCATCTGGCTCAGTTTTTGATAAAATCACTGCATAGGGCAATATACAAAGAGGTGACCAAAACTGTCCGAAAACTAAAAGTGCAGATAGGAGCAAATTATCACTCATCCTAAAGATAACTGGGGACCCGGAATGCAGCACTGACAGTAAAAAGCTACTACCTGTTGTGGGAATGCTAACCCTAACCCTAGCTAGGGTTTCAAATGTACATTCTGGCAAGGTGTCTCAGAAGCCCTCCAAAAATCAAAGATGAATTTTTTCCTCAAACTTAAAAAAATCAGTCTCAACCTATCAAAACGGTTTCTAAAACCTCTAGGAAATGTATCTTCTTTAATAATCTGTCTGGTTTAGGCAAATTTTCATGAAGCTGAAAAATGCTGTTAAATGGTAGTTAAATTGGCATGCTTTTAATGCCTGGCTAGGGTTAGGGTTACAAGAACATAGAATTGTGCCCGCTGTTGCACTTTTAGCTGCACTTTAAATGACAAAATGAAGAGAGTTTACCCATTAGAACAGGTATTCTTCACACTTTTCATCTGGCTCAGTTTTTGATAAAATCACTGCATAGGGCAATATACAAAGAGGTGACCAAAACTGTCCGAAAACTAAAAGTGCAGATAGGAGCAAATTATCACTCATCCTAAAGATAACTGGGGACCCGGAATGCAGCACTGACAGTAAAAAACTACTACCTGTTGTGGGAATGCTAACCCTAACCCTAGCTAGGGTTTCAAATGTACATTCTGGCAAGGTGTCTCAGAAGCCCTCCAAAAATCAAAGATGAATTTTTTCCTCAAACTTAAAAAAATCAGTCTCAACCTATCAAAACGGTTTCTAAAACCTCTAGGAAATGTATCTTCTTTAATAATCTGTCTGGTTTAGGCAAATTTTCATGAAGCTGAAAAATGCTGTTAAATGGTTGTTAAATCGGCACAATTTTAATGCCTGGCTAGGGTTAGGGTTACAAGAACCATAGAATTGTGCCCGCTGTTGCAATTTTAGCTGCACTTTAAATGTCAATATGAAGAGAGTTTACCCATTAGAACAGGTATTCTTCACACTTTTCATCTGGCTCAGTTTTGGATAAAATCACTGGATAGGGCAATATACAAAAAGGTGACCAAAACTGTCCGAAAACTAAAAGTGCAGATAGGAGAAAATTATCACTCATCCTAAAGATAACTGGAGGCCCGGAATGCAGCACTGACAGTAAAAAACTTCTACCTGTTGTGGGAATGCTAACCCTAACCCTAGCTAGGGTTTCAAATGTACATTCTGACAGGTTGTCCCAGAAGCCCTCCAAACATCAAAGATGAATTTTTTCCTCAAACTCCAAAAAATCAGTCTCAACCTATCAAAACGGTTTCTAAAACCTCTAGGAAATGTATCTTCTTTAATAATCTGTCTGGTTTAGGCAAATTTTCATGAAGCTGAAAAATGCTGTTAAATGGTAGTTAAATCGGCACGCTTTTAATGCCTGGCTAGGGTTAGGGTTACAAGAACCATAGAATTGTGCCCACTGTTGCAATTTTAGCTGCACTTTAAATGTCAATATGAAGAGAGTTTACCCATTAGAACAGGTATTATTCACACTTTTCATCTGGCTCAGTTTTGGATAAAATCACTGGATAGGGCAATATACAAAAAGGTGACCAAAACTGTCTGAAAACTAAAAGTGCAGATAGGAGAAAATTATCACTCATCCTAAAGATAACTGGAGGCCCGGAATGCAGCACTGACAGTAAAAAACTACTACCTGTTGTGGGAATGCTAACCCTAACCCTAGCTAGGGTTTCAAATGTACATTCTGGCAGGGTGTCTCAGAAGCCCTCCAAACATCAAAGATGAATTTTTTCCTCAAACTCCAAAAAATCAGTCTCAACCTATCAAAACGGTTTCTAAAACCTCTAGGAAATGTATCTTCTTTAATAATCTGTCTGGTTTAGGCAAATTTTCATGAAGCTGAAAAATGCTGTTAAATGGTAGTTAAATTGGCATGCTTTTAATGCCTGGCTAGGGTTAGGGTTACAAGAACCATAGAATTGTGCCCGCTGTTGCACTTTTAGCTGCACTTTAAATGTCAATATGAAGAGAGTTTACCCATTAGAACAGGTATTCTTCACACTTTTCATCTGGCTCAGTTTTGGATAAAATCACTGCATAGGGCAATATACAAAAAGGTGACCAAAACTGTCCGAAAACTAAAAGTGCAGATAGGAGCAAATTATCACTCATCCTAAAGATAACTGGGGACCCGGAATGCAGCACTGACAGTAAAAAACTACTACCTGTTGTGGGAATGCTAACCCTAACCCTAGCTAGGGTTTCAAATGTACATTCTGGCAAGGTGTCTCAGAAGCCCTCCAAAAATCAAAGATGAATTTTTTCCTCAAACTTAAAAAAATCAGTCTCAACCTATCAAAACGGTTTCTAAAACCTCTAGGAAATGTATCTTCTTTAATAATCTGTCTGGTTTAGGCAAATTTTCATGAAGCTGAAAAATGCTGTTAAATGGTAGTTAAATTGGCATGCTTTTAATGCCTGGCTAGGGTTAGGGTTACAAGAACCATAGAATTGTGCCCGCTGTTGCACTTTTAGCTGCACTTTAAATGACAAAATGAAGAGAGTTTACCCATTAGAACAGGGATTCTTCACACTTTTCATCTGGCTCAGTTTTTGATAAAATCACTGCATAGGGCAATATACAAAAAGGTGACCAAAACTATCCGAAAACTAAAAGTGCAGATAGGAGCAAATTATCACTCATCCTAAAGATAACTGGGGACCCGGAATGCAGCACTGACAGTAAAAAACTTCTACCTGTTGTGGGAATGCTACTCCTAACCCTAGCTAGGGTTTCAAATGTACATTCCGGCAGGGTGTCTCAGAAGCCCTCCAAACATCAAAGATGAATTTTTTCCTCAAACTCCAAAAAATCAGTCTCAACCTATCAAAACGGTTTCTAAAACCTCTAGGAAATGTATCTTCTTTAATAATCTGTCTGGTTTAGGCAAATTTTCATGAAGCTGAAAAATGCTGTTAAATGGTTGTTAAATCGGCACAATTTTAATGCCTGGCTAGGGTTAGGGTTACAAGAACCATAGAATTGTGCCCGCTGTTGCAATTTTAGCTGCACTTTAAATGTCAATATGAAGAGAGTTTACCCATTAGAACAGGTATTCTTCACACTTTTCATCTGGCTCAGTTTTGGATAAAATCACTGGATAGGGCAATATACAAAAAGGTGACCAAAACTGTCCGAAAACTAAAAGTGCAGATAGGAGAAAATTATCACTCATCCTAAAGATAACTGGAGGCCCGGAATGCAGCACTGACAGTAAAAAACTTCTACCTGTTGTGGGAATGCTAACCCTAACCCTAGCTAGGGTTTCAAATGTACATTCTGACAGGTTGTCCCAGAAGCCCTCCAAACATCAAAGATGAATTTTTTCCTCAAACTCCAAAAAATCAGTCTCAACCTATCAAAACGGTTTCTAAAACCTCTAGGAAATGTATCTTCTTTAATAATCTGTCTGGTTTAGGCAAATTTTCATGAAGCTGAAAAATGCTGTTAAATGGTAGTTAAATCGGCACGCTTTTAATGCCTGGCTAGGGTTAGGGTTACAAGAACCATAGAATTGTGCCCACTGTTGCAATTTTAGCTGCACTTTAAATGTCAATATGAAGAGAGTTTACCCATTAGAACAGGTATTATTCACACTTTTCATCTGGCTCAGTTTTGGATAAAATCACTGGATAGGGCAATATACAAAAAGGTGACCAAAACTGTCTGAAAACTAAAAGTGCAGATAGGAGAAAATTATCACTCATCCTAAAGATAACTGGAGGCCCGGAATGCAGCACTGACAGTAAAAAACTACTACCTGTTGTGGGAATGCTAACCCTAACCCTAGCTAGGGTTTCAAATGTACATTCTGGCAGGGTGTCTCAGAAGCCCTCCAAACATCAAAGATGAATTTTTTCCTCAAACTCCAAAAAATCAGTCTCAACCTATCAAAACGGTTTCTAAAACCTCTAGGAAATGTATCTTCTTTAATAATCTGTCTGGTTTAGGCAAATTTTCATGAAGCTGAAAAATGCTGTTAAATGGTAGTTAAATTGGCATGCTTTTAATGCCTGGCTAGGGTTAGGGTTACAAGAACATAGAATTGTGCCCGCTGTTGCACTTTTAGCTGCACTTTAAATGACAAAATGAAGAGAGTTTACCCATTAGAACAGGTATTCTTCACACTTTTCATCTGGCTCAGTTTTTGATAAAATCACTGCATAGGGCAATATACAAAGAGGTGACCAAAACTGTCCGAAAACTAAAAGTGCAGATAGGAGCAAATTATCACTCATCCTAAAGATAACTGGGGACCCGGAATGCAGCACTGACAGTAAAAAACTACTACCTGTTGTGGGAATGCTAACCCTAACCCTAGCTAGGGTTTCAAATGTACATTCTGGCAAGGTGTCTCAGAAGCCCTCCAAAAATCAAAGATGAATTTTTTCCTCAAACTTAAAAAAATCAGTCTCAACCTATCAAAACGGTTTCTAAAACCTCTAGGAAATGTATCTTCTTTAATAATCTGTCTGGTTTAGGCAAATTTTCATGAAGCTGAAAAATGCTGTTAAATGGTTGTTAAATCGGCACAATTTTAATGCCTGGCTAGGGTTAGGGTTACAAGAACCATAGAATTGTGCCCGCTGTTGCAATTTTAGCTGCACTTTAAATGTCAATATGAAGAGAGTTTACCCATTAGAACAGGTATTCTTCACACTTTTCATCTGGCTCAGTTTTGGATAAAATCACTGGATAGGGCAATATACAAAAAGGTGACCAAAACTGTCCGAAAACTAAAAGTGCAGATAGGAGAAAATTATCACTCATCCTAAAGATAACTGGAGGCCCGGAATGCAGCACTGACAGTAAAAAACTTCTACCTGTTGTGGGAATGCTAACCCTAACCCTAGCTAGGGTTTCAAATGTACATTCTGACAGGTTGTCCCAGAAGCCCTCCAAACATCAAAGATGAATTTTTTCCTCAAACTCCAAAAAATCAGTCTCAACCTATCAAAACGGTTTCTAAAACCTCTAGGAAATGTATCTTCTTTAATAATCTGTCTGGTTTAGGCAAATTTTCATGAAGCTGAAAAATGCTGTTAAATGGTAGTTAAATTGGCATGCTTTTAATGCCTGGCTAGGGTTAGGGTTACAAGAACATAGAATTGTGCCCGCTGTTGCACTTTTAGCTGCACTTTAAATGACAAAATGAAGAGAGTTTACCCATTAGAACAGGTATTCTTCACACTTTTCATCTGGCTCAGTTTTTGATAAAATCACTGCATAGGGCAATATACAAAGAGGTGACCAAAACTGTCCGAAAACTAAAAGTGCAGATAGGAGCAAATTATCACTCATCCTAAAGATAACTGGGGACCCGGAATGCAGCACTGACAGTAAAAAACTACTACCTGTTGTGGGAATGCTAACCCTAACCCTAGCTAGGGTTTCAAATGTACATTCTGACAGGTTGTCCCAGAAGCCCTCCAAACATCAAAGATGAATTTTTTCCTCAAACTCCAAAAAATCAGTCTCAACCTATCAAAACGGTTTCTAAAACCTCTAGGAAATGTATCTTCTTTAATAATCTGTCTGGTTTAGGCAAATTTTCATGAAGCTGAAAAATGCTGTTAAATGGTAGTTAAATCGGCACGCTTTTAATGCCTGGCTAGGGTTAGGGTTACAAGAACCATAGAATTGTGCCCACTGTTGCAATTTTAGCTGCACTTTAAATGTCAATATGAAGAGAGTTTACCCATTAGAACAGGTATTATTCACACTTTTCATCTGGCTCAGTTTTGGATAAAATCACTGGATAGGGCAATATACAAAAAGGTGACCAAAACTGTCCGAAAACTAAAAGTGCAGATAGGAGAAAATTATCACTCATCCTAAAGATAACTGGAGGCCCGGAATGCAGCACTGACAGTAAAAAACTTCTACCTGTTGTGGGAATGCTAACCCTAACCCTAGCTAGGGTTTCAAATGTACATTCCGGCAGCGTGTCTCAGAAGCCCTCCAAACATCAAAGATGAATTTTTTCCTCAAACCAAAAAAAATCAGTCTCAAACTATCAAAAAGGTTTCAAAAACCTCTAGGAAATGTATCTGCTTTAATATTCTGTCTGGTTTAGGCAAATTTTCATTAAGTTGAAAAATGCTGTTAAATGGTAATTAAATCGGCATGCTTTTAATGTCTGGCTAGGGTTAGGGTTACAGGAACCATAGAATTTTGCCCGCTGTTGCAATTTTAGCTGCACTTTAAATGACAAAATGAAGAGAGTTTACCCATTAGAACAGGTATTCTTCACACTTTTCATCTGGCTCAGTTTTTGATAAAATCACTGCATAGGGCAATATACAAAGAGGTGACCAAAACTGTCCGAAAACTAAAAGTGCAGATAGGAGCAAATTATCACTCATCCTAAAGATAACTGGAGGCCCGGAATGCAGCACTGACAGTAAAAAACTACTACCTGTTGTGGGAATGCTAACCCTAACCCTAGCTAGGGTTTCAAATGTACATTCTGGCAGGGTGTCTCAGAAGCCCTCCAAACATCAAAGATGAATTTTTTCCTCAAACTTCAAAAAATCAGTCTCAACCTATCAAAACGGTTTCTAAAACCTCTAGGAAATGTATCTTCTTTAATAATCTGTCTGGTTTAGGCAAATTTTCATGAAGCTGAAAAATGCTGTTAAATGGTAGTTAAATTGGCATGCTTTTAATGCCTGGCTAGGGTTAGGGTTACAAGAACCATAGAATTGTGCCCGCTGTTGCACTTTTAGCTGCACTTTAAATGACAAAATGAAGAGAGTTTACCCATTAGAACAGGGATTCTTCACACTTTTCATCTGGCTCAGTTTTTGATAAAATCACTGCATAGGGCAATATACAAAAAGGTGACCAAAACTATCCGAAAACTAAAAGTGCAGATAGGAGCAAATTATCACTCATCCTAAAGATAACTGGGGACCCGGAATGCAGCACTGACAGTAAAAATCTTCTACCTGTTGTGGGAATGCTACTCCTAACCCTAGCTAGGGTTTCAAATGTACATTCCGGCAGGGTGTCTCAGAAGCCCTCCAAACATCAAAGATGAATTTTTTCCTCAAACTCCAAAAAATCAGTCTCAACCTATCAAAACGGTTTCTAAAACCTCTAGGAAATGTATCTTCTTTAATAATCTGTCTGGTTTAGGCAAATTTTCATGAAGCTGAAAAATGCTGTTAAATGGTTGTTAAATAAGCACGTTTTTAATGCCTGGCTAGGGTTAGGGTTACAAGAACCATAGAATTGTGCCCGCTGTTGCAATTTTAGCTGCACTTTAAATGTCAATATGAAGAGAGTTTACCCATTAGAACAGGTATTCTTCACACTTTTCATCTGGCTCAGTTTTGGATAAAATCACTGGATAGGGCAATATACAAAAAGGTGACCAAAACTGTCCGAAAACTAAAAGTGCAGATAGGAGAAAATTATCACTCATCCTAAAGATAACTGGAGGCCCGGAATGCAGCACTGACAGTAAAAAACTTCTACCTGTTGTGGGAATGCTAACCCTAACCCTAGCTAGGGTTTCAAATGTACATTCCAGCAGGGTGTCTCAGAAGCCCTCCAAACATCAAAGATGAATTTTTTCCTCAAACTCCAAAAAATCAGTCTCAACCTATCAAAACGGTTTCTAAAACCTCTAGGAAATGTATCTTCTTTAATAATCTGTCTGGTTTAGGCAAATTTTCATGAAGCTGAAAAATGCTGTTAAATGGTACTTAAATTGGCATGCTTTTAATGCCTGGCTAGGGTTAGGGTTACAAGAACCATAGAATTGTGCCCGCTGTTGCACTTTTAGCTGCACTTTAAATGTCAATATGAAGAGAGTTTACCCATTAGAACAGGTATTCTTCACACTTAAAACTAAAAGTGCAGATAGGAGCAAATTATCACTTTAAATGAAAAAATGAAGAGAGTTTACCCATTAGAACAGGTATTCTTCACACTTTTCATATGGCTCAGTTTTGGATAAAATCACTGGATAGGGCAATATACAAAGAGGTGACCAAAACTGTCCAAAAAATAAAGTGCAGATAGGAGCAAATTATCACTCATCCTAAAGATAACTGGGGGTCCGGAATGCAGCACTGACAGTAAAAAACTTCTACCTGTTGTGGGAATGCTAACCCTGACCCTAGCTAGGTTTCAAAAGTACATTCTGGCAGCTTGTCTCAGAAGCCCTCCAAACATCAAAGATGAATTTTTTCCTCAAACTCCAAAAAATCAGTCTCAACCTATCAAAACGGTTTCTAAAACCTCTAGGAAATGTATCTTCTTTAATAATCTGTCTGGTTTAGGCAAATTTTCATGAAGCTGAAAAATGCTTTTAAATGGTAGTTAAATTGGCATGCTTTTAATGCCTGGCTAGGGTTAGGGTTACAAGAACATAGAATTGTGCCCGCTGTTGCACTTTTAGCTGCACTTTAAATGTCAATATGAAGAGAGTTTACCCATTAGAACAGGTATTCTTCACACTTTTCATCTGGCTCAGTTTTGGATAAAATCACTGCATAGGGCAATATACAAAAAGGTGACCAAAACTGTCCGAAAATTAAAAGTGCAGATAGGAGCAAATTATCACTCATCCTAAAGATAACTGGGGACCCGGAATGCAGCACTGACAGTAAAAAACTTTTACCTGTTGTGGCAATGCTAAACCTAACTCTAGCTAGGGTTTCAAATGTGCATTCCAGCAGGGTGTCTCAGAAGCCCTCCAAACATCAAAGTTGAATTTTTTCCTCAAACTCCAAAAAATCAGTCTCAAACTATCAAAACGGTTTCTAAAACCTCTAGGAAAAGTATCTTCTTTAATAATCTGTCTGGTTTAGGCAAATTGTAATGAAGCTGAAAATTGCTGTGAAATGGTAGTTAAATTGGCATGCTTTTAATGTCTGGCTAGGGTTAGGGTTACAAGAACCATAGAATTTTGCCCGCTGTTGCACTTTTAGCTGCACTTTAAATGACAAAATGAAGAGAGTTTACCCATTAGAACAGGTATTCACACTTTTCATATGGCTCAGTTTTGGATAAAATCACTGCATAGGGCAATATACAAAAAGGTGACCAAAACTGTCCAAAAACTAAAAGTGCAGATAGGAGCAAATTATCACTCATCCTAAAGATGACTGGGGGCCCGGAATGCAGCACTGACAGTAAAAAACTTCTACCTGTTGTGGGAATGCTAACCCTAACCCTAGCTAGGGTTTCAAATGTACATTCCGGCAGGGTGTCTCAGAAGCCCTCCAAATATCAAAGTTGAATTTTTTCCTCAAACCAAAAAAAATCAGTCTCAAACTATCAAAACGGTTTTTAAAATCTCTAGGAAATGTATCTTCATTAATAATCTGTCTTGTTCAGGAAAATTTTCATGAAGCTGAAAAATGCTGTTAAATGGTAGTTAAATCGGCATATTTTAATGCCTGGCTAGGGTTAGGGTTACAAGAACCATAGAATTGTGCCCGCTGTTGCACTTTTAGCTGCACTTTAAATGACAAAATGAAGAGAGTTTACCCATTAGAACAGGTATTCTTCACACTTTTCATCTTGCTCAGTTTTGGATAAAATCAATGGATAGGGCAATATACAAAAAAGTGACCAATACTGTCCAAAAACTAAAAGTGCAGATAGGAGCAAATTATCACTCATCTTAAAGATAACTGGGGGCCCGGAATGCAGCACTGACAGTAAAAAACTTCTACCTGTTGTGGGAATGCTAACCCTAACCCTAGCTAGGGTTTCAAATGTACATTCCGGCAGCGTGTCTCAGAAGCCCTCCAAACATCAAAGATGAATTTTTTCCTCAAACCAAAAAAAATCAGTCTCAAACTATCAAAAAGGTTTCAAAAACCTCTAGGAAATGTATCTGCTTTAATATTCTGTCTGGTTTAGGCAAATTTTCATTAAGTTGAAAAATGCTGTTAAATGGTAATTAAATCGGCATGCTTTTAATGTCTGGCTAGGGTTAGGGTTACAGGAACCATAGAATTTTGCCCGCTGTTGCAATTTTAGCTGCACTTTAAATGACAAAATGAAGAGAGTTTACCCATTAGAACAGGTATTCTTCACACTTTTCATCTGGCTCAGTTTTTGATAAAATCACTGCATAGGGCAATATACAAAGAGGTGACCAAAACTGTCCGAAAACTAAAAGTGCAGATAGGAGCAAATTATCACTCATCCTAAAGATAACTGGGGACCCGGAATGCAGCACTGACAGTAAAAAACTTCTACCTGTTGTGGGAATGCTAAACCTAACTCTAGCTAGGGTTTCAAATGTACATTCCGGCAGGGTGTCTCAGAAGCCCTCCAAACATCAAAGATGAATTTTTTCCTCAAACTCCAAAAAATCAGTCTCAACCTATCAAAACGGTTTCTAAAACCTCTAGGAAATGTATCTTCTTTAATAATCTGTCTGGTTTAGGCAAAATTTCATGAAGCTGAAAAATGCTGTTAAATGGTTGTTAAATCGGCACGCTTTTAATGCCTGGCTAGGGTTAGGGTTACAAGAACCATAGAATTGTGCCCGCTGTTGCAATTTTAGCTGCACTTTAAATGTCAATATGAAGAGAGTTTACCCATTAGAACAGGTATTCTTCACACTTTTCATCTGGCTCAGTTTTGGATAAAATCACTGGATAGGGCAATATACAAAAAGGTGACCAAAACTGTCCGAAAACTAAAAGTGCAGATAGGAGAAAATTATCACTCATCCTAAAGATAACTGGAGGCCCGGAATGCAGCACTGACAGTAAAAAACTACTACCTGTTGTGGGAATGCTAACCCTAACCCTAGCTAGGGTTTCAAATGTACATTCTGGCAGGGTGTCTCAGAAGCCCTCCAAACATCAAAGATGAATTTTTTCCTCAAACTTCAAAAAATCAGTCTCAACCTATCAAAACGGTTTCTAAAACCTCTAGGAAATGTATCTTCTTTAATAATCTGTCTGGTTTAGGCAAATTTTCATGAAGCTGAAAAATGCTGTTAAATGGTAGTTAAATTGGCATGCTTTTAATGCCTGGCTAGGGTTAGGGTTACAAGAACCATAGAATTGTGCCCGCTGTTGCACTTTTAGCTGCACTTTAAATGACAAAATGAAGAGAGTTTACCCATTAGAACAGGGATTCTTCACACTTTTCATCTGGCTCAGTTTTTGATAAAATCACTGCATAGGGCAATATACAAAAAGGTGACCAAAACTATCCGAAAACTAAAAGTGCAGATAGGAGCAAATTATCACTCATCCTAAAGATAACTGGGGACCCGGAATGCAGCACTGACAGTAAAAATCTTCTACCTGTTGTGGGAATGCGAACCCTAACCCTAGCTAGGGTTTCAAATGTACATTCTGACAGGTTGTCTCAGAAGCCCTCCAAACATCAAAGATGAATTTTTTCCTCAAACTCCAAAAAATCAGTCTCAACCTATCAAAACGGTTTCAAAAACCTCTAGGAAATGTATCTTCTTTAATATTCTGTCTGGTTTAGGCAAATTTTCATGAAGCTGAAAAATGCTGTTAAATGGTAGTTAAATCGGCATGCTTTTAATGTCTGGCTAGGGTTAGGGTTACAAGAACCATAGAATTTTGCCCGCTGTTGCAATTTTAGCTGCACTTTAAATGTCAATATGAAGAGTGTTTACCCATTAGAACAGGTATTCTTCACACTTTTCATCTGGCTCAGTTTTGGATAAAATCACTGGATAGGGCAATATACAAAAAGGTGACCAAAACTATCCGAAAACTAAAAGTGCAGATAGAAGAAAATTATCACTCATCCTAAAGATAACTGGGGGCCCGGAATGCAGCACTGACAGTAAAAAACTTCTACCTGTTGTGGGAATGCTACTCCTAACCCTAGCTAGGGTTTCAAATGTACATTCCGGCAGGGTGTCTCAGAAGCCCTCCAAACATCAAAGATGAATTTTTTCCTCAAACTCCAAAAAATCAGTCTCAACCTATCAAAACGGTTTCTAAAACCTCTAGGAAATGTATCTTCTTTAATAATCTGTCTGGTTTAGGCAAATTTTCATGAAGCTGAAAAATGCTGTTAAATGGTTGTTAAATAAGCACGTTTTTAATGCCTGGCTAGGGTTAGGGTTACAAGAACCATAGAATTGTGCCCGCTGTTGCAATTTTAGCTGCACTTTAAATGTCAATATGAAGAGAGTTTACCCATTAGAACAGGTATTCTTCACACTTTTCATCTGGCTCAGTTTTGGATAAAATCACTGGATAGGGCAATATACAAAAAGGTGACCAAAACTGTCCGAAAACTAAAAGTGCAGATAGGAGAAAATTATCACTCATCCTAAAGATAACTGGAGGCCCGGAATGCAGCACTGACAGTAAAAAACTTCTACCTGTTGTGGGAATGCTAACCCTAACCCTAGCTAGGGTTTCAAATGTACATTCTGACAGGTTGTCTCAGAAGCCCTCCAAACATCAAAGATGAATTTTTTCCTCAAACTCCAAAAAATCAGTCTCAACCTATCAAAACGGTTTCTAAAACCTCTAGGAAATGTATCTTCTTTAATAATCTGTCTGGTTTAGGCAAATTTTCATGAAGCTGAAAAATGCTGTTAAATGGTTGTTAAATCGGCACGCTTTTAATGCCTGGCTAGGGTTAGGGTTACAAGAACGATAGAATTGTGCCCGCTGTTGCAATTTTAGCTGCACTTTAAATGTCAATATGAAGAGAGTTTACCCATTAGAACAGGTATTCTTCACACTTTTCATCTTGCTCAGTTTTGGATAAAATCACTGGATAGGGCAATATACAAAAAGGTGACCAAAACTGTCCGAAAACTAAAAGTGCAGATAGGAGAAAATTACCACTCATCCTAAAGATAACTGGAGGCCCGGAATGCAGCACTGACAGTAAAAAACTTCTACCTGTTGTGGGAATGCTAACCCTAACCCTAGCTAGGGTTTCAAATGTACATTCTGACAGGTTGTCCCAGAAGCCCTCCAAACATCAAAGATGAATTTTTTCCTCAAACTCCAAAAAATCAGTCTCAACCTATCAAAACGGTTTCTAAAACCTCTAGGAAATGTATCTTCTTTAATAATCTGTCTGGTTTAGGCAAATTTTCATGAAGCTGAAAAATGCTGTTAAATGGTAGTTAAATCGGCACGCTTTTAATGCCTGGCTAGGGTTAGGGTTACAAGAACCATAGAATTGTGCCCACTGTTGCGATTTTAGCTGCACTTTAAATGTCAATATGAAGAGAGTTTACCCATTAGAACAGGTATTATTCACACTTTTCATCTGGCTCAGTTTTGGATAAAATCACTGGATAGGGCAATATACAAAAAGGTGACCAAAACTGTCCGAAAACTAAAAGTGCAGATAGGAGAAAATTATCACTCATCCTAAAGATAACTGGAGGCCCGGAATGCAGCACTGACAGTAAAAAACTACTACCTGTTGTGGGAATGCTAACCCTAACCCTAGCTAGGGTTTCAAATGTACATTCTGGCAGGGTGTCTCAGAAGCCCTCCAAACATCAAAGATGAATTTTTTCCTCAAACTCCAAAAAATCAGTCTCAACCTATCAAAACGGTTTCTAAAACCTCTAGGAAATGTATCTTCTTTAATAATCTGTCTGGTTTAGGCAAATTTTCATGAAGCTGAAAAATGCTGTTAAATGGTAGTTAAATTGGCATGCTTTTAATGCCTGGCTAGGGTTAGGGTTACAAGAACCATAGAATTGTGCCCGCTGTTGCACTTTTAGCTGCACTTTAAATGTCAATATGAAGAGAGTTTACCCATTAGAACAGGTATTCTTCACACTTTTCATCTGGCTCAGTTTTGGATAAAATCACTGCATAGGGCAATATACAAAAAGGTGACCAAAACTGTCCGAAAACTAAAAGTGCAGATAGGAGCAAATTATCACTCATCCTAAAGATAACTGGGGACCCGGAATGCAGCACTGACAGTAAAAAACTTCTACCTGTTGTGGGAATGCTAAACCTAACTCTAGCTAGGGTTTCAAATGTGCATTCCAGCAGGGTGTCTCAGAAGCCCTCCAAACATCAAAGTTGAATTTTTTCCTCAAACTCCAAAAAATCAGTCTCAAACTATCAAAACGGTTTCTAAAACCTCTAGGAAAAGTATCTTCTTTAATAATCTGTCTGGTTTAGGCAAATTGTAATGAAGCTGAAAATTGCTGTGAAATGGTAGTTAAATTGGCATGCTTTTAATGTCTGGCTAGGGTTAGGGTTACAAGAACCATAGAATTTTGCCCGCTGTTGCACTTTTAGCTGCACTTTAAATGACAAATTGAAGAGAGTTTACCCATTAGAACAGGTATTCACACTTTTCATATGGCTCAGTTTTGGATAAAATCACTGCATAGGGCAATATACAAAAAGGTGACCAAAACTGTCCAAAAACTAAAAGTGCAGATAGGAGCAAATTATCACTCATCCTAAAGATGACTGGGGGCCCGGAATGCAGCACTGACAGTAAAAAACTTCTACCTGTTGTGGGAATGCTAACCCTAACCCTAGCTAGGGTTTCAAATGTACATTCCGGCAGCGTGTCTCAGAAGCCCTCCAAACATCAAAGATGAATTTTTTCCTCAAACCAAAAAAAATCAGTCTCAAACTATCAAAAAGGTTTCAAAAACCTCTAGGAAATGTATCTGCTTTAATATTCTGTCTGGTTTAGGCAAATTTTCATGAAGCTGAAAAATGCTATTAAATGGTAATTAAATCGGCATGCTTTTAATGTCTGGCTAGGGTTAGGGTTACAGGAACCATAGAATTTTGCCCGCTGTTGCAATTTTAGCTGCACTTTAAATGTCAATATGAATAGAGTTTACCCATTAGAACAGGTATTCTTCACACTTTTCATCTGGCTCAGTTTTGGATAAAATCACTGGATAGGGCAATATACAAAAAGGTGACCAAAACTGTCCGAAAACTAAAAGTGCAGATAGGAGAAAATTATCACTCATCCTAAAGATAACTGGAGGCCCGGAATGCAGCACTGACAGTAAAAAACTTCTACCTGTTGTGGGAATGCTAAACCTAACTCTAGCTAGGGTTTCAAATGTACATTCCAGCAGGGTGTCTCAGAAGCCCTCCAAACATCAAAGATGAATTTTTTCCTCAAACTCCAAAAAATCAGTCTCAACCTATCAAAACGGTTTCTAAAACCTCTAGGAAATGTATCTTCTTTAATAATCTGTCTGGTTTAGGCAAATTTTCATGAAGCTGAAAAATGCTGTTAAATGGTACTTAAATTGGCATGCTTTTAATGCCTGGCTAGGGTTAGGGTTACAAGAACCATAGAATTGTGCCCGCTGTTGCACTTTTAGCTGCACTTTAAATGTCAATATGAAGAGAGTTTACCCATTAGAACAGGTATTCTTCACACTTAAAACTAAAAGTGCAGATAGGAGCAAATTATCACTTTAAATGAAAAAATGAAGAGAGTTTACCCATTAGAACAGGTATTCTTCACACTTTTCATATGGCTCAGTTTTGGATAAAATCACTGGATAGGGCAATATACAAAGAGGTGACCAAAACTGTCCAAAAAATAAAGTGCAGATAGGAGCAAATTATCACTCATCCTAAAGATAACTGGGGGTCCGGAATGCAGCACTGACAGTAAAAAACTTCTACCTGTTGTGGGAATGCTAACCCTGACCCTAGCTAGGTTTCAAAAGTACATTCTGGCAGCTTGTCTCAGAAGCCCTCCAAACATCAAAGATGAATTTTTTCCTCAAACTCCAAAAAATCAGTCTCAACCTATCAAAACGGTTTCTAAAACCTCTAGGAAATGTATCTTCTTTAATAATCTGTCTGGTTTAGGCAAATTTTCATGAAGCTGAAAAATGCTTTTAAATGGTAGTTAAATTGGCATGCTTTTAATGCCTGGCTAGGGTTAGGGTTACAAGAACATAGAATTGTGCCCGCTGTTGCACTTTTAGCTGCACTTTAAATGTCAATATGAAGAGAGTTTACCCATTAGAACAGGTATTCTTCACACTTTTCATCTGGCTCAGTTTTGGATAAAATCACTGCATAGGGCAATATACAAAAAGGTGACCAAAACTGTCCGAAAATTAAAAGTGCAGATAGGAGCAAATTATCACTCATCCTAAAGATAACTGGGGACCCGGAATGCAGCACTGACAGTAAAAAACTTTTACCTGTTGTGGCAATGCTAAACCTAACTCTAGCTAGGGTTTCAAATGTGCATTCCAGCAGGGTGTCTCAGAAGCCCTCCAAACATCAAAGTTGAATTTTTTCCTCAAACTCCAAAAAATCAGTCTCAAACTATCAAAACGGTTTCTAAAACCTCTAGGAAAAGTATCTTCTTTAATAATCTGTCTGGTTTAGGCAAATTGTAATGAAGCTGAAAATTGCTGTGAAATGGTAGTTAAATTGGCATGCTTTTAATGTCTGGCTAGGGTTAGGGTTACAAGAACCATAGAATTTTGCCCGCTGTTGCACTTTTAGCTGCACTTTAAATGACAAATTGAAGAGAGTTTACCCATTAGAACAGGTATTCACACTTTTCATATGGCTCAGTTTTGGATAAAATCACTGCATAGGGCAATATACAAAAAGGTGACCAAAACTGTCCAAAAACTAAAAGTGCAGATAGGAGCAAATTATCACTCATCCTAAAGATGACTGGGGGCCCGGAATGCAGCACTGACAGTAAAAAACTTCTACCTGTTGTGGGAATGCTAACCCTAACCCTAGCTAGGGTTTCAAATGTACATTCCGGCAGGGTGTCTCAGAAGCCCTCCAAATATCAAAGTTGAATTTTTTCCTCAAACCAAAAAAAATCAGTCTCAAACTATCAAAACGGTTATTAAAATCTCTAGGAAATGTATCTTCATTAATAATCTGTCTTGTTCAGGAAAATTTTCATGAAGCTGAAAAATGCTGTTAAATGGTAGTTAAATCGGCATATTTTAATGCCTGGCTAGGGTTAGGGTTACAAGAACCATAGAATTGTGCCCGCTGTTGCACTTTTAGCTGCACTTTAAATGACAAAATGAAGAGAGTTTACCCATTAGAACAGGTATTCTTCACACTTTTCATCTGGCTCAGTTTTTGATAAAATCACTGCATAGGGCAATATACAAAGAGGTGACCAAAACTGTCCGAAAACTAAAAGTGCAGATAGGAGCAAATTATCACTCATCCTAAAGATAACTGGGGACCCGGAATGCAGCACTGACAGTAAAAAACTTCTACCTGTTGTGGGAATGCTAAACCTAACTCTAGCTAGGGTTTCAAATGTACATTCCGGCAGGGTGTCTCAGAAGCCCTCCAAACATCAAAGATGAATTTTTTCCTCAAACTCCAAAAAATCAGTCTCAACCTATCAAAACGGTTTCTAAAACCTCTAGGAAATGTATCTTCTTTAATAATCTGTCTGGTTTAGGCAAATTTTCATGAAGCTGAAAAATGCTGTTAAATGATAGTTAAATTGGCATGCTTTTAATGCCTGGCTAGGGTTAGGGTTACAAGAACCATAGAATTGTGCCCGCTGTTGCACTTTTAGCTGCACTTTAAATGACAAAATGAAGAGAGTTTACCCATTAGAACAGGGATTCTTCACACTTTTCATCTGGCTCAGTTTTTGATAAAATCACTGCATAGGGCAATATACAAAAAGGTGACCAAAACTATCCGAAAACTAAAAGTGCAGATAGGAGCAAGTTATCACTCATCCTAAAGATAACTGGGGACCCGGAATGCAGCACTGACAGTAAAAATCTTCTACCTGTTGTGGGAATG
Organism: Lepisosteus oculatus; assembly: GCF_040954835.1. NCBI lineage: Eukaryota > Metazoa > Chordata > Actinopteri > Semionotiformes > Lepisosteidae > Lepisosteus > Lepisosteus oculatus. The sequence goes on along the minus strand of NW_027167666.1, from coordinate 122,266 downwards.
CGAACCCTAACCCTAGCTAGGGTTTCAAATGTACATTCTGACAGGTTGTCTCAGAAGCCCTCCAAACATCAAAGATGAATTTTTTCCTCAAACTCCAAAAAATCAGTCTCAACCTATCAAAACGGTTTCAAAAACCTCTAGGAAATGTATCTTCTTTAATATTCTGTCTGGTTTAGGCAAATTTTCATGAAGCTGAAAAATGCTGTTAAATGGTTGTTAAATCGGCACGCTTTTAATGCCTGGCTAGGGTTAGGGTTACAAGAACCATAGAATTGTGCCCGCTGTTGCAATTTTAGCTGCACTTTAAATGTCAATATGAAGAGAGTTTACCCATTAGAACAGGTATTCTTCACACTTTTCATCCTTCTCAGTTCTGGATAAAATCACTGCATAGGGCAATATACAAAGAGGTGACCAAAACTGTCCGAAAACTAAAAGTGCAGATAGGAGCAATTATCACTCATCCTAAAGATAACTGGGGACCTGGAATGCAGCACTGACAGTAAAAATCTTCTACCTGTTGTGGGAATGCGAACCCTAACCCTAGCTAGGGTTTCAAATGTACATTCTGACAGGTTGTCTCAGAAGCCCTCCAAACATCAAAGATGAATTTTTTCCTCAAACTCCAAAAAATCAGTCTCAACCTATCAAAACGGTTTCAAAAACCTCTAGGAAATGTATCTTCTTTAATATTCTGTCTGGTTTAGGCAAATTTTCATGAAGCTGAAAAATGCTGTTAAATGGTAGTTAAATCGGCATGCTTTTAATGTCTGGCTAGGGTTAGGGTTACAAGAACCATAGAATTTTGCCCGCTGTTGCAATTTTAGCTGCACTTTAAATGTCAATATGAAGAGTGTTTACCCATTAGAACAGGTATTCTTCACACTTTTCATCTGGCTCAGTTTTGGATAAAATCACTGGATAGGGCAATATACAAAAAGGAGACCAAAACTATCCGAAAACTAAAAGTGCAGATAGAAGAAAATTATCACTCATCCTAAAGATAACTGGGGGCCCGGAATGCAGCACTGACAGTAAAAAACTTCTACCTGTTGTGGGAATGCTACTCCTAACCCTAGCTAGGGTTTCAAATGTACATTCCGGCAGGGTGTCTCAGAAGCCCTCCAAACATCAAAGATGAATTTTTTCCTCAAACTCCAAAAAATCAGTCTCAACATATCAAAACGGTTTCTAAAACCTCTAGGAAATGTATCTTCTTTAATAATCTGTCTGTTTTAGGCAAATTTTCATGAAGCTGAAAAATGCTGTTAAATGGTTGTTAAATAAGCACGTTTTTAATGCCTGGCTAGGGTTAGGGTTACAAGAACCATAGAATTGTGCCCGCTGTTGCAATTTTAGCTGCACTTTAAATGTCAATATGAAGAGAGTTTACCCATTAGAACAGGTATTCTTCACACTTTTCATCTGGCTCAGTTTTGGATAAAATCACTGGATAGGGCAATATACAAAAAGGTGACCAAAACTGTCCGAAAACTAAAAGTGCAGATAGGAGCAAATTATCACTCATCCTAAAGATAACTGGAGGCCCGGAATGCAGCACTGACAGTAAAAAACTTCTACCTGTTGTGGGAATGCTAACCCTAACCCTAGCTAGGGTTTCAAATGTACATTCTGACAGGTTGTCTCAGAAGCCCTCCAAACATCAAAGATGAATTTTTTCCTCAAACTCCAAAAAATCAGTCTCAACCTATCAAAACGGTTTCTAAAACCTCTAGGAAATGTATCTTCTTTAATAATCTGTCTGGTTTAGGCAAATTTTCATGAAGCTGAAAAATGCTGTTAAATGGTAGTTAAATTGGCATGCTTTTAATGCCTGGCTAGGGTTAGGGTTACAAGAACCATAGAATTTTGCCCGCTGTTACACTTTTAGCTGCACTTTAAATGACAAAATGAAGAGAGTTTACCCGTTAGAACAGGTATTCTTCACAATTTTCATATGGCTCAGTTTTGGATAAAATCACTGCATAGGGCAATATACAAAAAGGTGACCAAAACTGTCCGAAACCTAAAAGTGCAGATAGGAGCAAATTATCACTAATCCTAAAGATAACTGGGGACCCGGAATGCAGCACTGACAGTAAAAAACTTCTACCTGTTGTGGGAATGCTAACCCTAACCCTAGCTAGGGTTTCAAATGTACATTCCGGCAGGTTGTCTCAGAAGCCCTCCAAACATCAAAGTTGAATTTTTTCCTCAAACCCAAAAAAATCAGTCTCAAACTATCAAATTGGTTTCTAAAACCTCTAGGAAATGTATCTTCTTTAATAATCTGTCTGGTTTAGGCAAATTTTCATGAAGCTGAAAAATGCTGTTAAATGGTTGTTAAATCGGCACGCTTTTAATGCCTGGCTAGGGTTAGGGTTACAAGAACCATAGAATTGTGCCCGCTGTTGCAATTTTAGCTGCACTTTAAATGTCAATATGAAGAGAGTTTACCCATTAGAACAGGTATTCTTCACACTTTTCATCCTTCTCAGTTCTGGAAAAAATCACTGCATAGGGCAATATACAAAAAGGTGACCAAAACTGTCCGAAACCTAAAAGTGCAGATAGGAGCAAATTATCACTAATCCTAAAGATAACTGGGGACCCGGAATGCAGCACTGACAGAAAAAAACTTCTACCTGTTGTGGGAATGCGAACCCTAACCCTAGCTAGGGTTTCAAATGTACATTCTGACAGGTTGTCTCAGAAGCCCTCCAAACATCAAAGATGAATTTTTTCCTCAAACTCCAAAAAATCAGTCTCAACCTATCAAAACGGTTTCTAAAACCTCTAGGAAATGTATCTTCTTTAATAATCTGTCTGGTTTAGGCAAATTTTCATGAAGCTGAAAAATGCTGTTAAATGGTAGTTAAATTGGCATGCTTTTAATGCTTGGTTAGGGTTAGGGTTACAAGAACCATAGAATTGTGGCCGCTGTTGCACTTTTAGCTGCACTTCAATTGACAAAATGAAGAGAGTTTACCCATTAGAACAGGTATTTTTCACACTTTTCATCTGGCTCAGTTTTTGATAAAATCACTGCATAGGGCAATATACAAAAAGGTGACCAAAACTGTCCGAAAACTAAAAGTGCAGATAAGAGAAAATTATCACTCATCCTAAAGATAACTGGAGGCCCGGAATGCAGCACTGACAGTAAAAAACTTCTACCTGTTGTGGGAATGCTAACCCTAACCCTAGCTAGGGTTTCAAATCTACATTCTGACAGGTTGTCTCAGAAGCCCTCCAAACATCAAAGATGAATTTTTTCCTCAAACTCCAAAAAATCAGTCTCAACCTATCAAAACGGTTTCTAAAACCCCTAGGAAATGTATCTTCTTTAATAATCTGTCTGGTTTAGGCAAATTTTCATGAAGCTGAAAAATGCTGTTAAATGGTAGTTAAATTGGCATGCTTTTAATGCCTGGCTAGGGTTAGGGTTACAAGAACATAGAATTGTGCCCGCTGTTGCACTTTTAGCTGCACTTTAAATGACAAAATGAAGAGAGTTTACCCAGTAGAACAGGTATTCTTCACACTTTTCATCTGGCTCAGTTTTTGATAAAATCACTGCATAGGGCAATATACAAAGAGGTGACCAAAACTGTCCGAAAACTAAAAGTGCAGATAGGAGAAAATTATCACTCATCCTAAAGATAACTGGAGGCCCGGAATGCAGCACTGACAGTAAAAAACTTCTACCTGTTGTGGGAATGCTAACCCTAACCCTAGCTAGGGTTTCAAATGTACATTCTGACAGGTTGTCTCAGAAGCCCTCCAAACATCAAAGATGAATTTTTTCCTCAAACTCCAAAAAATCAGTCTCAACCTATCAAAACGGTTTCTAAAACCTCTAGGAAATGTATCTTCTTTAATAATCTGTCTGGTTTAGGCCAATTTTCATGAAGCTGAAAAATGCTGTTAAATGGTTGTTAAATCGGCACGCTTTTAATGCCTGGCTAGGGTTAGGGTTACAAGAACCATAGAATTGTGCCCGCTGTTGCAATTTTAGCTGCACTTTAAATGTCAATATGAAGAGAGTTTACCCATTAGAACAGGTATTCTTCACACTTTTCATCCTTCTCAGTTCTGGATAAAATCACTGGATAGGGCAATATACAAAAAGGTGACCAAAACTGTCCGAAAACTAAAAGTGCAGATAGGAGCAATTATCACTCATCCTAAAGATAACTGGGGACCCGGAATGCAGCACTGACAGTAAAAAACTTCTACCTGTTGTGGGAATGCTAACCCTAACCCTAGCTAGGGTTTCAAATGTACATTCTGACAGGTTGTCTCAGAAGCCCTCCAAACATCAAAGATGAATTTTTTCCTCAAACTCCAAAAAATCAGTCTCAACCTATCAAAACGGTTTCTAAAACCTCTAGGAAATGTGTCTTCTTTAATAATCTGTCTGGTTTAGGCAAATTTTCATGAAGCTGAAAAATGCTGTTAAACGGTAGTTAAATTGGCATGCTTTTAATGCCTGGCTAGGGTTAGGGTTACAAGAACCATAGAATTCTGCCCGCTGTTACACTTTTAGCTGCACTTTAAATGACAAAATGAAGAGAGTTTACCCGTTAGAACAGGTATTCTTCACAATTTTCATATGGCTCAGTTTTGGATAAAATCACTGCATAGGGCAATATACAAAAAGGTGACCAAAACTGTCCGAAACCTAAAAGTGCAGATAGGAGCAAATTATCACTAATCCTAAAGATAACTGGGGACCCGGAATGCAGCACTGACAGTAAAAAACTTCTACCTGTTGTGGGAATGCTAACCCTAACCCTAGCTAGGGTTTCAAATGTACATTCCGGCAGGTTGTCTCAGAAGCCCTCCAAACATCAAAGTTGAATTTTTTCCTCAAACCCAAAAAAATCAGTCTCAAACTATCAAATTGGTTTCTAAAACCTCTAGGAAATGTATCTTCTTTAATAATCTGTCTGGTTTAGGCAAATTTTCATGAAGCTGAAAAATGCTGTTAAATGGTTGTTAAATCGGCACGCTTTTAATGCCTGGCTAGGGTTAGGGTTACAAGAACCATAGAATTGTGCCCGCTGTTGCAATTTTAGCTGCACTTTAAATGTCAATATGAAGAGAGTTTACCCATTAGAACAGGTATTCTTCACACTTTTCATCCTTCTCAGTTCTGGATAAAATCACTGCATAGGGCAATATACAAAGAGGTGACCAAAACTGTCCGAAAACTAAAAGTGCAGATAGGAGCAATTATCACTCATCCTAAAGATAACTGGGGACCTGGAATGCAGCACTGACAGTAAAAATCTTCTACCTGTTGTGGGAATGCGAACCCTAACCCTAGCTAGGGTTTCAAATGTACATTCTGACAGGTTGTCTCAGAAGCCCTCCAAACATCAAAGATGAATTTTTTCCTCAAACTCCAAAAAATCAGTCTCAACCTAACAAAACGGTTTCAAAAACCTCTAGGAAATGTATCTTCTTTAATATTCTGTCTGGTTTAGGCAAATTTTCATGAAGCTGAAAAATGCTGTTAAATGGTAGTTAAATCGGCATGCTTTTAATATCTGGCTAGGGTTAGGGTTACAAGAACCATAGAATTTTGCCCGCTGTTGCAATTTTAGCTGCACTTTAAATGTCAATATGAAGAGTGTTTACCCATTAGAACAGGTATTCTTCACACTTTTCATCTGGCTCAGTTTTGGATAAAAACACTGGATAGGGCAATATACAAAAAGGTGACCAAAACTATCCGAAAACTAAAAGTGCAGATAGAAGAAAATTATCACTCATCCTAAAGATAACTGGGGACCCGGAATGCAGCACTGATAGTAAAAAACTTCTACCTGTTGTGGGAATGCTAAACCTAACTCTAGCTAGGGTTTCAAATGTACATTCCGGCAGGGTCTCAGAAGCCCTCCAAACATCAAAGATGAATATTTTCCTCAAACTCCAAAAAATCAGTCTCAACCTATGAAACCCGTTTCTAAAACCTCTAGGAAATGTATCTTCTTTAATAATCTGTCTGGTTTAGGCAAATTTTCATGAAGCTGAAAAATGCTGTTAAATGGTAGTTAAATTGGCATGCTTTTAATGCTTGGCTAGGGTTAGGGTTACAAGAACCATAGAATTTTGGCCGCTGTTGCACTTTTAGCTGCACTTCAATTGACAAAATGAAGAGAGTTTACCCATTAGAACAGGTATTCTTCACACTTTTCATCTGGCTCAGTTTTTGATAAAATCACTGCATAGGGCAATATACAAAGAGGTGACCAAAACTGTCCGAAAACTAAAAGTGCAGATAGGAGCAAATTATCACTCATCCTAAAGATAACTGGAGGCCCGGAATGCAGCACTGACAGTAAAAAACTTCTACCTGTTGTGGGAATGCTAACCCCAACCCTAGCTAGGGTTTCAAATGTACATTCTGGCAGGCTGTCTGAAAAGCCCTCCAAACATCAAAGATGAATTTTTTCCTCAAACTCCAAAAAATCAGTCTGAACCTATCAAAACGGTTTCTAAAACCTCTAGGAAATGTATCTTCTTTAATAATCTGTCTGGTTTAGGCAAATTTTCATGAAGCTGAAAAATGCTGTTAAATGGTAGTTAAATTGGCATGCTTTTAATGCTTGGCTAGGGTTAGGGTTACAAGAACCATAGAATTGTGGCCGCTGTTGCACTTTTAGCTGCACTTCAATTGACAAAATGAAGAGAGTTTACCCATTAGAACAGGTATTCTTCACACTTTTCATCTGGCTCAGTTTTTGATAAAATCACTGCATAGGGCAATATACAAAAAGGTGACCAAAACTGTCCGAAAACTAAAAGTGCAGATAGGAGAAAATTATCACTCATCCTAAAGATAACTGGAGGCCTGGAATGCAGCACTGACAGTAAAAAACTTCTACCTGTTGTGGGAATGCTAACCCTAACCCTAGCTAGGGTTTCAAATGTACATTCTGACAGGGTGTCTCAGAAGCCCTCCAAACATCAAAGATGAATTTTTTCCTCAAACTCCGAAAAATCAGTCTCAACCTATCAAAACGGTTTCTAAAACCCCTAGGAAATGTATCTTCTTTAATAATCTGTCTGGTTTAGGCAAATTTTCATGAAGCTGAAAAATGCTGTTAAATGGTAGTTAAATTGGCATGCTTTTAATGCCTGGCTAGGGTTAGGGTTATAAGAACATAGAATTGTGCCCGCTGTTGCACTTTTAGCTGCCCTTTAAATGACAAAATGAAGAGAGTTTACCCATTAGAACAGGTATTCTTCACACATTTCATCTGGCTCAGTTTTGGATAAAATCACTTTATAGGGCAATATACAAAAAGGTGACCAAAACTGTCCGAAAACTAAAAGTGCAGATAGGAGCAAATTATCACTCATCCTAAAGATAACTGGAGACCCGGAATGCAGCACTGACAGTAAAAAACTTCTACCTGTTGTGGGAATGCTAACCCTAACCCTAGCTAGGGTTTCAAATGTACATTCTGGCAGGGTGTCTCAAAAGCCCTCCAAACATCAAAGATGATTTTTTTCCTCAAACCAAAAAAAATCAGTCTCAAACTATCAAAACGGTTTCTAAAACCTCTAGGAAATGTATCTTCTTTAATATTCTGTCTGGTGTAGGCAAATTTTCATGAAGCTGAAAAATGCTGTTAAATGGTAGTTAAATCGGCATGCTTTTAATGTTTGGCTAGGGTTAGGGTTACAAGAACCATAGAATTTTGCCCGCTGTTGCACTTTTAGCTGCACTTTAAATGTCAATATGAAGAGAGTTTACCCATTAGAACAGGTGTTCTTCACACTTTTCATCTGGCTCAGTTTTGGATAAAATCACTGGATAGGGCAATATACAAAAAGGTGACCAAAACTGTCCGAAACCTAAAAGTGCAGATAGGAACAAATTATCACTCATCCTAAAGATAACTGGGGACCCGGGATGCAGCACTGACAGTAAAAAACTTCTACCTGTTGTGGGAATGCTAACCCTAACCCTAGCTAGGGTTTCAAATGTACATTCCGGCAGGGTGTCTCAGAAGCCCTCCAAACATCAAAGTTGAATTTTTTCCTCAAACTCCAAAAAATCAGTCTCAAACTATCAAAATGGTTTTTAAAATCTCTAGGAAATGTATCTTCTTTAATAATCTGTCTTGTTCAGGCAAATTTTCATGAAGCTGAAAAATGCTGTTAAATGGTAGTTAAATCTGCATGCTTTTAATGCCTGGCTAGGGTTAGGGTTACAAGAACTATAGAATTGTGCCCGCTGTTGCACTTTTAGCTGCACTTTAAATGACAAATGAAGAGAGTTTACCCATTAGAACAGGTATTCTTCACACTTTTCATCTGGCTCAGTTTTGGATAAAATCAATGGATTGGGCAATATACAAAAAAGTGACCAAAACTGTCCAAAAACTAAAAGTGCAGATAGGAGCAAATTATCATTCATCCTAAAGATAACTGGGGACCCAGAATGTAGCACTGACAGTAAAAAACTTCTACCTGTTGTGGGAATGCTAAACCTAACCCTAGCTATGGTTTCAAATGTGCATTCCGGCAGGGTGTCTCAGAAGCCCTCCAAACATCAAAGTTGAATTTTTTCCTCAAACTCCAAAAAATCAATCTCAAACTATAAAAACGGTTTCTAAAACCTCTAGGAAATGTATCTTCTTTAATAATCTGTCTTGTTCAGGCAAATTTTCATGAAGCTGAAAAATGTTGTTAAATGGTAGTTAAATCGGCATGCTTTTAATGTCTGGCTTGGGTTAGGGTTACAAGAACCATAGAATTGTGCCCGCTGTTGCACTTTTAGCTGCACTTTAAATGACAAAATGAAGAGAGTTTACCCATTAGAACCGGTATTCTTCACAATTTTCATATGGCTCAGTTTTGGATAAAATCACTGCATAGGGCAATATACAAAAAGGTGATCAAAACTGTTCGAAACCTAAAAGTGCAGATAGGAGCAAATTATCACTCATCCTAAAGATAACTGGGGACCCGGAATGCAGCACTGACAGTAAAAAATTTCTACCTGTTGTGGGAATGCTAACCCTAACCCTAGCTAGGGTTTCAAATGTACATTCCGGCAGGGTGTCTCAGAAGCCCTCCAAACATCAAAGTTGAATTTTTTCCTCACACCAAAAAAAATCAGTCTCAAACTATCAAAATGGTTTTTAAAATCTCTAGGAAATGTATCTTCTTTAATAATCTGTCTTGTTCAGGCACATTTTCATGAAGCTGAAAAATGCTGTTAAATGGTAATTAAATCGGCATGCTTTTAATGTTTGGCTAGGGTTAGGGTTACAAGAACCATAGAATTTTGCCCGCTGTTGCACTTTTAGCTGCACTTTAAATGTCAATATGAAGAGAGTTTACCCATTAGAACAGGTGTTCTTCACACTTTTCATCTGGCTCAGTTTTGGATAAAATCACTGCATAGGGCAATATACAAAAAGGTGACCAAAACTGTCCGAAACCTAAAAGTGCAGATAGGAACAAATTATCACTCATCCTAAAGATAACTGGGGACCCGGGATGCAGCACTGACAGTAAAAAACTTCTACCTGTTGTGGGAATGCTAACCCTAACCCTAGCTAGGGTTTCAAATGTACATTCCGGCAGGGTGTCTCAGAAGCCCTCCAAACATCAAAGTTGAATTTTTTCCTCAAACTCCAAAAAATCAGTCTCAAACTATCAAAACGGTTTCTAAAACCTCTAGGAAATGTATCTTCTTTAATAATCTGTCTGGTTCAGGCAAATTTTCATGAAGCTGAAAAATGCTGTTAAATGGTAGTTAAATCGGCATGCTTTTAATGCCTGGCTAGGGTTAGGATCACAAGAACCATAGAATTGTGCCCGCTGTTGCACTTTTAGCTGCACTTTAAATGACAAAATGAAGAGAGTTTACCCATTGGAACCGATATTCTTCACAATTTTCATATGGCTCAGTTTTGGATAAAATCACTGCATAGGGCAATATACAAAAAGGTGACCAAAACTGTTCGAAACCTAAAAGTGCAGATAGGAGCAAATTATCACTCATCCTAAAGATAACTGGGGACCCGGAATGCAGCACTGACAGTAAAAAACTTCTACCTGTTGTGGGAATGCTAACCCTAACCCTAGCTAGGGTTTCAAATGTACATTCCGGTGGGGTGTCTCAGAAGCCCTCCAAACATCAAAGATGAATTTTTTCCTCAAACCAAAAAAAATCAGTCTCAAACTATAAAAACGGTTTCTAAAACCTCTAGGAAATGTATCTTCTTTAATAATCTGTCTTGTTCAGGCAAATTTTCATGAAGCTGAAAAATGCTGTTAAATGGTAGTTAAATCGGCATGCTTTTAATGTCTGGCTTGGGTTAGGGTTACAAGAACCATAGAATTGTGCCCACTGTTGCACTTTTAGCTGCACTTTAAATGACAAAATGAAGAGAGTTTACCCATTTTAACCGATATTCTTCACAATTTTCATATGGCTCAGTTTTGGATAAAATCACTGCATAGGGCAATATACAAAAAGGTGACCAAAACTGTTCGAAACCTAAAAGTGCAGATAGGAGCAAATTATCACTCATCCTAAAGATAACTGGGGACCCGGAATGCAGCACTGACAGTAAAAAACTTCTACCTGTTGTGGGAATGCTAACCCTAACCCTAGCTAGGGTTTCAAATGTACATTCCGGCAGGGTGTCTCAGAAGCCCTCCAAACATCAAAGTTGAATTTTTTCCTCACACCAAAAAAAATCAGTCTCAAACTATCAAAATGGTTTTTAAAATCTCTAGGAAATGTATCTTCTTTAATAATCTGTCTTGTTCAGGCACATTTTCATGAAGCTGAAAAATGCTGTTAAATGGTAGTTAAATCTGCATGCTTTTAATGCCTGGCTAGGGTTAGGGTTACAAGAACCATAGAATTGTGCCCGCTGTTGCACTTTTAGCTGCACTTTAAATGACAAAATGAAGAGAGTTTACCCATTAGAAAGGTATTCTTCACACTTTTCATCCTGCTCAGTTTTGGATAAAATCAATGGATTGGGCAATATACAAAAAAGTGACCAAAACTGTCCAAAAACTAAAAGTGCAGATAGGAGCAAATTATCACTCATCCTAAAGATAACTGGGGACCCAGATTGCAGCACTGACAGTAAAAAACTTCTACCTGTTGTGGGAATGCTAACCCTAACCCTAGCTAGGGTTTCAAATGTACATTCCGGCAGGGTGTCTCAGAAGCCCTCCAAACATCAAAGATGATTTTTTTCCTCAAACTCCAAAAAATCAGTCTCAAACTATAAAAACGGTTTCTAAAACCTCTAGGAAATGTATCTTCTTTAATAATCTGTCTTGTTCAGGCAAATTTTCAGGAAGCTGAAAAATGCTGTTAAATGGTAGTTAAATCGGCATGCTTTTAATGTCTGGCTTGGGTTAGGGTTACAAGAACCATAGAATTTTGCCCGCTGTTGCACTTTTAGCTGCACTTTAAATGACAAAATGAAGAGAGTTTACCCATTAGAACAGGTATTCTTCACAATTTTCATATGGCTCAGTTTTGGATAAAATCACTGCATAGGGCAATATACAAAAAGGTGATCAAAACTGTTCGAAACCTAAAAGTGCAGATAGGAGCAAATTATCACTCATCCTAAAGATAACTGGGGACCCGGAATGCAGCACTGACAGTAAAAAACTTCTACCTGTTGTGGGAATGCTAACCCTAACCCTAGCTAGGGTTTCAAATGTACATTCCGGCAGGGTGTCTCAGAAGCCCTCCAAACATCAAAGATGAATTTTTTCCTCAAACCAAAAAAAATCAGTCTCAAACTATCAAAACGGTTTCTAAAACCTCTAGGAAATGTATCTTCTTTAATAATCTGTCTGGTTTAGGCAAATTTTCATGAAGCTGAAAAATGCTGTTAAATGGTAGTTAAATCGGCATGCTTTTAATGCCTGGCTAGGGTTAGGATTACAAGAACCATAGAATTGTGCCCGCTGTTGCACTTTTAGCTGCACTTTAAATGACAAAATGAAGAGAGTTTGCCCATTAGAACAGATATTCTTCACACTTTTCATCTGGCTCAGTTTTGGATAAAATCAATGGATTGGGCAATATACAAAAAAGTGACCAAAACTGTCCAAAAACTAAAAGTGCAGATAGGAGCAAATTATCACTCATCCTAAAGATAACTGGGGACCCGGAATGCAGCACTGACAGTAAAAAACTTCTACCTGTTGTGGGAATGCTAACCCTAACCCTAGCTAGGGTTTCAAATGTACATTCCGGTGGGGTGTCTCAGAAGCCCTCCAAACATCAAAGATGAATTTTTTCCTCAAACCAAAAAAAATCAGTCTCAAACTATAAAAACGGTTTCTAAAACCTCTAGGAAATGTATCTTCTTTAATAATCTGTCTTGTTCAGGCAAATTTTCATGAAGCTGAAAAATGCTGTTAAATGGTAGTTAAATCGGCATGCTTTTAATGCCTGGCTAGGGTTAGGATTACAAGAACCATAGAATTGTGCCCGCTGTTGCACTTTTAGCTGCACTTTAAATGACAAAATGAAGAGAGTTTGCCCATTAGAACAGATATTCTTCACACTTTTCATCTGGCTCAGTTTTGGATAAAATCACTGCATAGGGCAATATACAAAAAGGTGACCAAAACTGTTCGAAACCTAAAAGTGCAGATAGGAGCAAATTATCACTCATCCTAAAGATATCTGGGGACCCGGAATGCAGCACTGACAGTAAAAAACTTCTACCTGTTGTGGGAATGCTAACCCTAACCCTAGCTAGGGTTTCAAATGTACATTCCGGCAGGGTGTCTCAGAAGCCCTCCAAACATCAAAGATGAATTTTTTCCTCAAACCAAAAAAAATCAGTCTCAAACTATCAAAACGGTTTCTAAAACCTCTAGGAAATGTATCTTCTTTAATAATCTGTCTGGTTTAGGCAAATTTTCATGAAGCTGAAAAATGCTGTTAAATGGTATTTAAATCGGCATGCTTTTAATGTCTGGCTAGGGTTAGGGTTACAAGAACCATAGAATTTTGCCCGCTGTTGCACTTTTAGCTGCACTTTAAATGTCAATATGAAGAGAGTTTACCCATTAGAACAGGTGTTCTTCACACTTTTCATCTGGCTCAGTTTTGGATAAAATCACTGGATAGGGCAATATACAAAAAGGTGACCAAAACTGTCCGAAACCTAAAAGTGCACATAGGAGCAAATTATCACTCATCCTAAAGATAACTGGGGGTCCGGAATGCAGCACTGACAGTAATAAACTTCTACCTGTTGTGGGAATGCTAACCCTAACCCTAGCTAGGGTTTCAAACGTACATTCCGGCAGGGTGTCTCAGAAGCCCTCCAAACATCAAAGTTGAATTTTTTCCTCAAACTCCAAAAAATCAGTCTCAAACTATAAAAACGGTTTCTAAAACCTCTAGGAAATGTATCTTCTTTAATAATCTGTCTTGTTCAGGCAAATTTTCAGGAAGCTGAAAAATGCTGTTAAATGGTAGTTAAATCGGCATGCTTTTAATGTCTGGCTTGGGTTAGGGTTACAAGAACCATAGAATTGTGCCCGCTGTTGCACTTTTAGCTGCACTTTAAATGACAAAATGAAGAGAGTTTGCCCATTAGAACAGGTATTCTTCACAATTTTCATATGGCTCAGTTTTGGATAAAATCACTGCATAGGGCAATATACAAAAAGGTGACCAAAACTGTCCGAAACCTAAAAGTGCAGATAGGAGCAAATTATCACTCATCCTAAAGATAACTGGGGACCCGGAATGCAGCACTGACAGTAAAAAACTTCTACCTGTTGTGGGAATGCTAACCCTAACCCTAGCTAGGGTTTCAAATGTACATTCCGGGAGGGTGTCTCAGAAGCCCTCCAAACATCAAAGATGATTTTTTTCCTCAAACCATAAAAATTCAGTCTCAAACTATCAAAACGGTTTCTAAAACCTCTAGGAAATGTATCTTCTTTAATATTCTGTCTGGTTTAGGCAAATTTTCATGAAGCTGAAAAATGCTGTTAAATGGTAGTTAAATCGGCATGCTTTTAATGTTTGGCTAGGGTTAGGGTTACAAGAACCATAGAATTTTGCCCGCTGTTGCACTTTTAGCTGCACTTTAAATGTCAATATGAAGAGAGTTTACCCATTAGAACAGGTGTTCTTCACACTTTTCATCTGGCTCAGTTTTGGATAAAATCACTGGATAGGGCAATATACAAAAAAGGTGACCAAAACTGTCCGAAACCTAAAAGTGCAGATAGGAACAAATTATCACTCATCCTAAAGATAACTGGGGACCCGGGATGCAGCACTGACAGTAAAAAACTTCTACCTGTTGTGGGAATGCTAACCCTAACCCTAGCTAGGGTTTCAAATGTACATTCCGGCAGGGTGTCTCAGAAGCCCTCCAAACATCAAAGTTGAATTTTTTCCTCAAACTCCAAAAAATCAGTCTCAAACTATCAAAATGGTTTTTAAAATCTCTAGGAAATGTATCTTCTTTAATAATCTGTCTTGTTCAGGCAAATTTTCATGAAGCTGAAAAATGCTGTTAAATGGTAGTTAAATCTGCATGCTTTTAATGCCTGGCTAGGGTTAGGGTTACAAGAACTATAGAATTGTATCCGCTGTTGCACTTTTAGCTGCACTTTAAATGACAAATGAAGAGAGTTTACCCATTAGAACAGGTATTCTTCACACTTTTCATCTGGCTCAGTTTTGGATAAAATCAATGGATTGGGCAATATACAAAAAAGTGACCAAAACTGTCCAAAAACTAAAAGGGCAGATAGGAGCAAATTATCATTCATCCTAAAGATAACTGGGGACCCGGAATGTAGCACTGACAGTAAAAAACTTCTACCTGTTGTGGGAATGCTAAACCTAACCCTAGCTATGGTTTCAAATGTGCATTCCGGCAGGGTGTCTCAGAAGCCCTCCAAACATCAAAGTTGAATTTTTTCCTCAAACTCCAAAAAATCAATCTCAAACTATCAAAACGGTTTCTAAAACCTCTAGGAAATGTATCTTCTTTAATAATCTGTCTGGTTTAGGCAAATTTTCATGAAGCTGAAAAATGCTGTTAAATGGTAGTTAAATCGGCATGCTTTTAATGCCTGGCTAGGGTTAGGATTACAAGAACCATAGAATTGTGCCCGCTGTTGCACTTTTAGCTGCACTTTAAATGACAAAATGAAGAGAGTTTGCCCATTAGAACAGATATTCTTCACACTTTTCATCTGGCTCAGTTTTGGATAAAATCAATGGATTGGGCAATATACAAAAAAGTGACCAAAACTGTCCAAAAACTAAAAGTGCAGATAGGAGCAAATTATCACTCATCCTAAAGATAACTGGGGACCCGGAATGCAGCACTGACAGTAAAAAACTTCTACCTGTTGTGGGAATGCTAACCCTAACCCTAGCTAGGGTTTCAAATGTACATTCCGGTGGGGTGTCTCAGAAGCCCTCCAAACATCAAAGATGAATTTTTTCCTCAAACCAAAAAAAATCAGTCTCAAACTATAAAAACGGTTTCTAAAACCTCTAGGAAATGTATCTTCTTTAATAATCTGTCTTGTTCAGGCAAATTTTCATGAAGCTGAAAAATGCTGTTAAATGGTAGTTAAATCGGCATGCTTTTAATGCCTGGCTAGGGTTAGGATTACAAGAACCATAGAATTGTGCCCGCTGTTGCACTTTTAGCTGCACTTTAAATGACAAAATGAAGAGAGTTTGCCCATTAGAACAGATATTCTTCACACTTTTCATCTGGCTCAGTTTTGGATAAAATCAATGGATTGGGCAATATACAAAAAAGTGACCAAAACTGTCCAAAAACTAAAAGTGCAGATAGGAGCAAATTATCACTCATCCTAAAGATAACTGGGGACCCGGAATGCAGCACTGACAGTAAAAAACTTCTACCTGTTGTGGGAATGCTAACCCTAACCCTAGCTAGGGTTTCAAATGTACATTCCGGTGGGGTGTCTCAGAAGCCCTCCAAACATCAAAGATGAATTTTTTCCTCAAACCAAAAAAAATCAGTCTCAAACTATAAAAACGGTTTCTAAAACCTCTAGGAAATGTATCTTCTTTAATAATCTGTCTTGTTCAGGCAAATTTTCATGAAGCTGAAAAATGCTGTTAAATGGTAGTTAAATCGGCATGCTTTTAATGTCTGGCTTGGGTTAGGGTTACAAGAACCATAGAATTTTGCCCGCTGTTGCACTTTTAGCTGCACTTTAAATGACAAAATGAAGAGAGTTTACCCATTAGAACAGGTATTCTTCACAATTTTCATATGGCTCAGTTTTGGATAAAATCACTGCATAGGGCAATATACAAAAAGGTGACCAAAACTGTTCGAAACCTAAAAGTGCAGATAGGAGCAAATTATCACTCATCCTAAAGATATCTGGGGACCCGGAATGCAGCACTGACAGTAAAAAACTTCTACCTGTTGTGGGAATGCTAACCCTAACCCTAGCTAGGGTTTCAAATGTACATTCCGGCAGGGTGTCTCAGAAGCCCTCCAAACATCAAAGATGAATTTTTTCCTCAAACCAAAAAAAATCAGTCTCAAACTATCAAAACGGTTTCTAAAACCTCTAGGAAATGTATCTTCTTTAATAATCTGTCTGGTTTAGGCAAATTTTCATGAAGCTGAAAAATGCTGTTAAATGGTATTTAAATCGGCATGCTTTTAATGTCTGGCTAGGGTTAGGGTTACAAGAACCATAGAATTTTGCCCGCTGTTGCACTTTTAGCTGCACTTTAAATGTCAATATGAAGAGAGTTTACCCATTAGAACAGGTGTTCTTCACACTTTTCATCTGGCTCAGTTTTGGATAAAATCACTGGATAGGGCAATATACAAAAAGGTGACCAAAACTGTCCGAAACCTAAAAGTGCACATAGGAGCAAATTATCACTCATCCTAAAGATAACTGGGGGTCCGGAATGCAGCACTGACAGTAATAAACTTCTACCTGTTGTGGGAATGCTAACCCTAACCCTAGCTAGGGTTTCAAACGTACATTCCGGCAGGGTGTCTCAGAAGCCCTCCAAACATCAAAGTTGAATTTTTTCCTCAAACTCCAAAAAATCAGTCTCAAACTATAAAAACGGTTTCTAAAACCTCTAGGAAATGTATCTTCTTTAATAATCTGTCTTGTTCAGGCAAATTTTCAGGAAGCTGAAAAATGCTGTTAAATGGTAGTTAAATCGGCATGCTTTTAATGTCTGGCTTGGGTTAGGGTTACAAGAACCATAGAATTGTGCCCGCTGTTGCACTTTTAGCTGCACTTTAAATGACAAAATGAAGAGAGTTTGCCCATTAGAACCGGTATTCTTCACAATTTTCATATGGCTCAGTTTTGGATAAAATCACTGCATAGGGCAATATACAAAAAGGTGACCAAAACTGTCCGAAACCTAAAAGTGCAGATAGGAGCAAATTATCACTCATCCTAAAGATAACTGGGGACCCGGAATGCAGAACTGACAGTAAAAAATTTCTACCTGTTGTGGGAATGCTAACCCTAACCCTAGCTAGGGTTTCAAATGTACATTCCGGCAGGGTGTCTCAGAAGCCCTCCAAACATCACAGTTGAATTTTTTCCTCACACCAAAAAAAATCAGTCTCAAACTATCAAAATGGTTTTTAAAATCTCTAGGAAATGTATCTTCTTTAATAATCTGTCTTGTTCAGGCACATTTTCATGAAGCTGAAAAATGCTGTTAAATGGTAGTTAAATCTGCATGCTTTTAATGCCTGGCTAGGGTTAGGGTTACAAGAACCATAGAATTGTGCCCGCTGTTGCACTTTTAGCTGCACTTTAAATGACAAAATGAAGAGAGTTTACCCATTAGAAAGGTATTCTTCACACTTTTC
Source organism: Lepisosteus oculatus (assembly GCF_040954835.1). Taxonomy (NCBI): domain Eukaryota; kingdom Metazoa; phylum Chordata; class Actinopteri; order Semionotiformes; family Lepisosteidae; genus Lepisosteus; species Lepisosteus oculatus. The sequence goes on along the minus strand of NW_027167666.1, from coordinate 104,360 downwards.
ATCTGGCTCAGTTTTGGATAAAATCAATGGATTGGGCAATATACAAAAAAGTGACCAAAACTGTCCAAAAACTAAAAGTGCAGATAGGAGCAAATTATCACTCATCCTAAAGATAACTGGGGACCCGGAATGCAGCACTGACAGTAAAAAACTTCTACCTGTTGTGGGAATGCTAACCCTAACCCTAGCTAGGGTTTCAAATGTACATTCCGGGAGGGTGTCTCAGAAGCCCTCCAAACATCAAAGATGATTTTTTTCCTCAAACCAAAAAAAATCAGTCTCAAACTATCAAAACGGTTTCTAAAACCTCTAGGAAATGTATCTTCTTTAATATTCTGTCTGGTTTAGGCAAATTTTCATGAAGCTGAAAAATGCTGTTAAATGGTAGTTAAATCGGCATGCTTTTAATGTTTGGCTAGGGTTAGGGTTACAAGAACCATAGAATTTTGCCCGCTGTTGCACTTTTAGCTGCACTTTAAATGTCAATATGAAGAGAGTTTACCCATTAGAACAGGTGTTCTTCACACTTTTCATCTGGCTCAGTTTTGGATAAAATCACTGGATAGGGCAATATACAAAAAGGTGACCAAAACTGTCCGAAACCTAAAAGTGCAGATAGGAGAAAATTATCACTCATCCTAAAGATAACTGGGGACCCGGATTGCAGCACTGACAGTAAAAAACTTCTACCTGTTGTGGGAATGCTAAACCTAACACTAGCTATGGTTTCAAATGTGCATTCCGGCAGGGTGTCTCAGAAGCCCTCCAAACATCAAAGTTGAATTTTTTCCTCAAACTCCAAAAAATCAGTCTCAAACTATAAAAACGGTTTCTAAAACCTCTAGGAAATGTATCTTCTTTAATAATCTGTCTTGTTCATGCAAATTTTCATGAAGCTGAAAAATGCTGTTAAATGGTAGTTAAATCGGAATGCTTTTAATGTCTGGCTTGGGTTAGGGTTACAAGAACCATAGAATTTTGCCCGCTGTTGCACTTTTAGCTGCACTTTAAATGACAAAATGAAGAGAGTTTACCCATTAGAACAGGTATTCTTCACAATTTTCATATGGCTCAGTTTTGGATAAAATCACTGCATAGGGCAATATACAAAAAGGTGATCAAAACTGTTCGAAACCTAAAAGTGCAGATAGGAGCAAATTATCACTCATCCTAAAGATAACTGGGGACCCGGAATGCAGCACTGACAGTAAAAAACTTCTACCTGTTGTGGGAATGCTAACCCTAACCCTAGCTAGGGTTTCAAATGTACATTCCGGCAGGGTGTCTCAGAAGCCCTCCAAACATCAAAGATGAATTTTTTCCTCAAACCAAAAAAAATCAGTCTCAAACTATCAAAACGGTTTCTAAAACCTCTAGGAAATGTATCTTCTTTAATAATCTGTCTGGTTTAGGCAAATTTTCATGAAGCTGAAAAATGCTGTTAAATGGTAGTTAAATCGGCATGCTTTTAATGCCTGGCTAGGGTTAGGATTACAAGAACCATAGAATTGTGCCCGCTGTTGCACTTTTAGCTGCACTTTAAATGACAAAATGAAGAGAGTTTACCCATTAGAACAGGTATTCTTCACCATTTTCCTATGGCTCAGTTTTGGATAAAGTCACTGCATAGGGCAATATACAAAAAGGTGACCAAAACTGTTCGAAACCTAAAAGTGCAGATAGGAGCAAATTATCACTCATCCTAAAGATATCTGGGGACCCGGAATGCAGCACTGACAGTAAAAAACTTCTACCTGTTGTGGGAATGCTAACCCTAACCCTAGCTAGGGTTTCAAATGTACATTCCGGCAGGGTGTCTCAGAAGCCCTCCAAACATCAAAGATGAATTTTTTCCTCAAACCAAAAAAAATCAGTCTCAAACTATAAAAACGGTTTCTAAAACCTCTAGGAAATGTATCTTCTTTAATAATCTGTCTTGTTCAGGCAAATTTTCATGAAGCTGAAAAATGCTGTTAAATGGTAGTTAAATCGGCATGCTTTTAATGTCTGGCTAGGGTTAGGGTTACAAGAACCATAGAATTGTGCCCGCTGTTGCACTTTTAGCTGCACTTTAAATGACAAAATGAAGAGAGTTTACCCATTAGAACAGGTATTCTTCACACTTTTCATCTGGCTCAGTTTTGGATAAAATCAATGGATTGGGCAATATACAAAAAAGTGACCAAAACTGTCCAAAAACTAAAAGTGCAGATAGGAGCAAATTATGACTCATCCTAAAGATAACTGGGGACCCGGAATGCAGCACTGACAGTAAAAAACTTCTACCTGTTGTGGGAATGCTAAACCTAACCCTAGCTATGGTTTCAAATGTGCATTCCGGCAGGGTGTCTCAGAAGCCCTCCAAACATCAAAGTTGAATTTTTTCCTCAAACTCCAAAAAATCAGTCTCAAACTATCAAAACGGTTTCTAAAACCTCTAGGAAATGTATCTTCTTTAATAATCTGTCTGGTTTAGAGAAATTGTCATGAAGCTGAAAAATGCTGTTAATGGTAGTTAAATCAGAAGGCTTTTAATGTCTGGCTAGGGTTAGAGTTACAAGAACCATAGGATTTTGCCCTCTGTTGCACTTTTAGCTACACTTTAAATGACAAAATCAAGAGAGTTTACCCATTAGAACAGGTATTCTTTACACTTTTCATCTGGCTCAGTTTTGAATAAAATCACTGGATAGGGCAATATACAAAAAGGTGACCAAAACTGTCCAAAAACTAAAAGTGCAGATAGGAGCAAATTATGACTCATCCTAAAGATAACTGGGGACCCGGAATGCAGCACTGACAGTAAAAAACTTCTACCTGTTGTATGAATGCTAACCCTAACCCTAGCTAGGGTTTCAAATGTACATTCCGGGAGGGTGTCTCAGAAGCCCTCCAAACATCAAAGATGATTTTTTTCCTCAAACCAAAAAAAATCAGTCTCAAACTATCAAAACAGTTTCTAAAACCTCTAGGAAATGTATCTTCTTTAATATTCTGTCTGGTTTAGGCAAATTTTCATGAAGCTGAGAAATGCTGTTAAATGGTAGTTAAATCGGCATGCTTTTAATGTTTGGCTAGGGTTAGGGTTACAAGAACCATAGAATTTTGCCCGCTGTTGCACTTTTAGCTGCACTTTAAATGTCAATATGAAGAGAGTTTACCCATTAGAACAGGTGTTCTTCACACTTTTCATCTGGCTCAGTTTTGGATAAAATCACTGGATAGGGCAATATACAAAAAGGTGACCAAAACTGTCCGAAACCTAAAAGTGCAGATAGGAGAAAATTATCACTCATCCTAAAGATAACTGGGGACCCGGATTGCAGCACTGACAGTAAAAAACTTCTACCTGTTGTGGGAATGCTAAACCTAACACTAGCTATGGTTTCAAATGTGCATTCCGGCAGGGTGTCTCAGAAGCCCTCCAAACATCAAAGTTGAATTTTTTCCTCAAACTCCAAAAAATCAGTCTCAAACTATAAAAACGGTTTCTAAAACCTCTAGGAAATGTATCTTCTTTAATAATCTGTCTTGTTCATGCAAATTTTCATGAAGCTGAAAAATGCTGTTAAATGGTAGTTAAATCGGAATGCTTTTAATGTCTGGCTTGGGTTAGGGTTACAAGAACCATAGAATTTTGCCCGCTGTTGCACTTTTAGCTGCACTTTAAATGACAAAATGAAGAGAGTTTACCCATTAGAACAGGTATTCTTCACAATTTTCATATGGCTCAGTTTTGGATAAAATCACTGCATAGGGCAATATACAAAAAGGTGATCAAAACTGTTCGAAACCTAAAAGTGCAGATAGGAGCAAATTATCACTCATCCTAAAGATAACTGGGGACCCGGAATGCAGCACTGACAGTAAAAAACTTCTACCTGTTGTGGGAATGCTAACCCTAACCCTAGCTAGGGTTTCAAATGTACATTCCGGCAGGGTGTCTCAGAAGCCCTCCAAACATCAAAGATGAATTTTTTCCTCAAACCAAAAAAAATCAGTCTCAAACTATCAAAACGGTTTCTAAAACCTCTAGGAAATGTATCTTCTTTAATAATCTGTCTGGTTTAGGCAAATTTTCATGAAGCTGAAAAATGCTGTTAAATGGTAGTTAAATCGGCATGCTTTTAATGCCTGGCTAGGGTTAGGATTACAAGAACCATAGAATTGTGCCCGCTGTTGCACTTTTAGCTGCACTTTAAATGACAAAATGAAGAGAGTTTACCCATTAGAACAGATATTCTTCACACTTTTCATCTGGCTCAGTTTTGGATAAAATCAATGGATTGGGCAATATACAAAAAAGTGACCAAAACTGTCCAAAAACTAAAAGTGCAGATAGGAGCAAATTATCACTCATCCTAAAGATAACTGGGGACCCGGAATGCAGCACTGACAGTAAAAAACTTCTACCTGTTGTGGGAATGCTAACCCTAACCCTAGCTAGGGTTTCAAATGTACATTCCGGTGGGGTGTCTCAGAAGCCCTCCAAACATCAAAGATGAATTTTTTCCTCAAACCAAAAAAAATCAGTCTCAAACTATAAAAACGGTTTCTAAAACCTCTAGGAAATGTATCTTCTTTAATAATCTGTCTTGTTCAGGCAAATTTTCATGAAGCTGAAAAATGCTGTTAAATGGTAGTTAAATCGGCATGCTTTTAATGCCTGGCTAGGGTTAGGATTACAAGAACCATAGAATTGTGCCCGCTGTTGCACTTTTAGCTGCACTTTAAATGACAAAATGAAGAGAGTTTGCCCATTAGAACAGATATTCTTCACACTTTTCATCTGGCTCAGTTTTGGATAAAATCAATGGATTGGGCAATATACAAAAAAGTGACCAAAACTGTCCAAAAACTAAAAGTGCAGATAGGAGCAAATTATCACTCATCCTAAAGATAACTGGGGACCCGGAATGCAGCACTGACAGTAAAAAACTTCTACCTGTTGTGGGAATGCTAACCCTAACCCTAGCTAGGGTTTCAAATGTACATTCCGGTGGGGTGTCTCAGAAGCCCTCCAAACATCAAAGATGATTTTTTTCCTCAAACCAAAAAAAATCAGTCTCAAACTATCAAAACAGTTTCTAAAACCTCTAGGAAATGTATCTTCTTTAATATTCTGTCTGGTTTAGGCAAATTTTCATGAAGCTGAGAAATGCTGTTAAATGGTAGTTAAATCGGCATGCTTTTAATGTTTGGCTAGGGTTAGGGTTACAAGAACCATAGAATTTTGCCCGCTGTTGCACTTTTAGCTGCACTTTAAATGTCAATATGAAGAGAGTTTACCCATTAGAACAGGTGTTCTTCACACTTTTCATCTGGCTCAGTTTTGGATAAAATCACTGGATAGGGCAATATACAAAAAGGTGACCAAAACTGTCCGAAACCTAAAAGTGCAGATAGGAGAAAATTATCACTCATCCTAAAGATAACTGGGGACCCGGATTGCAGCGCTGACAGTAAAAAACTTCTACCTGTTGTGGGAATGCTAAACCTAACACTAGCTATGGTTTCAAATGTGCATTCCGGCAGGGTGTCTCAGAAGCCCTCCAAACATCAAAGTTGAATTTTTTCCTCAAACTCCAAAAAATCAGTCTCAAACTATAAAAACGGTTTCTAAAACCTCTAGGAAATGTATCTTCTTTAATAATCTGTCTTGTTCATGCAAATTTTCATGAAGCTGAAAAATGCTGTTAAATGGTAGTTAAATCGGAATGCTTTTAATGTCTGGCTTGGGTTAGGGTTACAAGAACCATAGAATTTTGCCCGCTGTTGCACTTTTAGCTGCACTTTAAATGACAAAATGAAGAGAGTTTACCCATTAGAACAGGTATTCTTCACAATTTTCATATGGCTCAGTTTTGGATAAAATCACTGCATAGGGCAATATACAAAAAGGTGACCAAAACTGTTCGAAACCTAAAAGTGCAGATAGGAGCAAATTATCACTCATCCTAAAGATAACTGGGGACCCGGAATGCAGCACTGACAGTAAAAAACTTCTACCTGTTGTGGGAATGCTAACCCTAACCCTAGCTAGGGTTTCAAATGTACATTCCGGCAGGGTGTCTCAGAAGCCCTCCAAACATCAAAGATGAATTTTTTCCTCAAACCAAAAAAAATCAGTCTCAAACTATCAAAACGGTTTCTAAAACCTCTAGGAAATGTATCTTCTTTAATAATCTGTCTGGTTTAGGCAAATTTTCATGAAGCTGAAAAATGCTGTTAAATGGTAGTTAAATCGGCATGCTTTTAATGCCTGGCTAGGGTTAGGATTACAAGAACCATAGAATTGTGCCCGCTGTTGCACTTTTAGCTGCACTTTAAATGACAAAATGAAGAGAGTTTACCCATTAGAACAGATATTCTTCACACTTTTCATCTGGCTCAGTTTTGGATAAAATCAATGGATTGGGCAATATACAAAAAAGTGACCAAAACTGTCCAAAAACTAAAAGTGCAGATAGGAGCAAATTATCACTCATCCTAAAGATAACTGGGGACCCGGAATGCAGCACTGACAGTAAAAAACTTCTACCTGTTGTGGGAATGCTAACCCTAACCCTAGCTAGGGTTTCAAATGTACATTCCGGTGGGGTGTCTCAGAAGCCCTCCAAACATCAAAGATGAATTTTTTCCTCAAACCAAAAAAAATCAGTCTCAAACTATAAAAACGGTTTCTAAAACCTCTAGGAAATGTATCTTCTTTAATAATCTGTCTTGTTCAGGCAAATTTTCATGAAGCTGAAAAATGCTGTTAAATGGTAGTTAAATCGGCATGCTTTTAATGCCTGGCTAGGGTTAGGATTACAAGAACCATAGAATTGTGCCCGCTGTTGCACTTTTAGCTGCACTTTAAATGACAAAATGAAGAGAGTTTGCCCATTAGAACAGATATTCTTCACACTTTTCATCTGGCTCAGTTTTGGATAAAATCAATGGATTGGGCAATATACAAAAAAGTGACCAAAACTGTCCAAAAACTAAAAGTGCAGATAGGAGCAAATTATCACTCATCCTAAAGATAACTGGGGACCCGGAATGCAGCACTGACAGTAAAAAACTTCTACCTGTTGTGGGAATGCTAACCCTAACCCTAGCTAGGGTTTCAAATGTACATTCCGGTGGGGTGTCTCAGAAGCCCTCCAAACATCAAAGATGAATTTTTTCCTCAAACCAAAAAAAATCAGTCTCAAACTATAAAAACGGTTTCTAAAACCTCTAGGAAATGTATCTTCTTTAATAATCTGTCTTGTTCAGGCAAATTTTCATGAAGCTGAAAAATGCTGTTAAATGGTAGTTAAATCGGCATGCTTTTAATGTCTGGCTTGGGTTAGGGTTACAAGAACCATAGAATTTTGCCCGCTGTTGCACTTTTAGCTGCACTTTAAATGACAAAATGAAGAGAGTTTACCCATTAGAACAGGTATTCTTCACAATTTTCATATGGCTCAGTTTTGGATAAAATCACTGCATAGGGCAATATACAAAAAGGTGACCAAAACTGTTCGAAACCTAAAAGTGCAGATAGGAGCAAATTATCACTCATCCTAAAGATATCTGGGGACCCGGAATGCAGCACTGACAGTAAAAAACTTCTACCTGTTGTGGGAATGCTAACCCTAACCCTAGCTAGGGTTTCAAATGTACATTCCGGCAGGGTGTCTCAGAAGCCCTCCAAACATCAAAGATGAATTTTTTCCTCAAACCAAAAAAAATCAGTCTCAAACTATCAAAACGGTTTCTAAAACCTCTAGGAAATGTATCTTCTTTAATAATCTGTCTGGTTTAGGCAAATTTTCATGAAGCTGAAAAATGCTGTTAAATGGTATTTAAATCGGCATGCTTTTAATGTCTGGCTAGGGTTAGGGTTACAAGAACCATAGAATTTTGCCCGCTGTTGCACTTTTAGCTGCACTTTAAATGTCAATATGAAGAGAGTTTACCCATTAGAACAGGTGTTCTTCACACTTTTCATCTGGCTCAGTTTTGGATAAAATCACTGGATAGGGCAATATACAAAAAGGTGACCAAAACTGTCCGAAACCTAAAAGTGCACATAGGAGCAAATTATCACTCATCCTAAAGATAACTGGGGGTCCGGAATGCAGCACTGACAGTAATAAACGTCTACCTGTTGTGGGAATGCTAACCCTAACCCTAGCTAGGGTTTCAAACGTACATTCCGGCAGGGTGTCTCAGAAGCCCTCCAAACATCAAAGTTGAATTTTTTCCTCAAACTCCAAAAAATCAGTCTCAAACTATAAAAACGGTTTCTAAAACCTCTAGGAAATGTATCTTCTTTAATAATCTGTCTTGTTCAGGCAAATTTTCAGGAAGCTGAAAAATGCTGTTAAATGGTAGTTAAATCGGCATGCTTTTAATGTCTGGCTTGGGTTAGGGTTACAAGAACCATAGAATTGTGCCCGCTGTTGCACTTTTAGCTGCACTTTAAATGACAAAATGAAGAGAGTTTGCCCATTAGATCCGGTATTCTTCACAATTTTCATATGGCTCAGTTTTGGATAAAATCACTGCATAGGGCAATATACAAAAAGGTGACCAAAACTGTCCGAAACCTAAAAGTGCAGATAGGAGCAAATTATCACTCATCCTAAAGATAACTGGGGACCCGGAATGCAGCACTGACAGTAAAAAACTTCTACCTGTTGTGGGAATGCTAACCCTAACCCTAGCTAGGGTTTCAAATGTACATTCCGGGAGGGTGTCTCAGAAGCCCTCCAAACATCAAAGATGATTTTTTTCCTCAAACCAAAAAAAATCAGTCTCAAACTATCAAAACGGTTTCTAAAACCTCTAGGAAATGTATCTTCTTTAATATTCTGTCTGGTTTAGGCAAATTTTCATGAAGCTGAAAAATGCTGTTAAATGGTAGTTAAATCGGCATGCTTTTAATGTTTGGCTAGGGTTAGGGTTACAAGAACCATAGAATTTTGCCCGCTGTTGCACTTTTAGCTGCACTTTAAATGTCAATATGAAGAGAGTTTACCCATTAGAACAGGTGTTCTTCACACTTTTCATCTGGCTCAGTTTTGGATAAAATCACTGGATAGGGCAATATACAAAAAGGTGACCAAAACTGTCCGAAACCTAAAAGTGCAGATAGGAGAAAATTATCACTCATCCTAAAGATAACTGGGGACCCGGATTGCAGCACTGACAGTAAAAAACTTCTACCTGTTGTGGGAATGCTAAACCTAACACTAGCTATGGTTTCAAATGTGCATTCCGGCAGGGTGTCTCAGAAGCCCTCCAAACATCAAAGTTGAATTTTTTCCTCAAACTCCAAAAAATCAGTCTCAAACTATAAAAACGGTTTCTAAAACCTCTAGGAAATGTATCTTCTTTAATAATCTGTCTTGTTCATGCAAATTTTCATGAAGCTGAAAAATGCTTTTAAATGGTAGTTAAATCGGAATGCTTTTAATGTCTGGCTTGGGTTAGGGTTACAAGAACCATAGAATTTTGCCCGCTGTTGCACTTTTAGCTGCACTTTAAATGACAAAATGAAGAGAGTTTACCCATTAGAACAGGTATTCTTCACAATTTTCATATGGCTCAGTTTTGGATAAAATCACTGCATAGGGCAATATACAAAAAGGTGATCAAAACTGTTCGAAACCTAAAAGTGCAGATAGGAGCAAATTATCACTCATCCTAAAGATAACTGGGGACCCGGAATGCAGCACTGACAGTAAAAAACTTCTACCTGTTGTGGGAATGCTAACCCTAACCCTAGCTAGGGTTTCAAATGTACATTCCGGCAGGGTGTCTCAGAAGCCCTCCAAACATCAAAGATGAATTTTTTCCTCAATCCAAAAAAAATCAGTCTCAAACTATCAAAACGGTTTCTAAAACCTCTAGGAAATGTATCTTCTTTAATAATCTGTCTGGTTTAGGCAAATTTTTATGAAGCTGAAAAATGCTGTTAAATGGTAGTTAAATCGATATGCTTTTAATGCCTGGCTAGGGTTAGGATTACAAGAACCATAGAATTGTGCCCGCTGTTGCACTTTTAGCTGCACTTTAAATGACAAAATGAAGAGAGTTTGCCCATTAGAACAGATATTCTTCACACTTTTCATCTGGCTCAGTTTTGGATAAAATCAATGGATTGGGCAATATACAAAAAAGTGACCAAAACTGTCCAAAAACTAAAAGTGCAGATAGGAGCAAATTATCACTCATCCTAAAGATAACTGGGGACCCGGAATGCAGCACTGACAGTAAAAAACTTCTACCTGTTGTGGGAATGCTAACCCTAACCCTAGCTAGGGTTTCAAATGTACATTCCGGTGGGGTGTCTCAGAAGCCCTCCAAACATCAAAGATGAATTTTTTCCTCAAACCAAAAAAAATCAGTCTCAAACTATAAAAACAGTTTCTAAAACCTCTAGGAAATGTATCTTCTTTAATAATCTGTCTTGTTCAGGCAAATTTTCATGAAGCTGAAAAATGCTGTTAAATGGTAGTTAAATCGGCATGCTTTTAATGTCTGGCTTGGGTTAGGGTTACAAGAACCATAGAATTTTGCCCGCTGTTGCACTTTTAGCTGCACTTTAAATGACAAAATGAAGAGAGTTTACCCATTAGAACAGGTATTCTTCACCATTTTCATATGGCTCAGTTTTGGATAAAGTCACTGCATAGGGCAATATACAAAAAGGTGACCAAAACTGTTCGAAACCTAAAAGTGCAGATAGGAGCAAATTATCACTCATCCTAAAGATATCTGGGGACCCGGAATGCAGCACTGACAGTAAAAAACTTCTACCTGTTGTGGGAATGCTAACCCTAACCCTAGCTAGGGTTTCAAATGTACATTCCGGCAGGGTGTCTCAGAAGCCCTCCAAACATCAAAGATGAATTTTTTCCTCAAACCAAAAAAAATCAGTCTCAAACTATAAAAACGGTTTCTAAAACCTCTAGGAAATGTATCTTCTTTAATAATCTGTCTTGTTCAGGCAAATTTTCATGAAGCTGAAAAATGCTGTTAAATGGTAGTTAAATCGGCATGCTTTTAATGTCTGGCTAGGGTTAGGGTTACAAGAACCATAGAATTGTGCCCGCTGTTGCACTTTTAGCTGCACTTTAAATGTCAATATGAAGAGAGTTTACCCATTAGAACAGGTATTCTTCACACTTTTCATCTGGCTCAGTTTTGGATAAAATCAATGGATTGGGCAATATACAAAAAAGTGACCAAAACTGTCCAAAAACTAAAAGTGCAGATAGGAGCAAATTATGACTCATCCTAAAGATAACTGGGGACCCGGAATGCAGCACTGACAGTAAAAAACTTCTACCTGTTGTGGGAATGCTAAACCTAACCCTAGCTATGGTTTCAAATGTGCATTCCGGCAGGGTGTCTCAGAAGCCCTCCAAACATCAAAGTTGAATTTTTTCCTCAAACTCCAAAAAATCAGTCTCAAACTATCAAAACGGTTTCTAAAACCTCTAGGAAATGTATCTTCTTTAATAATCTGTCTGGTTTAGAGAAATTGTCATGAAGCTGAAAAATGCTGTTAATGGTAGTTAAATCAGTAGGCTTTTAATGTCTGGCTAGGGTTAGAGTTACAAGAACCATAGGATTTTGCCCTCTGTTGCACTTTTAGCTACACTTTAAATGACAAAATCAAGAGAGTTTACCCATTAGAACAGGTATTCTTTACACTTTTCATCTGGCTCAGTTTTGAATAAAATGACTGGATAGGGCAATATACAAAAAGGTGACCAAAACTGTCCAAAAACTAAAAGTGCAGATAGGAGCAAATTATCACTCATCCTAAAGATAACTGGGGACCCGGAATGCAGCACTGACAGTAAAAAACTTCTACCTGTTGTGGGAATGCTAACCCTAACCCTAGCTAGGGTTTCAAATGTACATTCCGGGAGGGTGTCTCAGAAGCCCTCCAAACATCAAAGATGATTTTTTTCCTCAAACCAAAAAAAATCAGTCTCAAACTATCAAAACGGTTTCTAAAACCTCTAAGAAATGTATCTTCTTTAATATTCTGTCTGGTTTAGTTAAATTTTCATGAAGCTGAAAAATGCTGTTAAATGGTAGTTAAATCGGCATGCTTTTAATGTTTGGCTAGGGTTAGGGTTACAAGAACCATAGAATTTTGCCCGCTGTTGCACTTTTAGCTGCACTTTAAATGTCAATATGAAGAGAGTTTACCCATTAGAACAGGTGTTCTTCACACTTTTCATCTGGCTCAGTTTTGGATAAAATCACTGGATAGGGCAATATACAAAAAGGTGACCAAAACTGTCCGAAACCTAAAAGTGCAGATAGGAGAAAATTATCACTCATCCTAAAGATAACTGGGGACCCGGATTGCAGCACTGACAGTAAAAAACTTCTACCTGTTGTGGGAATGCTAAACCTAACACTAGCTATGGTTTCAAATGTGCATTCCGGCAGGGTGTCTCAGAAGCCCTCCAAACATCAAAGTTGAATTTTTTCCTCAAACTCCAAAAAATCAGTCTCAAACTATAAAAACGGTTTCTAAAACCTCTAGGAAATGTATCTTCTTTAATAATCTGTCTTGTTCATGCAAATTTTCATGAAGCTGAAAAATGCTGTTAAATGGTAGTTAAATCGGAATGCTTTTAATGTCTGGCTTGGGTTAGGGTTACAAGAACCATAGAATTTTGCCCGCTGTTGCACTTTTAGCTGCACTTTAAATGACAAAATGAAGAGAGTTTACCCATTAGAACAGGTATTCTTCACAATTTTCATATGGCTCAGTTTTGGATAAAATCACTGCATAGGGCAATATACAAAAAGGTGATCAAAACTGTTCGAAACCTAAAAGTGCAGATAGGAGCAAATTATCACTCATCCTAAAGATAACTGGGGACCCGGAATGCAGCACTGACAGTAAAAAACTTCTACCTGTTGTGGGAATGCTAACCCTAACCCTAGCTAGGGTTTCAAATGTACATTCCGGCAGGGTGTCTCAGAAGCCCTCCAAACATCAAAGTTGAATTTTTTCCTCAAACTCCAAAAAATCAGTCTCAAACTATAAAAACGGTTTCTAAAACCTCTAGGAAATGTATCTTCTTTAATAATCTGTCTTGTTCAGGCAAATTTTCAGGAAGCTGAAAAATGCTGTTAAATGGTAGTTAAATCGGCATGCTTTTAATGTCTGGCTTGGGTTAGGGTTACAAGAACCATAGAATTGTGCCCGCTGTTGCACTTTTAGCTGCACTTTAAATGACAAAATGAAGAGAGTTTGCCCATTAGAACCGGTATTCTTCACAATTTTCATATGGCTCAGTTTTGGATAAAATCACTGCATAGGGCAATATACAAAAAGGTGACCAAAACTGTCCGAAACCTAAAAGTGCAGATAGGAGCAAATTATCACTCATCCTAAAGATAACTGGGGACCCGGAATGCAGAACTGACAGTAAAAAATTTCTACCTGTTGTGGGAATGCTAACCCTAACCCTAGCTAGGGTTTCAAATGTACATTCCGGCAGGGTGTCTCAGAAGCCCTCCAAACATCACAGTTGAATTTTTTCCTCACACCAAAAAAAATCAGTCTCAAACTATCAAAATGGTTTTTAAAATCTCTAGGAAATGTATCTTCTTTAATAATCTGTCTTGTTCAGGCACATTTTCATGAAGCTGAAAAATGCTGTTAAATGGTAGTTAAATCTGCATGCTTTTAATGCCTGGCTAGGGTTAGGGTTACAAGAACCATAGAATTGTGCCCGCTGTTGCACTTTTAGCTGCACTTTAAATGACAAAATGAAGAGAGTTTACCCATTAGAAAGGTATTCTTCACACTTTTCATCTGGCTCAGTTTTGGATAAAATCAATGGATTGGGCAATATACAAAAAAGTGACCAAAACTGTCCAAAAACTAAAAGTGCAGATAGGAGCAAATTATCACTCATCCTAAAGATAACTGGGGACCCGGAATGCAGCACTGACAGTAAAAAACTTCTACCTGTTGTGGGAATGCTAACCCTAACCCTAGCTAGGGTTTCAAATGTACATTCCGGGAGGGTGTCTCAGAAGCCCTCCAAACATCAAAGATGATTTTTTTCCTCAAACCAAAAAAAATCAGTCTCAAACTATCAAAACGGTTTCTAAAACCTCTAGGAAATGTATCTTCTTTAATATTCTGTCTGGTTTAGGCAAATTTTCATGAAGCTGAAAAATGCTGTTAAATGGTAGTTAAATCGGCATGCTTTTAATGTTTGGCTAGGGTTAGGGTTACAAGAACCATAGAATTTTGCCCGCTGTTGCACTTTTAGCTGCACTTTAAATGTCAATATGAAGAGAGTTTACCCATTAGAACAGGTGTTCTTCACACTTTTCATCTGGCTCAGTTTTGGATAAAATCACTGGATAGGGCAATATACAAAAAGGTGACCAAAACTGTCCGAAACCTAAAAGTGCAGATAGGAGAAAATTATCACTCATCCTAAAGATAACTGGGGACCCGGATTGCAGCACTGACAGTAAAAAACTTCTACCTGTTGTGGGAATGCTAAACCTAACACTAGCTATGGTTTCAAATGTGCATTCCGGCAGGGTGTCTCAGAAGCCCTCCAAACATCAAAGTTGAATTTTTTCCTCAAACTCCAAAAAATCAGTCTCAAACTATCAAAACGGTTTCTAAAACCTCTAGGAAATGTATCTTCTTTAATAATCTGTCTTGTTCATGCAAATTTTCATGAAGCTGAAAAATGCTGTTAAATGGTAGTTAAATCGGAATGCTTTTAATGTCTGGCTTGGGTTAGGGTTACAAGAACCATAGAATTTTGCCCGCTGTTGCACTTTTAGCTGCACTTTAAATGACAAAATGAAGAGAGTTTACCCATTAGAACAGGTATTCTTCACAATTTTCATATGGCTCAGTTTTGGATAAAATCACTGCATAGGGCAATATACAAAAAGGTGATCAAAACTGTTCGAAACCTAAAAGTGCAGATAGGAGCAAATTATCACTCATCCTAAAGATAACTGGGGACCCGGAATGCAGCACTGACAGTAAAAAACTTCTACCTGTTGTGGGAATGCTAACCCTAACCCTAGCTAGGGTTTCAAATGTACATTCCGGCAGGGTGTCTCAGAAGCCCTCCAAACATCAAAGATGAATTTTTTCCTCAAACCAAAAAAAATCAGTCTCAAACTATCAAAACGGTTTCTAAAACCTCTAGGAAATGTATCTTCTTTAATAATCTGTCTGGTTTAGGCAAATTTTCATGAAGCTGAAAAATGCTGTTAAATGGTAGTTAAATCGGCATGCTTTTAATGCCTGGCTAGGGTTAGGATTACAAGAACCATAGAATTGTGCCCGCTGTTGCACTTTTAGCTGCACTTTAAATGACAAAATGAAGAGAGTTTGCCCATTAGAACAGATATTCTTCACACTTTTCATCTGGCTCAGTTTTGGATAAAATCAATGGATTGGGCAATATACAAAAAAGTGACCAAAACTGTCCAAAAACTAAAAGTGCAGATAGGAGAAAATTATCACTCATCCTAAAGATAACTGGGGACCCGGATTGCAGCACTGACAGTAAAAAACTTCTACCTGTTGTGGGAATGCTAAACCTAACACTAGCTATGGTTTCAAATGTGCATTCCGGCAGGGTGTCTCAGAAGCCCTCCAAACATCAAAGTTGAATTTTTTCCTCAAACTCCAAAAAATCAGTCTCAAACTATAAAAACGGTTTCTAAAACCTCTAGGAAATGTATCTTCTTTAATAATCTGTCTTGTTCATGCAAATTTTCATGAAGCTGAAAAATGCTGTTAAATGGTAGTTAAATCGGCATGCTTTTAATGTTTGGCTAGGGTTAGGGTTACAAGAACCATAGAATTTTGCCCGCTGTTGCACTTTTAGCTGCACTTTAAATGTCAATATGAAGAGAGTTTACCCATTAGAACAGGTGTTCTTCACACTTTTCATCTGGCTCAGTTTTGGATAAAATCACTGGATAGGGCAATATACAAAAAGGTGACCAAAACTGTCCGAAACCTAAAAGTGCAGATAGGAGAAAATTATCACTCATCCTAAAGATAACTGGGGACCCGGATTGCAGCACTGACAGTAAAAAACTTCTACCTGTTGTGGGAATGCTAAACCTAACACTAGCTATGGTTTCAAATGTGCATTCCGGCAGGGTGTCTCAGAAGCCCTCCAAACATCAAAGTTGAATTTTTTCCTCAAACTCCAAAAAATCAGTCTCAAACTATAAAAACGGTTTCTAAAACCTCTAGGAAATGTATCTTCTTTAATAATCTGTCTTGTTCATGCAAATTTTCATGAAGCTGAAAAATGCTGTTAAATGGTAGTTAAATCGGAATGCTTTTAATGTCTGGCTTGGGTTAGGGTTACAAGAACCATAGAATTTTGCCCGCTGTTGCACTTTTAGCTGCACTTTAAATGACAAAATGAAGAGAGTTTACCCATTAGAACAGGTATTCTTCACAATTTTCATATGGCTCAGTTTTGGATAAAATCACTGCATAGGGCAATATACAAAAAGGTGATCAAAACTGTTCGAAACCTAAAAGTGCAGATAGGAGCAAATTATCACTCATCCTAAAGATAACTGGGGACCCGGATTGCAGCACTGACAGTAAAAAACTTCTACCTGTTGTGGGAATGCTAAACCTAACACTAGCTATGGTTTCAAATGTGCATTCCGGCAGGGTGTCTCAGAAGCCCTCCAAACATCAAAGTTGAATTTTTTCCTCAAACTCCAAAAAATCAGTCTCAAACTATCAAAACGGTTTCTAAAACCTCTAGGAAATGTATCTTCTTTAATAATCTGTCTGGTTTAGAGAAATTGTCATGAAGCTGAAAAATGCTGTTAATGGTAGTTAAATCAGTAGGCTTTTAATGTCTGGCTAGGGTTAGAGTTACAAGAACCATAGGATTTTGCCCTCTGTTGCACTTTTAGCTACACTTTAAATGACAAAATCAAGAGAGTTTACCCATTAGAACAGGTATTCTTTACACTTTTCATCTGGCTCAGTTTTGAATAAAATCACTGGATAGGGCAATATACAAAAAGGTGACCAAAACTGTCCAAAAACTAAAAGTGCAGATAGGAGCAAATTATCACTCATCCTAAAGATAACTGGGGACCCGGAATGCAGCACTGACAGTAAAAAACTTCTACCTGTTGTGGGAATGCTAACCCTAACCCTAGCTAGGGTTTCAAATGTACATTCCGGGAGGGTGTCTCAGAAGCCCTCCAAACATCAAAGATGATTTTTTTCCTCAAACCAAAAAAAATCAGTCTCAAACTATCAAAACGGTTTCTAAAACCTCTAGGAAATGTATCTTCTTTAATATTCTGTCTGGTTTAGGCAAATTTTCATGAAGCTGAAAAATGCTGTTAAATGGTAGTTAAATCGGCATGCTTTTAATGTTTGGCTAGGGTTAGGGTTACAAGAACCATAGAATTTTGCCCGCTGTTGCACTTTTAGCTGCACTTTAAATGTCAATATGAAGAGAGTTTACCCATTAGAACAGGTGTTCTTCACACTTTTCATCTGGCTCAGTTTTGGATAAAATCACTGGATAGGGCAATATACAAAAAGGTGACCAAAACTGTCCGAAACCTAAAAGTGCAGATAGGAGAAAATTATCACTCATCCTAAAGATAACTGGGGACCCGGATTGCAGCACTGACAGTAAAAAACTTCTACCTGTTGTGGGAATGCTAAACCTAACACTAGCTATGGTTTCAAATGTGCATTCCGGCAGGGTGTCTCAGAAGCCCTCCAAACATCAAAGTTGAATTTTTTCCTCAAACTCCAAAAAATCAGTCTCAAACTATAAAAACGGTTTCTAAAACCTCTAGGAAATGTATCTTCTTTAATAATCTGTCTTGTTCATGCAAATTTTCATGAAGCTGAAAAATGCTGTTAAATGGTAGTTAAATCGGAATGCTTTTAATGTCTGGCTTGGGTTAGGATTACAAGAACCATAGAATTGTGCCCGCTGTTGCACTTTTAGCTGCACTTTAAATGACAAAATGAAGAGAGTTTGCCCATTAGAACAGATATTCTTCACACTTTTCATCTGGCTCAGTTTTGGATAAAATCAATGGATTGGGCAATATACAAAAAAGTGACCAAAACTGTCCAAAAACTAAAAGTGCAGATAGGAGCAAATTATCACTCATCCTAAAGATAACTGGGGACCCGGAATGCAGCACTGACAGTAAAAAACTTCTACCTGTTGTGGGAATGCTAACCCTAACCCTAGCTAGGGTTTCAAATGTACATTCCGGTGGGGTGTCTCAGAAGCCCTCCAAACATCAAAGATGAATTTTTTCCTCAAACCAAAAAAAATCAGTCTCAAACTATAAAAACAGTTTCTAAAACCTCTAGGAAATGTATCTTCTTTAATAATCTGTCTTGTTCAGGCAAATTTTCATGAAGCTGAAAAATGCTGTTAAATGGTAGTTAAATCGGCATGCTTTTAATGTCTGGCTTGGGTTAGGGTTACAAGAACCATAGAATTTTGCCCGCTGTTGCACTTTTAGCTGCACTTTAAATGACAAAATGAAGAGAGTTTACCCATTAGAACAGGTATTCTTCACACTTTTCATCTGGCTCAGTTTTGGATAAAATCAATGGATTGGGCAATATACAAAAAAGTGACCAAAACTGTCCAAAAACTAAAAGTGCAGATAGGAGCAAATTATCACTCATCCTAAAGATAACTGGGGACCCGGAATGCAGCACTGACAGTAAAAAACTTCTACCTGTTGTGGGAATGCTAAACCTAACCCTAGCTATGGTTTCAAATGTGCATTCCGGCAGGGTGTCTCAGAAGCCCTCCAAACATCAAAGTTGAATTTTTTCCTCAAACTCCAAAAAATCAGTCTCAAACTATCAAAACGGTTTCTAAAACCTCTAGGAAATGTATCTTCTTTAATAATCTGTCTGGTTTAGAGAAATTGTCATGAAGCTGAAAAATGCTGTTAATGGTAGTTAAATCAGTAGGCTTTTAATGTCTGGCTAGGGTTAGAGTTACAAGAACCATAGGATTTTGCCCTCTGTTGCACTTTTAGCTACACTTTAAATGACAAAATCAAGAGAGTTTACCCATTAGAACAGGTATTCTTTACACTTTTCATCTGGCTCAGTTTTGAATAAAATCACTGGATAGGGCAATATACAAAAAGGTGACCAAAACTGTCCAAAAACTAAAAGTGCAGATAGGAGCAAATTATCACTCATCCTAAAGATAACTGGGGACCCGGAATGCAGCACTGACAGTAAAAAACTTCTACCTGTTGTGGGAATGCTAACCCTAACCCTAGCTAGGGTTTCAAATGTACATTCCGGGAGGGTGTCTCAGAAGCCCTCCAAACATCAAAGATGATTTTTTTCCTCAAACCAAAAAAAATCAGTCTCAAACTATCAAAACGGTTTCTAAAACCTCTAGGAAATGTATCTTCTTTAATAATCTGTCTTGTTCATGCAAATTTTCATGAAGCTGAAAAATGCTGTTAAATGGTAGTTAAATCGGCATGCTTTTAATGTTTGGCTAGGGTTAGGGTTACAAGAACCATAGAATTTTGCCCGCTGTTGCACTTTTAGCTGCACTTTAAATGTCAATATGAAGAGAGTTTACCCATTAGAACAGGTGTTCTTCACACTTTTCATCTGGCTCAGTTTTGGATAAAATCACTGGATAGGGCAATATACAAAAAGGTGACCAAAACTGTCCGAAACCTAAAAGTGCAGATAGGAGAAAATTATCACTCATCCTAAAGATAACTGGGGACCCGGATTGCAGCACTGACAGTAAAAAACTTCTACCTGTTGTGGGAATGCTAAACCTAACACTAGCTATGGTTTCAAATGTGCATTCCGGCAGGGTGTCTCAGAAGCCCTCCAAACATCAAAGTTGAATTTTTTCCTCAAACTCCAAAAAATCAGTCTCAAACTATAAAAACGGTTTCTAAAACCTCTAGGAAATGTATCTTCTTTAATAATCTGTCTTGTTCATGCAAATTTTCATGAAGCTGAAAAATGCTGTTAAATGGTAGTTAAATCGGAATGCTTTTAATGTCTGGCTTGGGTTAGGGTTACAAGAACCATAGAATTTTGCCCGCTGTTGCACTTTTAGCTGCACTTTAAATGACAAAATGAAGAGAGTTTACCCATTAGAACAGGTATTCTTCACAATTTTCATATGGCTCAGTTTTGGATAAAATCACTGCATAGGGCAATATACAAAAAGGTGATCAAAACTGTTCGAAACCTAAAAGTGCAGATAGGAGCAAATTATCACTCATCCTAAAGATAACTGGGGACCCGGAATGCAGCACTGACAGTAAAAAACTTCTACCTGTTGTGGGAATGCTAACCCTAACCCTAGCTAGGGTTTCAAATGTACATTCCGGCAGGGTGTCTCAGAAGCCCTCCAAACATCAAAGATGAATTTTTTCCTCAAACCAAAAAAAATCAGTCTCAAACTATCAAAACGGTTTCTAAAACCTCTAGGAAATGTATCTTCTTTAATAATCTGTCTGGTTTAGGCAAATTTTCATGAAGCTGAAAAATGCTGTTAAATGGTAGTTAAATCGGCATGCTTTTAATGCCTGGCTAGGGTTAGGATTACAAGAACCATAGAATTGTGCCCGCTGTTGCACTTTTAGCTGCACTTTAAATGACAAAATGAAGAGAGTTTGCCCATTAGAACAGATATTCTTCACACTTTTCATCTGGCTCAGTTTTGGATAAAATCAATGGATTGGGCAATATACAAAAAAGTGACCAAAACTGTCCAAAAACTAAAAGTGCAGATAGGAGCAAATTATCACTCATCCTAAAGATAACTGGGGACCCGGAATGCAGCACTGACAGTAAAAAACTTCTACCTGTTGTGGGAATGCTAACCCTAACCCTAGCTAGGGTTTCAAATGTACATTCCGGTGGGGTGTCTCAGAAGCCCTCCAAACATCAAAGATGAATTTTTTCCTCAAACCAAAAAAAATCAGTCTCAAACTATAAAAACAGTTTCTAAAACCTCTAGGAAATGTATCTTCTTTAATAATCTGTCTTGTTCAGGCAAATTTTCATGAAGCTGAAAAATGCTGTTAAATGGTAGTTAAATCGGCATGCTTTTAATGTCTGGCTTGGGTTAGGGTTACAAGAACCATAGAATTTTGCCCGCTGTTGCACTTTTAGCTGCACTTTAAATGACAAAATGAAGAGAGTTTACCCATTAGAACAGGTATTCTTCACCATTTTCATATGGCTCAGTTTTGGATAAAGTCACTGCATAGGGCAATATACAAAAAGGTGACCAAAACTGTTCGAAACCTAAAAGTGCAGATAGGAGCAAATTATCACTCATCCTAAAGATATCTGGGGACCCGGAATGCAGCACTGACAGTAAAAAACTTCTACCTGTTGTGGGAATGCTAACCCTAACCCTAGCTAGGGTTTCAAATGTACATTCCGGCAGGGTGTCTCAGAAGCCCTCCAAACATCAAAGATGAATTTTTTCCTCAAACCAAAAAAAATCAGTCTCAAACTATAAAAACGGTTTCTAAAACCTCTAGGAAATGTATCTTCTTTAATAATCTGTCTTGTTCAGGCAAATTTTCATGAAGCTGAAAAATGCTGTTAAATGGTAGTTAAATCGGCATGCTTTTAATGTCTGGCTAGGGTTAGGGTTACAAGAACCATAGAATTGTGCCCGCTGTTGCACTTTTAGCTGCACTTTAAATGACAAAATGAAGAGAGTTTACCCATTAGAACAGGTATTCTTCACACTTTTCATCTGGCTCAGTTTTGGATAAAATCAATGGATTGGGCAATATACAAAAAAGTGACCAAAACTGTCCAAAAACTAAAAGTGCAGATAGGAGCAAATTATGACTCATCCTAAAGATAACTGGGGACCCGGAATGCAGCACTGACAGTAAAAAACTTCTACCTGTTGTGGGAATGCTAAACCTAACCCTAGCTATGGTTTCAAATGTGCATTCCGGCAGGGTGTCTCAGAAGCCCTCCAAACATCAAAGTTGAATTTTTTCCTCAAACTCCAAAAAATCAGTCTCAAACTATCAAAACGGTTTCTAAAACCTCTAGGAAATGTATCTTCTTTAATAATCTGTCTGGTTTAGAGAAATTGTCATGAAGCTGAAAAATGCTGTTAATGGTAGTTAAATCAGTAGGCTTTTAATGTCTGGCTAGGGTTAGAGTTACAAGAACCATAGGATTTTGCCCTCTGTTGCACTTTTAGCTACACTTTAAATGACAAAATCAAGAGAGTTTACCCATTAGAACAGGTATTCTTTACACTTTTCATCTGGCTCAGTTTTGAATAAAATCACTGGATAGGGCAATATACAAAAAGGTGACCAAAACTGTCCAAAAACTAAAAGTGCAGATAGGAGCAAATTATCACTCATCCTAAAGATAACTGGGGACCCGGAATGCAGCACTGACAGTAAAAAACTTCTACCTGTTGTGGGAATGCTAACCCTAACCCTAGCTAGGGTTTCAAATGTACATTCCGGGAGGGTGTCTCAGAAGCCCTCCAAACATCAAAGATGATTTTTTTCCTCAAACCAAAAAAAATCAGTCTCAAACTATCAAAACGGTTTCTAAAACCTCTAGGAAATGTATCTTCTTTAATATTCTGTCTGGTTTAGGCAAATTTTCATGAAGCTGAAAAATGCTGTTAAATGGTAGTTAAATCGGCATGCTTTTAATGTTTGGCTAGGGTTAGGGTTACAAGAACCATAGAATTTTGCCCGCTGTTGCACTTTTAGCTGCACTTTAAATGTCAATATGAAGAGAGTTTACCCATTAGAACAGGTGTTCTTCACACTTTTCATCTGGCTCAGTTTTGGATAAAATCACTGGATAGGGCAATATACAAAAAGGTGACCAAAACTGTCCGAAACCTAAAAGTGCAGATAGGAGAAAATTATCACTCATCCTAAAGATAACTGGGGACCCGGATTGCAGCACTGACAGTAAAAAACTTCTACCTGTTGTGGGAATGCTAAACCTAACACTAGCTATGGTTTCAAATGTGCATTCCGGCAGGGTGTCTCAGAAGCCCTCCAAACATCAAAGTTGAATTTTTTCCTCAAACTCCAAAAAATCAGTCTCAAACTATAAAAACGGTTTCTAAAACCTCTAGGAAATGTATCTTCTTTAATAATCTGTCTTGTTCATGCAAATTTTCATGAAGCTGAAAAATGCTGTTAAATGGTAGTTAAATCGGAATGCTTTTAATGTCTGGCTTGGGTTAGGATTACAAGAACCATAGAATTGTGCCCGCTGTTGCACTTTTAGCTGCACTTTAAATGACAAAATGAAGAGAGTTTGCCCATTAGAACAGATATTCTTCACACTTTTCATCTGGCTCAGTTTTGGATAAAATCAATGGATTGGGCAATATACAAAAAAGTGACCAAAACTGTCCAAAAACTAAAAGTGCAGATAGGAGCAAATTATCACTCATCCTAAAGATAACTGGGGACCCGGAATGCAGCACTGACAGTAAAAAACTTCTACCTGTTGTGGGAATGCTAACCCTAACCCTAGCTAGGGTTTCAAATGTACATTCCGGTGGGGTGTCTCAGAAGCCCTCCAAACATCAAAGATGAATTTTTTCCTCAAACCAAAAAAAATCAGTCTCAAACTATAAAAACAGTTTCTAAAACCTCTAGGAAATGTATCTTCTTTAATAATCTGTCTTGTTCAGGCAAATTTTCATGAAGCTGAAAAATGCTGTTAAATGGTAGTTAAATCGGCATGCTTTTAATGTCTGGCTTGGGTTAGGGTTACAAGAACCATAGAATTTTGCCCGCTGTTGCACTTTTAGCTGCACTTTAAATGACAAAATGAAGAGAGTTTACCCATTAGAACAGGTATTCTTCACACTTTTCATCTGGCTCAGTTTTGGATAAAATCAATGGATTGGGCAATATACAAAAAAGTGACCAAAACTGTCCAAAAACTAAAAGTGCAGATAGGAGCAAATTATCACTCATCCTAAAGATAACTGGGGACCCGGAATGCAGCACTGACAGTAAAAAACTTCTACCTGTTGTGGGAATGCTAAACCTAACCCTAGCTATGGTTTCAAATGTGCATTCCGGCAGGGTGTCTCAGAAGCCCTCCAAACATCAAAGTTGAATTTTTTCCTCAAACTCCAAAAAATCAGTCTCAAACTATCAAAACGGTTTCTAAAACCTCTAGGAAATGTATCTTCTTTAATAATCTGTCTGGTTTAGAGAAATTGTCATGAAGCTGAAAAATGCTGTTAATGGTAGTTAAATCAGTAGGCTTTTAATGTCTGGCTAGGGTTAGAGTTACAAGAACCATAGGATTTTGCCCTCTGTTGCACTTTTAGCTACACTTTAAATGACAAAATCAAGAGAGTTTACCCATTAGAACAGGTATTCTTTACACTTTTCATCTGGCTCAGTTTTGAATAAAATCACTGGATAGGGCAATATACAAAAAGGTGACCAAAACTGTCCAAAAACTAAAAGTGCAGATAGGAGCAAATTATCACTCATCCTAAAGATAACTGGGGACCCGGAATGCAGCACTGACAGTAAAAAACTTCTACCTGTTGTGGGAATGCTAACCCTAACCCTAGCTAGGGTTTCAAATGTACATTCCGGGAGGGTGTCTCAGAAGCCCTCCAAACATCAAAGATGATTTTTTTCCTCAAACCAAAAAAAATCAGTCTCAAACTATCAAAACGGTTTCTAAAACCTCTAGGAAATGTATCTTCTTTAATATTCTGTCTGGTTTAGGCAAATTTTCATGAAGCTGAAAAATGCTGTTAAATGGTAGTTAAATCGGCATGCTTTTAATGTTTGGCTAGGGTTAGGGTTACAAGAACCATAGAATTTTGCCCGCTGTTGCACTTTTAGCTGCACTTTAAATGTCAATATGAAGAGAGTTTACCCATTAGAACAGGTGTTCTTCACACTTTTCATCTGGCTCAGTTTTGGATAAAATCACTGGATAGGGCAATATACAAAAAGGTGACCAAAACTGTCCGAAACCTAAAAGTGCAGATAGGAGAAAATTATCACTCATCCTAAAGATAACTGGGGACCCGGATTGCAGCACTGACAGTAAAAAACTTCTACCTGTTGTGGGAATGCTAAACCTAACACTAGCTATGGTTTCAAATGTGCATTCCGGCAGGGTGTCTCAGAAGCCCTCCAAACATCAAAGTTGAATTTTTTCCTCAAACTCCAAAAAATCAGTCTCAAACTATAAAAACGGTTTCTAAAACCTCTAGGAAATGTATCTTCTTTAATAATCTGTCTTGTTCATGCAAATTTTCATGAAGCTGAAAAATGCTGTTAAATGGTAGTTAAATCGGAATGCTTTTAATGTCTGGCTTGGGTTAGGGTTACAAGAACCATAGAATTTTGCCCGCTGTTGCACTTTTAGCTGCACTTTAAATGACAAAATGAAGAGAGTTTACCCATTAGAACAGGTATTCTTCACAATTTTCATATGGCTCAGTTTTGGATAAAATCACTGCATAGGGCAATATACAAAAAGGTGATCAAAACTGTTCGAAACCTAAAAGTGCAGATAGGAGCAAATTATCACTCATCCTAAAGATAACTGGGGACCCGGAATGCAGCACTGACAGTAAAAAACTTCTACCTGTTGTGGGAATGCTAACCCTAACCCTAGCTAGGGTTTCAAATGTACATTCCGGCAGGGTGTCTCAGAAGCCCTCCAAACATCAAAGATGAATTTTTTCCTCAAACCAAAAAAAATCAGTCTCAAACTATCAAAACGGTTTCTAAAACCTCTAGGAAATGTATCTTCTTTAATAATCTGTCTGGTTTAGGCAAATTTTCATGAAGCTGAAAAATGCTGTTAAATGGTAGTTAAATCGGCATGCTTTTAATGCCTGGCTAGGGTTAGGATTACAAGAACCATAGAATTGTGCCCGCTGTTGCACTTTTAGCTGCACTTTAAATGACAAAATGAAGAGAGTTTGCCCATTAGAACAGATATTCTTCACACTTTTCATCTGGCTCAGTTTTGGATAAAATCAATGGATTGGGCAATATACAAAAAAGTGACCAAAACTGTCCAAAAACTAAAAGTGCAGATAGGAGCAAATTATCACTCATCCTAAAGATAACTGGGGACCCGGAATGCAGCACTGACAGTAAAAAACTTCTACCTGTTGTGGGAATGCTAACCCTAACCCTAGCTAGGGTTTCAAATGTACATTCCGGTGGGGTGTCTCAGAAGCCCTCCAAACATCAAAGATGAATTTTTTCCTCAAACCAAAAAAAATCAGTCTCAAACTATAAAAACAGTTTCTAAAACCTCTAGGAAATGTATCTTCTTTAATAATCTGTCTTGTTCAGGCAAATTTTCATGAAGCTGAAAAATGCTGTTAAATGGTAGTTAAATCGGCATGCTTTTAATGTCTGGCTTGGGTTAGGGTTACAAGAACCATAGAATTTTGCCCGCTGTTGCACTTTTAGCTGCACTTTAAATGACAAAATGAAGAGAGTTTACCCATTAGAACAGGTATTCTTCACCATTTTCATATGGCTCAGTTTTGGATAAAGTCACTGCATAGGGCAATATACAAAAAGGTGACCAAAACTGTTCGAAACCTAAAAGTGCAGATAGGAGCAAATTATCACTCATCCTAAAGATATCTGGGGACCCGGAATGCAGCACTGACAGTAAAAAACTTCTACCTGTTGTGGGAATGCTAACCCTAACCCTAGCTAGGGTTTCAAATGTACATTCCGGCAGGGTGTCTCAGAAGCCCTCCAAACATCAAAGATGAATTTTTTCCTCAAACCAAAAAAAATCAGTCTCAAACTATAAAAACGGTTTCTAAAACCTCTAGGAAATGTATCTTCTTTAATAATCTGTCTTGTTCAGGCAAATTTTCATGAAGCTGAAAAATGCTGTTAAATGGTAGTTAAATCGGCATGCTTTTAATGTCTGGCTAGGGTTAGGGTTACAAGAACCATAGAATTGTGCCCGCTGTTGCACTTTTAGCTGCACTTTAAATGACAAAATGAAGAGAGTTTACCCATTAGAACAGGTATTCTTCACACTTTTCATCTGGCTCAGTTTTGGATAAAATCAATGGATTGGGCAATATACAAAAAAGTGACCAAAACTGTCCAAAAACTAAAAGTGCAGATAGGAGCAAATTATGACTCATCCTAAAGATAACTGGGGACCCGGAATGCAGCACTGACAGTAAAAAACTTCTACCTGTTGTGGGAATGCTAAACCTAACCCTAGCTATGGTTTCAAATGTGCATTCCGGCAGGGTGTCTCAGAAGCCCTCCAAACATCAAAGTTGAATTTTTTCCTCAAACTCCAAAAAATCAGTCTCAAACTATCAAAACGGTTTCTAAAACCTCTAGGAAATGTATCTTCTTTAATAATCTGTCTGGTTTAGAGAAATTGTCATGAAGCTGAAAAATGCTGTTAATGGTAGTTAAATCAGAAGGCTTTTAATGTCTGGCTAGGGTTAGAGTTACAAGAACCATAGGATTTTGCCCTCTGTTGCACTTTTAGCTACACTTTAAATGACAAAATCAAGAGAGTTTACCCATTAGAACAGGTATTCTTTACACTTTTCATCTGGCTCAGTTTTGAATAAAATCACTGGATAGGGCAATATACAAAAAGGTGACCAAAACTGTCCAAAAACTAAAAGTGCAGATAGGAGCAAATTATCACTCATCCTAAAGATAACTGGGGATCCGGAATGCAGCACTGACAGTAAAAAACTTCTGCCTGTTGTGGGAATGCTAACCCTAACCCTAGCTAGGGTTTCAAATGTACATTCCGGCAGGGTGTCTCAGAAGCCCTCCAAACATCAGAGTTGAATTTTTTCCTCAAACCAAAAAAAATCAGTCTCAAACTATCAAATCGGTTTTCAAAATCTCTAGGAAATGTATCTTCTTTAATAATCTGTCTTGTTCAGGCAAATTTTCATGAAGCTGAAAAATGCTGTTAAATGGTAGTTAAATCTGCATGCTTTTAATGCCTGGCTAGGGTTAGAGTTACAAGAACCATAGGATTTTGCCCTCTGTTGCACTTTTAGCTGCACTTTAAATGACAAAATGAAGAGAGTTTACCCATTAGAACAGGTATCCTTCACACTTTTCATCTGGCTCAGTTTTGGATAAAATCAATGGATTGGGCAATATACAAAAAAATGACCAAAACTGTCCAAAAACTAAAAGTGCAGATAGGAGCAAATTATCACTCATCCTAAAGATAACTGGGGATCCGGAATGCAGCACTGACAGTAAAAAACTTCTACCTGTTGTGGGAATGCTAAACCTAACCCTAGCTATGGTTTCAAATGTGCATTCCGGCAGGGTGTCTCAGAAGCCCTCCAAACATCAAAGTTGAATTTTTTCCTCAAACTCCAAAAAATCAGTCTCAAACTATCAAAACGGTTTCTAAAACCTCTAGGAAATGTATCTTCTTTAATAATCTGTCTTGTTCAGGCAAATTTTCATGAAGCTGAAAAATGCTGTTAAATGGTAGTTAAATCGGCATGCTTTTAATGTCTGGCTTGGGTTAGGGTTACAAGAACCATAGAGTTTTGCCCGCTGTTGCACTTTTAGCTGCACTTTAAATGACAAAATGAAGAGAGTTTACCCATTAGAACAGGTATTCTTCACACTTTTCATATGGCTCAGTTTTGGATAAAATCACTGCATAGGGCAATATACAAAAAGGTGACCAAAACTGTCCGAAACCTAAAAGTGCAGATAGGAGCAAATTATCACTCATCCTAAAGATACCTGGGGACCCGGAATGCAGCACTGACAGTAAAAAACTTCTACCTGTTGTGGGAATGCTAACCCTAACCCTAGCTAGGGTTTCAAATGTACATTCCGGCAGGGTGTCTCAGAAGCCCTCCAAACATCAAAGATGAATTTTTTCCTCAAACTCCAAAAAATCAGTCTCAACCTATCAAAACGGTTTCTAAAACCTCTAGGAAAAGTATCTTCTTTAATAATCTGTCTGGTTTAGGCAAATTTTCATGAAGCTGAAAAATGCTGCTAAATGGTAGTTAAATCGGCATGCTTTTAATGCCTGGCTAGGGTTAGGGTTACAAGAACCATAGAATGTTGCCTGTTGTTGCACTTTTAGCTGCACTTTAAATGACAAAATGAAGAGAGTTTACCCATTAGAACAGGTATTCTTCACACTTTTCATATGGCTCAGTTTTGGATAAAATCACTGCATTGGGCAATATACAAAAAGGTGACCAAAACTGTCCGAAACCTAAAAGTGCAGATAGGAGCAAATTATCACTCATCCTAAAGATAACTGAGGGCCCGGAATGCAGCACTGACAGTAAAAAACTTCTACCTGTTGTGGGAATGCTAACCCTAACCCTAGCTCGGGTTTCAAATGTACATTCCGGCAGGGTGTCTCAGAAGCCCTCCAAACATCAAAGATGAATTTTTTCCTCAAACCAAAAAAAATCAGTCTCAAACTATCAAAATAGTTTCTGAAACCTCTAGGAAATGTATCTTCTTTAATAATCTGTCTTGTTCAGGCAGATTTTCATGAAGCTGAAAAATGCTGTTAAATGGTAGTTAAATCGGCATGCTTTTAATGTCTGGCTTGGGTTAGGGTTACAAGAACCATAGAATTGTGCCCGCTGTTGCACTTTTAGCTGCACTTTAAATGACAAAATGAAGAGAGTTTACCCATTAGAACCGGTATTCTTCACAATTTTCATATGGCTCAGTTTTGGATAAAATCACTGCATAGGGCAATATACAAAAAGGTGACCAAAACTGTTCGAAACCTAAAAGTGCAGATAGGAGCAAATTATCACTCATCCTAAAGATAACTGGGGACCCGGAATGCAGCACTGACAGTAAAAAACTTCTACCTGTTGTGGGAATGCTAACCCTAACCCTAGCTAGGGTTTCAAATGTACATTCCGGCAGGGTGTCTCAGAAGCCCTCCAAACATCAAAGTTGAATTTTTTCCTCACACCAAAAAAAATCAGTCTCAAACTATCAAAATGGTTTTTAAAATCTCTAGGAAATGTATCTTCTTTAATAATCTGTCTTGTTCAGGCACATTGTCATGAAGCTGAAAAATGCTGTTAAATGGTAGTTAAATCTGCATGCTTTTAATGCCTGGCTAGGGTTAGGGTTACAAGAACCATAGAATTGTGCCCGCTGTTGCACTTTTAGCTGCACTTTAAATGACAAAATGAAGAGAGTTTACCCATTAGAAAGGTATTCTTCACACTTTTCATCTGGCTCAGTTTTGGATAAAATCAATGGATTGGGCAATATACAAAAAAGTGACCAAAACTGTCCAAAAACTAAAAGTGCAGATAGGAGCAAATTATCACTCATCCTAAAGATAACTGGGGACCCGGATTGCAGCACTGACAGTAAAAAACTTCTACCTGTTGTGGGAATGCTAAACCTAACACTAGCTATGGTTTCAAATGTGCATTCCGGCAGGGTGTCTCAGAAGCCCTCCAAACATCAAAGTTGAATTTTTTCCTCAAACTCCAAAAAATCAGTCTCAAACTATAAAAACGGTTTCTAAAACCTCTAGGAAATGTATCTTCTGTAATAATCTGTCTTGTTCAGGCAAATTTTCATGAAGCTGAAAAATGCTGTTAAATGGTAGTTAAATCGGCATGCTTTTAATGTCTGGCTTGGGTTAGGGTTACAAGAACCATAGAATTGTGCCCGCTGTTGCACTTTTAGCTGCACTTTAAATGACAAAATGAAGAGAGTTTACCCATTAGAACAGGTATTCTTCACCATTTTCATATGGCTCAGTTTTGGATAAAATCACTGCATAGGGCAATATACAAAAAGGTGACCAAAACTGTTCGAAACCTAAAAGTGCAGATAGGAGCAAATTATCACTCATCCTAAAGATATCTGGGGACCCGGAATGCAGCACTGACAGTAAAAAACTTCTACCTGTTGTGGGAATGCTACCCTAACCCTAGCTAGGGTTTCAAATGTACATTCCGGCAGGGTGTCTCAGAAGCCCTCCAAACATCAAAGATGAATTTTTTCCTCAAACCAAAAAAAATCAGTCTCAAACTATAAAAACGGTTTCTAAAACCTCTAGGAAATGTATCTTCTTTAATAATCTGTCTTGTTCAGGCAAATTTTCATGAAGCTGAAAAATGCTGTTAAATGGTAGTTAAATCGGCATGCTTTTAATGTCTGGCTAGGGTTAGGGTTACAAGAACCATAGAATTGTGCCCGCTGTTGCACTTTTAGCTGCACTTTAAATGACAAAATGAAGAGAGTTTACCCATTAGAACAGGTATTCTTCACACTTTTCATCTGGCTCAGTTTTGGATAAAATCAATGGATTGGGCAATATACAAAAAAGTGACCAAAACTGTCCAAAAACTAAAAGTGCAGATAGGAGCAAATTATCACTCATCCTAAAGATAACTGGGGATCCGGAATGCAGCACTGACAGTAAAAAACTTCTGCCTGTTGTGGGAATGCTAACCCTAACCCTAGCTAGGGTTTCAAATGTACATTCCGGCAGGGTGTCTCAGAAGCCCTCCAAACATCAGAGTTGAATTTTTTCCTCAAACCAAAAAAAATCAGTCTCAAACTATCAAATCGGTTTTCAAAATCTCTAGGAAATGTATCTTCTTTAATAATCTGTCTTGTTCAGGCAAATTTTCATGAAGCTGAAAAATGCTGTTAAATGGTAGTTAAATCTGCATGCTTTTAATGCCTGGCTAGGGTTAGAGTTACAAGAACCATAGGATTTTGCCCTCTGTTGCACTTTTAGCTGCACTTTAAATGACAAAATGAAGAGAGTTTACCCATTAGAACAGGTATCCTTCACACTTTTCATCTGGCTCAGTTTTGGATAAAATCAATGGATTGGGCAATATACAAAAAAATGACCAAAACTGTCCAAAAACTAAAAGTGCAGATAGGAGCAAATTATCACTCATCCTAAAGATAACTGGGGATCCGGAATGCAGCACTGACAGTAAAAAACTTCTACCTGTTGTGGGAATGCTAAACCTAACCCTAGCTATGGTTTCAAATGTGCATTCCGGCAGGGTGTCTCAGAAGCCCTCCAAACATCAAAGTTGAATTTTTTCCTCAAACTCCAAAAAATCAGTCTCAAACTATCAAAACGGTTTCTAAAACCTCTAGGAAATGTATCTTCTTTAATAATCTGTCTTGTTCAGGCAAATTTTCATGAAGCTGAAAAATGCTGTTAAATGGTAGTTAAATCGGCATGCTTTTAATGTCTGGCTTGGGTTAGGGTTACAAGAACCATAGAGTTTTGCCCGCTGTTGCACTTTTAGCTGCACTTTAAATGACAAAATGAAGAGAGTTTACCCATTAGAACAGGTATTCTTCACAATTTTCATATGGCTCAGTTTTGGATAAAATCACTGCATAGGGCAATATACAAAAAGGTGACCAAAACTGTCCGAAACCTAAAAGTGCAGATAGGAGCAAATTATCACTCATCCTAAAGATACCTGGGGACCCGGAATGCAGCACTGACAGTAAAAAACTTCTACCTGTTGTGGGAATGCTAACCCTAACCCTAGCTAGGGTTTCAAATGTACATTCCGGCAGGGTGTCTCAGAAGCCCTCCAAACATCAAAGATGAATTTTTTCCTCAAACTCCAAAAAATCACTCTCAACCTATCAAAACGGTTTCTAAAACCTCTAGGAAAAGTATCTTCTTTAATAATCTGTCTGGTTTAGGCAAATTTTCATGAAGCTGAAAAATGCTGCTAAATGGTAGTTAAATCGGCATGCTTTTAATGCCTGGCTAGGGTTAGGGTTACAAGAACCATAGAATGTTGCCTGTTGTTGCACTTTTAGCTGCACTTTAAATGACAAAATGAAGAGAGTTTACCCATTAGAACAGGTATTCTTCACACTTTTCATATGGCTCAGTTTTGGATAAAATCACTGCATTGGGCAATATACAAAAAGGTGACCAAAACTGTCCGAAACCTAAAAGTGCAGATAGGAGCAAATTATCACTCATCCTAAAGATAACTGAGGGCCCGGAATGCAGCACTGACAGTAAAAAACTTCTACCTGTTGTGGGAATGCTAACCCTAACCCTAGCTCGGGTTTCAAATGTACATTCCGGCAGGGTGTCTCAGAAGCCCTCCAAACATCAAAGATGAATTTTTTCCTCAAACCAAAAAAAATCAGTCTCAAACTATCAAAATAGTTTCTGAAACCTCTAGGAAATGTATATTCTTTAATAATCTGTCTTGTTCAGGCAGATTTTCATGAAGCTGAAAAATGCTGTTAAATGGTAGTTAAATCGGCATGCTTTTAATGTCTGGCTTGGGTTAGGGTTACAAGAACCATAGAATTTTGCCCGCTGTTGCACTTTTAGCTGCACTTTAAATGTCAATATGAAGAGAGTTTACCCATTAGTACAGGTATTCTTCACACTTTTCATCTGGCTCAGTTTTGGATAAAATCAATGGATTGGGCAATATACAAAAAAGTGACCAAAACTGTCCAAAAACTAAAAGTGCAGATAGGAGCAAATTATCACACATCCTAAAGATAACTGGGGGCCCGGAATGCAGCACTGACAGTAAAAAACTTCTACCTGTTGTGGGAATGCTAAACCTAACACTAGCTATGGTTTCAAATGTGCATTCCGGCAGGGTGTCTCAGAAGCCCTCCAAACATCAAAGTTGAATTTTTTCCTCAAACTCCAAAAAATCAGTCTCAAACTATAAAAACGGTTTCTAAAACCTCTAGGAAATGTATCTTCTTTAATAATCTGTCTTGTTCAGGCAAATTTTCATGAAGCTGAAAAATGCTGTTAAATGGTAGTTAAATCGGCATGCTTTTAATGTCTGGCTTGGGTTAGGGTTACAAGAACCATAGAATTTTGCCCGCTGTTGCACTTTTAGCTGCACTTTAAATGACAAAATGAAGAGAGTTTACCCATTAGAACAGGTATTCTTCACAATTTTCATATGGCTCAGTTTTGGATAAAATCACTGCATAGGGCAATATACAAAAAGGTGATCAAAACTGTTCGAAACCTAAAAGTGCAGATAGGAGCAAATTATCACTCATCCTAAAGATATCTGGGGACCCGGAATGCAGCACTAACAGTAAAAAACTTCTACCTGTTGTGGGAATGCTAACCCTAACCCTAGCTAGGGTTTCAAATGTACATTCCGGCAGGGTGTCTCAGAAGCCCTCCAAACATCAAAGATGAATTTTTTCCTCAAACCAAAAAAAATCAGTCTCAAACTATAAAAACAGTTTCTAAAACCTCTAGGAAATGTATCTTCTTTAATAATCTGTCTTGTTCAGGCAAATTTTCATGAAGCTGAAAAATGCTGTTAAATGGTAGTTAAATCGGCATGCTTTTAATGTCTGGCTAGGGTTAGGGTTACAAGAACCATAGAATTGTGCCCGCTGTTGCACTTTTAGCTGCACTTTAAATGACAAAATGAAGAGAGTTTACCCATTAGAACAGGTATTCTTCACACTTTTCATCTGGCTCAGTTTTGGATAAAATCAATGGATTGGGCAATATACAAAAAAGTGACCAAAACTGTCCAAAAACTAAAAGTGCAGATAGGAGCAAATTATCACTCATCCTAAAGATAACTGGGGACCCGGAATGCAGCACTGACAGTAAAAAACTTCTACCTGTTGTGGGAATGCTAAACCTAACCCTAGCTATGGTTTCAAATGTGCATTCCGGCAGGGTGTCTCAGAAGCCCTCCAAACATCAAAGTTGAATTTTTTCCTCAAACTCCAAAAAATCAGTCTCAAACTATCAAAACGGTTTCTAAAACCTCTAGGAAATGTATCTTCTTTAATAATCTGTCTTGTTCAGGCAAATTTTCATGAAGCTGAAAAATGCTGTTAAATGGTAGTTAAATCGGCATGCTTTTAATGTCTGGCTTGGGTTAGGGTTACAAGAACCATAGAGTTTTGCCCGCTGTTGCACTTTTAGCTGCACTTTAAATGACAAAATGAAGAGAGTTTACCCATTAGAACAGGTATTCTTCACAATTTTCATATGGCTCAGTTTTGGATAAAATCACTGCATAGGGCAATATACAAAAAGGTGACCAAAACTGTCCGAAACCTAAAAGTGCAGATAGGAGCAAATTATCACTCATCCTAAAGATAACTGAGGGCCCGGAATGCAGCACTGACAGTAAAAAACTTCTACCTGTTGTGGGAATGCTAACCCTAACCCTAGCGCGGGTTTCAAATGTACATTCCGGCAGGGTGTCTCAGAAGCCCTCCAAACATCAAAGATGAATTTTTTCCTCAAACTCCAAAAAATCAGTCTCAAACTATCAAAACGGTTTCTAAAACCTCTAGGAAATGTATCTTCTTTAATAATCTGTCTGGTTTAGGCAAATTTTCATGAAGCTGAAAAATGCTGTTAAATGGTAGTTAAATCTGCATGCTTTTAATGCCTGGCTAGGGTTAGAGTTACAAGAACCATAGGATTTTGCCCTCTGTTGCACTTTTAGCTGCACTTTAAATGACAAAATGAAGAGAGTTTACCCATTAGAACAGGTATCCTTCACACTTTTCATCTGGCTCAGTTTTGGATAAAATCAATGGATTGGGCAATATACAAAAAAATGACCAAAACTGTCCAAAAACTAAAAGTGCAGATAGGAGCAAATTATCACTCATCCTAAAGATAACTGGGGATCCGGAATGCAGCACTGATAGTAAAAAACTTCTACCTGTTGTGGGAATGCTAAACCTAACCCTAGCTATGGTTTCAAATGTGCATTCCGGCAGGGTGTCTCAGAAGCCCTCCAAACATCAAAGTTGAATTTTTTCCTCAAACTCCAAAAAATCAGTCTCAAACTATCAAAACGGTTTCTAAAACCTCTAGGAAATGTATCTTCTTTAATAATCTGTCTTGTTCAGGCAAATTTTCATGAAGCTGAAAAATGCTGTTAAATGGTAGTTAAATCGGCATGCTTTTAATGTCTGGCTTGGGTTAGGGTTACAAGAACCATAGAGTTTTGCCCGCTGTTGCACTTTTAGCTGCACTTTAAATGACAAAATGAAGAGAGTTTACCCATTAGAACAGGTATTCTTCACAATTTTCATATGGCTCAGTTTTGGATAAAATCACTGCATAGGGCAATATACAAAAAGGTGACCAAAACTGTCCGAAACCTAAAAGTGCAGATAGGAGCAAATTATCACTCATCCTAAAGATACCTGGGGACCCGGAATGCAGCACTGACAGTAAAAAACTTCTACCTGTTGTGGGAATGCTAACCCTAACCCTAGCTAGGGTTTCAAATGTACATTCCGGCAGGGTGTCTCAGAAGCCCTCCAAACATCAAAGATGAATTTTTTCCTCAAACTCCAAAAAATCAGTCTCAACCTATCAAAACGGTTTCTAAAACCTCTAGGAAAAGTATCTTCTTTAATAATCTGTCTGGTTTAGGCAAATTTTCATGAAGCTGAAAAATGCTGCTAAATGGTAGTTAAATCGGCATGCTTTTAATGCCTGGCTAGGGTTAGGGTTACAAGAACCATAGAATGTTGCCTGTTGTTGCACTTTTAGCTGCACTTTAAATGACAAAATGAAGAGAGTTTACCCATTAGAACAGGTATTCTTCACACTTTTCATATGGCTCAGTTTTGGATAAAATCACTGCATTGGGCAATATACAAAAAGGTGACCAAAACTGTCCGAAACCTAAAAGTGCAGATAGGAGCAAATTATCACTCATCCTAAAGATAACTGAGGGCCCGGAATGCAGCACTGACAGTAAAAAACTTCTACCTGTTGTGGGAATGCTAACCCTAACCCTAGCTCGGGTTTCAAATGTACATTCCGGCAGGGTGTCTCAGAAGCCCTCCAAACATCAAAGATGAATTTTTTCCTCAAACCAAAAAAAATCAGTCTCAAACTATCAAAATAGTTTCTGAAACCTCTAGGAAATGTATCTTCTTTAATAATCTGTCTTGTTCAGGCAGATTTTCATGAAGCTGAAAAATGCTGTTAAATGGTAGTTAAATCGGCATGCTTTTAATGTCTGGCTTGGGTTAGGGTTACAAGAACCATAGAATTGTGCCCGCTGTTGCACTTTTAGCTGCACTTTAAATGACAAAATGAAGAGAGTTTACCCATTAGAACCGGTATTCTTCACAATTTTCATATGGCTCAGTTTTGGATAAAATCACTGCATAGGGCAATATACAAAAAGGTGACCAAAACTGTTCGAAACCTAAAAGTGCAGATAGGAGCAAATTATCACTCATCCTAAAGATAACTGGGGACCCGGAATGCAGCACTGACAGTAAAAAACTTCTACCTGTTGTGGGAATGCTAACCCTAACCCTAGCTAGGGTTTCAAATGTACATTCCGGCAGGGTGTCTCAGAAGCCCTCCAAACATCAAAGTTGAATTTTTTCCTCACACCAAAAAAAATCAGTCTCAAACTATCAAAATGGTTTTTAAAATCTCTAGGAAATGTATCTTCTTTAATAATCTGTCTTGTTCAGGCACATTGTCATGAAGCTGAAAAATGCTGTTAAATGGTAGTTAAATCTGCATGCTTTTAATGCCTGGCTAGGGTTAGGGTTACAAGAACCATAGAATTGTGCCCGCTGTTGCACTTTTAGCTGCACTTTAAATGACAAAATGAAGAGAGTTTACCCATTAGAAAGGTATTCTTCACACTTTTCATCTGGCT
Source organism: Lepisosteus oculatus (assembly GCF_040954835.1). Classification (NCBI taxonomy): domain Eukaryota; kingdom Metazoa; phylum Chordata; class Actinopteri; order Semionotiformes; family Lepisosteidae; genus Lepisosteus; species Lepisosteus oculatus. Next base: position 66,591 of record NW_027167666.1, on the reverse strand, counting down.
CAGTTTTGGATAAAATCAATGGATTGGGCAATATACAAAAAAGTGACCAAAACTGTCCAAAAACTAAAAGTGCAGATAGGAGCAAATTATCACTCATCCTAAAGATAACTGGGGACCCGGATTGCAGCACTGACAGTAAAAAACTTCTACCTGTTGTGGGAATGCTAAACCTAACACTAGCTATGGTTTCAAATGTGCATTCCGGCAGGGTGTCTCAGAAGCCCTCCAAACATCAAAGTTGAATTTTTTCCTCAAACTCCAAAAAATCAGTCTCAAACTATAAAAACGGTTTCTAAACCCTCTAGGAAATGTATCTTCTGTAATAATCTGTCTTGTTCAGGCAAATTTTCATGAAGCTGAAAAATGCTGTTAAATGGTAGTTAAATCGGCATGCTTTTAATGTCTGGCTTGGGTTAGGGTTACAAGAACCATAGAATTTTGCCCGCTGTTGCACTTTTAGCTGCACTTTAAATGACAAAATGAAGAGAGTTTACCCATTAGAACAGGTATTCTTCACAATTTTCATATGGCTCAGTTTTGGATAAAATCACTGCATAGGGCAATATACAAAAAGGTGATCAAAACTGTTCGAAACCTAAAAGTGCAGATAGGAGCAAATTATCACTCATCCTAAAGATAACTGGGGACCCGGAATGCAGCACTGACAGTAAAAAACTTCTACCTGTTGTGGGAATGCTAACCCTAACCCTAGCTAGGGTTTCAAATGTACATTCCGGTGGGGTGTCTCAGAAGCCCTCCAAACATCAAAGATGATTTTTTTCCTCAAACCAAAAAAAATCAGTCTCAAACTATAAAAACGGTTTCTAAAACCTATAGGAAATGTATCTTCTTTAATAATCTGTCTTGTTCAGGCAAATTTTCATGAAGCTGAAAAATGCTGTTAAATGGTAGTTAAATCGGCATGCTTTTAATGTCTGGCTTGGGTTAGGGTTACAAGAACCATAGAATTGTGCCCGCTGTTGCACTTTTAGCTGCACTTTAAATGACAAAATGAAGAGAGTTTACCCATTAGAACAGGTATTCTTCACCATTTTCATATGGCTCAGTTTTGGATAAAATCACTGCATAGGGCAATATACAAAAAGGTGACCAAAACTGTTCGAAACCTAAAAGTGCAGATAGGAGCAAATTATCACTCATCCTAAAGATATCTGGGGACCCGGAATGCAGCACTGACAGTAAAAAACTTCTACCTGTTGTGGGAATGCTACCCTAACCCTAGCTAGGGTTTCAAATGTACATTCCGGCAGGGTGTCTCAGAAGCCCTCCAAACATCAAAGATGAATTTTTTCCTCAAACCAAAAAAAATCAGTCTCAAACTATAAAAACGGTTTCTAAAACCTCTAGGAAATGTATCTTCTTTAATAATCTGTCTTGTTCAGGCAAATTTTCATGAAGCTGAAAAATGCTGTTAAATGGTAGTTAAATCGGCATGCTTTTAATGTCTGGCTAGGGTTAGGGTTACAAGAACCATAGAATTGTGCCCGCTGTTGCACTTTTAGCTGCACTTTAAATGACAAAATGAAGAGAGTTTACCCATTAGAACAGGTATTCTTCACACTTTTCATCTGGCTCAGTTTTGGATAAAATCAATGGATTGGGCAATATACAAAAAAGTGACCAAAACTGTCCAAAAACTAAAAGTGCAGATAGGAGCAAATTATCACTCATCCTAAAGATAACTGGGGATCCGGAATGCAGCACTGACAGTAAAAAACTTCTGCCTGTTGTGGGAATGCTAACCCTAACCCTAGCTAGGGTTTCAAATGTACATTCCGGCAGGGTGTCTCAGAAGCCCTCCAAACATCAGAGTTGAATTTTTTCCTCAAACCAAAAAAAATCAGTCTCAAACTATCAAATCGGTTTTCAAAATCTCTAGGAAATGTATCTTCTTTAATAATCTGTCTTGTTCAGGCAAATTTTCATGAAGCTGAAAAATGCTGTTAAATGGTAGTTAAATCTGCATGCTTTTAATGCCTGGCTAGGGTTAGAGTTACAAGAACCATAGGATTTTGCCCTCTGTTGCACTTTTAGCTGCACTTTAAATGACAAAATGAAGAGAGTTTACCCATTAGAACAGGTATCCTTCACACTTTTCATCTGGCTCAGTTTTGGATAAAATCAATGGATTGGGCAATATACAAAAAAATGACCAAAACTGTCCAAAAACTAAAAGTGCAGATAGGAGCAAATTATCACTCATCCTAAAGATAACTGGGGATCCGGAATGCAGCACTGACAGTAAAAAACTTCTACCTGTTGTGGGAATGCTAAACCTAACCCTAGCTATGGTTTCAAATGTGCATTCCGGCAGGGTGTCTCAGAAGCCCTCCAAACATCAAAGTTGAATTTTTTCCTCAAACTCCAAAAAATCAGTCTCAAACTATCAAAACGGTTTCTAAAACCTCTAGGAAATGTATCTTCTTTAATAATCTGTCTTGTTCAGGCAAATTTTCATGAAGCTGAAAAATGCTGTTAAATGGTAGTTAAATCGGCATGCTTTTAATGTCTGGCTTGGGTTAGGGTTACAAGAACCATAGAGTTTTGCCCGCTGTTGCACTTTTAGCTGCACTTTAAATGACAAAATGAAGAGAGTTTACCCATTAGAACAGGTATTCTTCACAATTTTCATATGGCTCAGTTTTGGATAAAATCACTGCATAGGGCAATATACAAAAAGGTGACCAAAACTGTCCGAAACCTAAAAGTGCAGATAGGAGCAAATTATCACTCATCCTAAAGATACCTGGGGACCCGGAATGCAGCACTGACAGTAAAAAACTTCTACCTGTTGTGGGAATGCTAACCCTAACCCTAGCTAGGGTTTCAAATGTACATTCCGGCAGGGTGTCTCAGAAGCCCTCCAAACATCAAAGATGAATTTTTTCCTCAAACTCCAAAAAATCACTCTCAACCTATCAAAACGGTTTCTAAAACCTCTAGGAAAAGTATCTTCTTTAATAATCTGTCTGGTTTAGGCAAATTTTCATGAAGCTGAAAAATGCTGCTAAATGGTAGTTAAATCGGCATGCTTTTAATGCCTGGCTAGGGTTAGGGTTACAAGAACCATAGAATGTTGCCTGTTGTTGCACTTTTAGCTGCACTTTAAATGACAAAATGAAGAGAGTTTACCCATTAGAACAGGTATTCTTCACACTTTTCATATGGCTCAGTTTTGGATAAAATCACTGCATTGGGCAATATACAAAAAGGTGACCAAAACTGTCCGAAACCTAAAAGTGCAGATAGGAGCAAATTATCACTCATCCTAAAGATAACTGAGGGCCCGGAATGCAGCACTGACAGTAAAAAACTTCTACCTGTTGTGGGAATGCTAACCCTAACCCTAGCTCGGGTTTCAAATGTACATTCCGGCAGGGTGTCTCAGAAGCCCTCCAAACATCAAAGATGAATTTTTTCCTCAAACCAAAAAAAATCAGTCTCAAACTATCAAAATAGTTTCTGAAACCTCTAGGAAATGTATATTCTTTAATAATCTGTCTTGTTCAGGCAGATTTTCATGAAGCTGAAAAATGCTGTTAAATGGTAGTTAAATCGGCATGCTTTTAATGTCTGGCTTGGGTTAGGGTTACAAGAACCATAGAATTTTGCCCGCTGTTGCACTTTTAGCTGCACTTTAAATGTCAATATGAAGAGAGTTTACCCATTAGTACAGGTATTCTTCACACTTTTCATCTGGCTCAGTTTTGGATAAAATCAATGGATTGGGCAATATACAAAAAAGTGACCAAAACTGTCCAAAAACTAAAAGTGCAGATAGGAGCAAATTATCACACATCCTAAAGATAACTGGGGGCCCGGAATGCAGCACTGACAGTAAAAAACTTCTACCTGTTGTGGGAATGCTAAACCTAACACTAGCTATGGTTTCAAATGTGCATTCCGGCAGGGTGTCTCAGAAGCCCTCCAAACATCAAAGTTGAATTTTTTCCTCAAACTCCAAAAAATCAGTCTCAAACTATAAAAACGGTTTCTAAAACCTCTAGGAAATGTATCTTCTTTAATAATCTGTCTTGTTCAGGCAAATTTTCATGAAGCTGAAAAATGCTGTTAAATGGTAGTTAAATCGGCATGCTTTTAATGTCTGGCTTGGGTTAGGGTTACAAGAACCATAGAATTTTGCCCGCTGTTGCACTTTTAGCTGCACTTTAAATGACAAAATGAAGAGAGTTTACCCATTAGAACAGGTATTCTTCACAATTTTCATATGGCTCAGTTTTGGATAAAATCACTGCATAGGGCAATATACAAAAAGGTGATCAAAACTGTTCGAAACCTAAAAGTGCAGATAGGAGCAAATTATCACTCATCCTAAAGATATCTGGGGACCCGGAATGCAGCACTAACAGTAAAAAACTTCTACCTGTTGTGGGAATGCTAACCCTAACCCTAGCTAGGGTTTCAAATGTACATTCCGGCAGGGTGTCTCAGAAGCCCTCCAAACATCAAAGATGAATTTTTTCCTCAAACCAAAAAAAATCAGTCTCAAACTATAAAAACGGTTTCTAAAACCTCTAGGAAATGTATCTTCTTTAATAATCTGTCTTGTTCAGGCAAATTTTCATGAAGCTGAAAAATGCTGTTAAATGGTAGTTAAATCGGCATGCTTTTAATGTCTGGCTAGGGTTAGGGTTACAAGAACCATAGAATTGTGCCCGCTGTTGCACTTTTAGCTGCACTTTAAATGACAAAATGAAGAGAGTTTACCCATTAGAACAGGTATTCTTCACACTTTTCATCTGGCTCAGTTTTGGATAAAATCAATGGATTGGGCAATATACAAAAAAGTGACCAAAACTGTCCAAAAACTAAAAGTGCAGATAGGAGCAAATTATGACTCATCCTAAAGATAACTGGGGACCCGGAATGCAGCACTGACAGTAAAAAACTTCTACCTGTTGTGGGAATGCTAAACCTAACCCTAGCTATGGTTTCAAATGTGCATTCCGGCAGGGTGTCTCAGAAGCCCTCCAAACATCAAAGTTGAATTTTTTCCTCAAACTCCAAAAAATCAGTCTCAAACTATCAAAACGGTTTCTAAAACCTCTAGGAAATGTATCTTCTTTAATAATCTGTCTGGTTTAGAGAAATTGTCATGAAGCTGAAAAATGCTGTTAATGGTAGTTAAATCAGAAGGCTTTTAATGCCTGGCTAGGGTTAGAGTTACAAGAACCATAGGATTTTGCCCTCTGTTGCACTTTTAGCTGCACTTTAAATGACAAAATGAAGAGAGTTTACCCATTAGAACAGGTATCCTTCACACTTTTCATCTGGTTCAGTTTTGGATAAAATCAATGGATTAGGCAATATACAAAAAAAATGACCAAAACTGTCCAAAAACTAAAAGTGCAGATAGGAGCAAATTATCACTCATCCTAAAGATAACTGGGGATCCGGAATGCAGCACTGACAGTAAAAAACTTCTACCTGTTGTGGGAATGCTAAACCTAACCCTAGCTATGGTTTCAAATGTGCATTCCGGCAGGGTGTCTCAGAAGCCCTCCAAACATCAAAGTTGAATTTTTTCCTCAAACTCCAAAAAATCAGTCTCAAACTATCAAAACGGTTTCTAAAACCTCTAGGAAATGTATCTTCTTTAATAATCTGTCTTGTTCAGGCAAATTTTCATGAAGCTGAAAAATGCTGTTAAATGGTAGTTAAATCGGCATGCTTTTAATGTCTGGCTTGGGTTAGGGTTACAAGAACCATAGAGTTTTGCCCGCTGTTGCACTTTTAGCTGCACTTTAAATGACAAAATGAAGAGAGTTTACCCATTAGAACAGGTATTCTTCACAATTTTCATATGGCTCAGTTTTGGATAAAATCACTGCATAGGGCAATATACAAAAAGGTGACCAAAACTGTCCGAAACCTAAAAGTGCAGATAGGAGCAAATTATCACTCATCCTAAAGATAACTGAGGGCCCGGAATGCAGCACTGACAGTAAAAAACTTCTACCTGTTGTGGGAATGCTAACCCTAACCCTAGCGCGGGTTTCAAATGTACATTCCGGCAGGGTGTCTCAGAAGCCCTCCAAACATCAAAGATGAATTTTTTCCTCAAACTCCAAAAAATCAGTCTCAAACTATCAAAACGGTTTCTAAAACCTCTAGGAAATGTATCTTCTTTAATAATCTGTCTGGTTTAGGCAAATTTTCATGAAGCTGAAAAATGCTGTTAAATGGTAGTTAAATCGGCATGCTTTTAATGCCTGGCTAGGGTTAGGATTACAAGAACCATAGAATTGTGCCCGCTGTTGCACTTTTAGCTGCACTTTAAATGACAAAATGAAGAGAGTTTGCCCATTAGAACAGATATTCTTCACACTTTTCATCTGGCTCAGTTTTGGATAAAATCAATGGATTGGGCAATATACAAAAAAGTGACCAAAACTGTCCAAAAACTAAAAGTGCAGATAGGAGCAAATTATCACTCATCCTAAAGATAACTGGGGACCCGGAATGCAGCACTGACAGTAAAAAACTACTACCTGTTGTGGGAATGCTAACCCTAACCCTAGCTAGGGTTTCAAATGTACATTCTGGCAAGGTGTCTCAGAAGCCCTCCAAAAATCAAAGATGAATTTTTTCCTCAAACTTAAAAAAATCAGTCTCAACCTATTAAAACGGTTTCTAAAACCTCTAGGAAATGTATCTTCTTTAATAATCTGTCTGGTTTAGGCAAATTTTCATGAAGCTGAAAAATGCTGTTAAATGGTAGTTAAATTGGCATGCTTTTAATGCCTGGCTAGGGTTAGGGTTACAAGAACCATAGAATTGTGCCCGCTGTTGCACTTTTAGCTGCACTTTAAATGACAAAATGAAGAGAGTTTACCCATTAGAACAGGGATTCTTCACACTTTTCATCTGGCTCAGTTTTTGATAAAATCACTGCATAGGGCAATATACAAAAAGGTGACCAAAACTATCCGAAAACTAAAAGTGCAGATAGGAGCAAATTCTCACTCATCCTAAAGATAACTGGGGACCCGGAATGCAGCACTGACAGTAAAAAACTTCTACCTGTTGTGGGAATGCTACTCCTAACCCTAGCTAGGGTTTCAAATGTACATTCCGGCAGGGTGTCTCAGAAGCCCTCCAAACATCAAAGATGAATTTTTTCCTCAAACTCCAAAAAATCAGTCTCAAACTATAAAAACGGTTTCTAAAACCTCTAGGAAATGTATCTTCTTTAATAATCTGTCTGGTTTAGGCAAATTTTCATGAAGCTGAAAAATGCTGTTAAATGGTTGTTAAATCGGCACAATTTTAATGCCTGGCTAGGGTTAGGGTTACAAGAACCATAGAATTGTGCCCGCTGTTGCAATTTTAGCTGCACTTTAAATGTCAATATGAAGAGAGTTTACCCATTAGAACAGGTATTCTTCACACTTTTCATCTGGCTCAGTTTTGGATAAAATCACTGGATAGGGCAATATACAAAAAGGTGACCAAAACTGTCCGAAAACTAAAAGTGCAGATAGGAGAAAATTATCACTCATCCTAAAGATAACTGGAGGCCCGGAATGCAGCACTGACAGTAAAAAACTTCTACCTGTTGTGGGAATGCTAACCCTAACCCTAGCTAGGGTTTCAAATGTACATTCTGACAGGTTGTCCCAGAAGCCCTCCAAACATCAAAGATGAATTTTTTCCTCAAACTCCAAAAAATCAGTCTCAACCTATCAAAACGGTTTCTAAAACCTCTAGGAAATGTATCTTCTTTAATAATCTGTCTGGTTTAGGCAAATTTTCATGAAGCTGAAAAATGCTGTTAAATGGTAGTTAAATCGGCACGCTTTTAATGCCTGGCTAGGGTTAGGGTTACAAGAACCATAGAATTGTGCCCACTGTTGCAATTTTAGCTGCACTTTATATGTCAATATGAAGAGAGTTTACCCATTAGAACAGGTATTATTCACACTTTTCATCTGGCTCAGTTTTGGATAAAATCACTGGATAGGGCAATATACAAAAAGGTGACCAAAACTGTCCGAAAACTAAAAGTGCAGATAGGAGAAAATTATCACTCATCCTAAAGATAACTGGAGGCCCGGAATGCAGCACTGACAGTAAAAAACTTCTACCTGTTGTGGGAATGCTTACCCTAACCCTAGCTAGGGTTTCAAATGTACATTCTGACAGGTTGTCCCAGAAGCCCTCCAAACATCAAAGATGAATTTTTTCCTCAAACTCCAAAAAATCAGTCTCAACCTATCAAAACGGTTTCTAAAACCTCTAGGAAATGTATCTTCTTTAATAATCTGTCTGGTTTAGGCAAATTTTCATGAAGCTGAAAAATGCTGTTAAATGGTAGTTAAATCGGCACGCTTTTAATGCATGGCTAGGGTTAGGGTTACAAGAACCATAGAATTGTGCCCACTGTTGCAATTTTAGCTGCACTTTAAATGTCAATATGAAGAGAGTTTACCCATTAGAACAGGTATTATTCACACTTTTCATCTGGCTCAGTTTTGGATAAAATCACTGGATAGGGCAATATACAAAAAGGTGACCAAAACTGTCTGAAAACTAAAAGTGCAGATAGGAGAAAATTATCACTCATCCTAAAGATAACTGGAGGCCCGGAATGCAGCACTGACAGTAAAAAACTACTACCTGTTGTGGGAATGCTAACCCTAACCCTAGCTAGGGTTTCAAATGTACATTCTGGCAAGGTGTCTCAGAAGCCCTCCAAAAATCAAAGATGAATTTTTTCCTCAAACTTAAAAAAATCAGTCTCAACCTATCAAAACGGTTTCTAAAACCTCTAGGAAATGTATCTTCTTTAATAATCTGTCTGGTTTAGGCAAATTTTCATGAAGCTGAAAAATGCTGTTAAATGGTAGTTAAATTGGCATGCTTTTAATGCCTGGCTAGGGTTAGGGTTACAAGAACCATAGAATTGTGCCCGCTGTTGCACTTTTCGCTGCACTTTAAATGACAAAATGAAGAGAGTTTACCCATTAGAACAGGGATTCTTCACACTTTTCATCTGGCTCAGTTTTTGATAAAATCACTGCATAGGGCAATATACAAAAAGGTGACCAAAACTATCCGAAAACTAAAAGTGCAGATAGAAGAAAATTATCACTCATCCTAAAGATAACTGGGGACCCGGAATGCAGCACTGACAGTAAAAAACTTCTACCTGTTGTGGGAATGCTACTCCTAACCCTAGCTAGGGTTTCAAATGTACATTCCGGCAGGGTGTCTCAGAAGCCCTCCAAACATCAAAGATGAATTTTTTCCTCAAACTCCAAAAAATCAGTCTCAACCTATCAAAACGGTTTCTAAAACCTCTAGGAAATGTATCTTCTTTAATAATCTGTCTGGTTTAGGCAAATTTTCATGAAGCTGAAAAATGCTGTTAAATGGTTGTTAAATCGGCACAATTTTAATGCCTGGCTAGGGTTAGGGTTACAAGAACCATAGAATTGTGCCCGCTGTTGCAATTTTAGCTGCACTTTAAATGTCAATATGAAGAGAGTTTACCCATTAGAACAGGTATTCTTCACACTTTTCATCTGGCTCAGTTTTGGATAAAATCACTGGATAGGGCAATATACAAAAAGGTGACCAAAACTGTCCGAAAACTAAAAGTGCAGATAGGAGAAAATTATCACTCATCCTAAAGATAACTGGAGGCCCGGAATGCAGCACTGACAGTAAAAAACTTCTACCTGTTGTGGGAATGCTAACCCTAACCCTAGCTAGGGTTTCAAATGTACATTCTGACAGGTTGTCCCAGAAGCCCTCCAAACATCAAAGATGAATTTTTTCCTCAAACTCCAAAAAATCAGTCTCAACCTATCAAAACGGTTTCTAAAACCTCTAGGAAATGTATCTTCTTTAATAATCTGTCTGGTTTAGGCAAATTTTCATGAAGCTGAAAAATGCTGTTAAATGGTACTTAAATTGGCATGCTTTTAATGCCTGGCTAGGGTTAGGGTTACAAGAACCATAGAATTGTGCCCGCTGTTGCAATTTCAGCTGCACTTTAAATGTCAATATGAAGAGAGTTTACCCATTAGAACAGGTATTCTTCACACTTAAAACTAAAAGTGCAGATAGGAGCAAATTATCACTTTAAATGAAAAAATGAAGAGAGTTTACCCATTAGAACAGGTATTCTTCACACTTTTCATATTGCTCAGTTTTGGATAAAATCACTGGATAGGGCAATATACAAAGAGGTGACCAAAACTGTCCAAAAAATAAAGTGCAGATAGGAGCAAATTATCACTCATCCTAAAGATAACTGGAGGTCCGGAATGCAGCACTGACAGTAAAAAACTTCTACCTGTTGTGGGAATGCTAACCCTGACCCTAGCTAGGTTTCAAAAGTACATTCTGGCAGCTTGTCTCAGAAGCCCTCCAAACATCAAAGATGAATTTTTTCCTCAAACTCCAAAAAATCAGTCTCAACCTATCAAAACGGTTTCTAAAACCTCTAGGAAATGTATCTTCTTTAATAATCTGTCTGGTTTAGGCAAATTTTCATGAAGCTGAAAAATGCTTTTAAATGGTAGTTAAATTGGCATGCTTTTAATGCCTGGCTAGGGTTAGGGATACAAGAACATAGAATTGTGCCCGCTGTTGCACTTTTAGCTGCACTTTAAATGTCAATATGAAGAGAGTTTACCCATTAGAACAGGTATTCTTCACACTTTTCATCTGGCTCAGTTTTGGATAAAATCACTGCATAGGGCAATATACAAAAAGGTGACCAAAACTGTCCGAAAACTAAAAGTGCAGATAGGAGCAAATTATCACTCATCCTAAAGATAACTGGGGACCCGGAATGCAGCACTGACAGTAAAAAACTTTTACCTGTTGTGGCAATGCTAAACCTAACTCTAGCTAGGGTTTCAAATGTGCATTCCAGCAGGGTGTCTCAGAAGCCCTCCAAACATCAAAGTTGAATTTTTTCCTCAAACTCCAAAAAATCAGTCTCAAACTATCAAAACGGTTTCTAAAACCTCTAGGAAAAGTATCTTCTTTAATAATCTGTCTGGTTTAGGCAAATTGTAATGAAGCTGAAAATTGCTGTGAAATGGTAGTTAAATTGGCATGCTTTTAATGTCTGGCTAGGGTTAGGGTTACAAGAACCATAGAATTTTGCCCGCTGTTGCACTTTTAGCTGCACTTTAAATGACAAATTGAAGAGAGTTTACCCATTAGAACAGGTATTCACACTTTTCATATGGCTCAGTTTTGGATAAAATCACTGCATAGGGCAATATACAAAAAGGTGACCAAAACTGTCCAAAAACTAAAAGTGCAGATAGGAGCAAATTATCACTCATCCTAAAGATGACTGGGGGCCCGGAATGCAGCACTGACAGTAAAAAACTTCTACCTGTTGTGGGAATGCTAACCCTAACCCTAGCTAGGGTTTCAAATGTACATTCCGGCAGGGTGTCTCAGAAGCCCTCCAAATATCAAAGTTGAATTTTTTCCTCAAACCAAAAAAAATCAGTCTCAAACTATCAAAACAGTTTTTAAAATCTCTAGGAAATGTATCTTCATTAATAATCTGTCTTGTTCAGGAAAATTTTCATGAAGCTGAAAAATGCTGTTAAATGGTAGTTAAATCGGCATATTTTAATGCCTGGCTAGGGTTAGGGTTACAAGAACCATAGAATTGTGCCCGCTGTTGCACTTTTAGCTGCACTTTAAATGACAAAATGAAGAGAGTTTACCCATTAGAACAGGTATTCTTCACACTTTTCATCTTGCTCAGTTTTGGATAAAATCAATGGATAGGGCAATATACAAAAAAGTGACCAATACTGTCCAAAAACTAAAAGTGCAGATAGGAGCAAATTATCACTCATCTTAAAGATAACTGGGGGCCCGGAATGCAGCACTGACAGTAAAAAACTTCTACCTGTTGTGGGAATGCTAACCCTAACCCTAGCTAGGGTTTCAAATGTACATTCCGGCAGCGTGTCTCAGAAGCCCTCCAAACATCAAAGATGAATTTTTTCCTCAAACCAAAAAAAATCAGTCTCAAACTATCAAAAAGGTTTCAAAAACCTCTAGGAAATGTATCTGCTTTAATATTCTGTCTGGTTTAGGCAAATTTTCATAAAGTTGAAAAATGCTGTTAAATGGTAATTAAATCGGCATGCTTTTAATGTCTGGCTAGGGTTAGGGTTACAAGAACCATAGAATTGTGCCCGCTGTTGCAATTTTAGCTGCACTTTAAATGTCAATATGAAGAGAGTTTACCCATTAGAACAGGTATTCTTCACACTTTTCATCTGGCTCAGTTTTGGATAAAATCACTGGATAGGGCAATATACAAAAAGGTGACCAAAACTGTCCGAAAACTAAAAGTGCAGATAGGAGAAAATTATCACTCATCCTAAAGATAACTGGAGGCCCGGAATGCAGCACTGACAGTAAAAAACTACTACCTGTTGTGGGAATGCTAACCCTAACCCTAGCTAGGGTTTCAAATGTACATTCTGGCAGGGTGTCTCAGAAGCCCTCCAAACATCAAAGATGAATTTTTTCCTCAAACTTCAAAAAATCAGTCTCAACCTATCAAAACGGTTTCTAAAACCTCTAGGAAATGTATCTTCTTTAATAATCTGTCTGGTTTAGGCAAATTTTCATGAAGCTGAAAAATGCTGTTAAATGGTAGTTAAATTGGCATGCTTTTAATGCCTGGCTAGGGTTAGGGTTACAAGAACCATAGAATTGTGCCCGCTGTTGCACTTTTAGCTGCACTTTAAATGACAAAATGAAGAGAGTTTACCCATTAGAACAGGGATTCTTCACACTTTTCATCTGGCTCAGTTTTTGATAAAATCACTGCATAGGGCAATATACAAAAAGGTGACCAAAACTATCCGAAAACTAAAAGTGCAGATAGGAGCAAATTATCACTCATCCTAAAGATAACTGGGGACCCGGAATGCAGCACTGACAGTAAAAATCTTCTACCTGTTGTGGGAATGCGAACCCTAACCCTAGCTAGGGTTTCAAATGTACATTCTGACAGGTTGTCTCAGAAGCCCTCCAAACATCAAAGATGAATTTTTTCCTCAAACTCCAAAAAATCAGTCTCAACCTATCAAAACGGTTTCAAAAACCTCTAGGAAATGTATCTTCTTTAATATTCTGTCTGGTTTAGGCAAATTTTCATGAAGCTGAAAAATGCTGTTAAATGGTAGTTAAATCGGCATGCTTTTAATGTCTGGCTAGGGTTAGGGTTACAAGAACCATAGAATTTTGCCCGCTGTTGCAATTTTAGCTGCACTTTAAATGTCAATATGAAGAGTGTTTACCCATTAGAACAGGTATTCTTCACACTTTTCATCTGGCTCAGTTTTGGATAAAATCACTGGATAGGGCAATATACAAAAAGGTGACCAAAACTATCCGAAAACTAAAAGTGCAGATAGAAGAAAATTATCACTCATCCTAAAGATAACTGGGGGCCCGGAATGCAGCACTGACAGTAAAAAACTTCTACCTGTTGTGGGAATGCTACTCCTAACCCTAGCTAGGGTTTCAAATGTACATTCCGGCAGGGTGTCTCAGAAGCCCTCCAAACATCAAAGATGAATTTTTTCCTCAAACTCCAAAAAATCAGTCTCAACCTATCAAAACGGTTTCTAAAACCTCTAGGAAATGTATCTTCTTTAATAATCTGTCTGGTTTAGGCAAATTTTCATGAAGCTGAAAAATGCTGTTAAATGGTTGTTAAATCGGCACGCTTTTAATGCCTGGCTAGGGTTAGGGTTACAAGAACCATAGAATTGTGCCCGCTGTTGCAATTTTAGCTGCACTTTAAATGTCAATATGAAGAGAGTTTACCCATTAGAACAGGTATTCTTCACACTTTTCATCTGGCTCAGTTTTGGATAAAATCACTGGATAGGGCAATATACAAAAAGGTGACCAAAACTGTCCGAAAACTAAAAGTGCAGATAGGAGAAAATTACCACTCATCCTAAAGATAACTGGGGACCCGGAATGCAGCACTGACAGTAAAAAACTTCTACCTGTTGTGGGAATGCTAACCCTAACCCTAGCTAGGGTTTCAAATGTACATTCCAGCAGGGTGTCTCAGAAGCCCTCCAAACATCAAAGTTGAATTTTTTCCTCAAACTCCAAAAAATCAGTCTCAACCTATCAAAACGGTTTCTAAAACCCCTAGGAAATGTATCTTCTTTAATAATCTGTCTGGTTTAGGCAAATTGTAATGAAGCTGAAAATTGCTGTGAAATGGTAGTTTAATTGGCATGCTTTTAATGTCTGGCTAGGGTTAGGGTTACAAGAACCATAGAATTTTGCCCGCTGTTGCACTTTTAGCTGCACTTTAAATGACAAATTGAAGAGAGTTTACCCATTAGAACAGGTATTCACACTTTTCATATGGCTCAGTTTTGGATAAAATCACTGCATAGGGCAATATACAAAAAGGTGACCAAAACTGTCCAAAAACTAAAAGTGCAGATAGGAGCAAATTATCACTCATCCTAAAGATGACTGGGGGCCCGGAATGCAGCACTGACAGTAAAAAACTTCTACCTGTTGTGGGAATGCTAACCCTAACCCTAGCTAGGGTTTCAAATGTACATTCCGGCAGGGTGTCTCAGAAGCCCTCCAAATATCAAAGTTGAATTTTTTCCTCAAACCAAAAAAAATCAGTCTCAAACTATCAAAACGGTTTTTAAAATCTCTAGGAAATGTATCTTCATTAATAATCTGTCTTGTTCAGGAAAATTTTCATGAAGCTGAAAAATGCTGTTAAATGGTAGTTAAATCGGCATATTTTAATGCCTGGCTAGGGTTAGGGTTACAAGAACCATAAAATTGTGCCCGCTGTTGCACTTTTAGCTGCACTTTAAATGACAAAATGAAGAGAGTTTACCCATTAGAACAGGTATTCTTCACACTTTTCATCTTGCTCAGTTTTGGATAAAATCAATGGATAGGGCAATATACAAAAAAGTGACCAATACTGTCCAAAAACTAAAAGTGCAGATAGGAGCAATTTATCACTCATCTTAAAGATAACTGGGGGCCCGGAATGCAGCACTGACAGTAAAAAACTTCTACCTGTTGTGGGAATGCTAACCCTAACCCTAGCTAGGGTTTCAAATGTACATTCCGGCAGCGTGTCTCAGAAGCCCTCCAAACATAAAAGATGAATTTTTTCCTCAAACCAAAAAAAATCAGTCTCAACCTATCAAAACGGATTCTAAAACCTCTAGGAAATGTATCTTCTTTAATAATCTGTCTGGTTTAGGCAAATTTTCATGAAGCTGAAAAATGCTGTTAAATGGTACTTAAATTGGCATGCTTTTAATGCCTGGCTAGGGTTAGGGTTACAAGAACCATAGAATTGTGCCCGCTGTTGCACTTTTAGCTGCACTTTAAATGTCAATATGAAGAGAGTTTACCCATTAGAACAGGTATTCTTCACACTTTTCATCTGGCTCAGTTTTGGATAAAATCACTGCATAGGGCAATATACAAAAAGGTGACCAAAACTGTCCGAAAACTAAAAGTGCAGATAGGAGCAAATTATCACTCATCCTAAAGATAACTGGTGACCCGGAATGCAGCACTGACAGTAAAAAACTTTTACCTGTTGTGGCAATGCTAAACCTAACTCTAGCTAGGGTTTCAAATGTGCATTCCAGCAGGGTGTCTCAGAAGCCCTCCAAACATCAAAGTTGAATTTTTTCCTCAAACTCCAAAAAATCAGTCTCAAACTATCAAAACGGTTTCTAAAACCTCTAGGAAAAGTATCTTCTTTAATAATCTGTCTGGTTTAGGCAAATTGTAATGAAGCTGAAAATTGCTGTGAAATGGTAGTTAAATTGGCATGCTTTTAATGTCTGGCTAGGGTTAGGGTTACAAGAACCATAGAATTTTGCCCGCTCTTGCACTTTTAGCTGCACTTTAAATGACAAATTGAAGAGAGTTTACCCATTAGAACAGGTATTCACAATTTTCATATGGCTCAGTTTTGGATAAAATCACTGCATAGGGCAATATACAAAAAGGTGACCAAAACTGTCCAAAAACTAAAAGTGCAGATAGGAGCAAATTATCACTCATCCTAAAGATGACTGGGGGCCCGGAATGCAGCACTGACAGTAAAAAACTTCTACCTGTTGTGGGAATGCTAACCCTAACCCTAGCTAGGGTTTCAAATGTACATTCCGGCAGCGTGTCTCAGAAGCCCTCCAAACATCAAAGATGAATTTTTTCCTCAAACCAAAAAAAATCAGTCTCAAACTATCAAAAAGGTTTCAAAAACCTCTAGGAAATGTATCTGCTTTAATATTCTGTCTGGTTTAGGCAAATTTTCATGAAGCTGAAAAATGCTATTAAATGGTAATTAAATCGGCATGCTTTTAATGTCTGGCTAGGGTTAGGGTTACAGGAACCATAGAATTTTGCCCGCTGTTGCAATTTTAGCTGCACTTTAAATGTCAATATGAAGAGAGTTTACCCATTAGAACAGGTATTCTTCACACTTTTCATCTGGCTCAGTTTTGGATAAAATCACTGGATAGGGCAATATACAAAAAGGTGACCAAAACTGTCCGAAACCTAAAAGTGCAGATAGGAGAAAATTATCACTCATCCTAAAGATAACTGGAGGCCCGGAATGCAGCACTAACAGTAAAAAACTTCTACCTGTTGTGGGAATGCTAACCCTAACCCTAGCTAGGGTTTCAAATGTACATTCCAGCAGGGTGTCTCAGAAGCCCTCCAAACATCAAAGTTGAATTTTTTCCTCAAACTAAAAAAAATCAGTCTCAAACTATCAAATCGGTTTTCAAAATCTCTAGGAAATGTATCTTCTTTAATAATCTGTCTTGTTCAGGCAAATTTTCATGAAGCTGAAAAATGCTGTTAAATGGTAGTTAAATCTGCATGCTTTTAATGCCTGGCTAGGGTTAGAGTTACAAGAACCATAGGATTTTGCCCTCTGTTGCACTTTTAGCTGCACTTTAAATGACAAAATGAAGAGAGTTTACCCATTAGAACAGGTATCCTTCACACTTTTCATCTGGCTCAGTTTTGGATAAAATCAATGGATTGGGCAATATACAAAAAAATGACCAAAACTGTCCAAAAACTAAAAGTGCAGATAGGAGCAAATTATCACTCATCCTAAAGATAACTGGGGATCCGGAATGCAGCACTGACAGTAAAAAACTTCTACCTGTTGTGGGAATGCTAAACCTAACCCTAGCTATGGTTTCAAATGTGCATTCCGGCAGGGTGTCTCAGAAGCCCTCCAAACATCAAAGTTGAATTTTTTCCTCAAACTCCAAAAAATCAGTCTCAAACTATCAAAACGGTTTCTAAAACCTCTAGGAAATGTATCTTCTTTAATAATCTGTCTTGTTCAGGCAAATTTTCATGAAGCTGAAAAATGCTGCTAAATGGTAGTTAAATCGGCATGCTTTTAATGCCTGGCTAGGGTTAGGGTTACAAGAACCATAGAATGTTGCCTGTTGTTGCACTTTTAGCTGCACTTTAAATGACAAAATGAAGAGAGTTTACCCATTAGAACAGGTATTCTTCACACTTTTCATATGGCTCAGTTTTTGATAAAATCACTGCATTGGGCAATATACAAAAAGGTGACCAAAACTGTCCGAAACCTAAAAGTGCAGATAGGAGCAAATTATCACTCATCCTAAAGATAACTGAGGGCCCGGAATGCAGCACTGACAGTAAAAAACTTCTACCTGTTGTGGGAATGCTAACCCTAACCCTAGCTCGGGTTTCAAATGTACATTCCGGCAGGGTGTCTCAGAAGCCCTCCTAACATCAAAGATGAATTTTTTCCTCAAACCAAAAAAAATCAGTCTCAAACTATCAAAATAGTTTCTGAAACCTCTAGGAAATGTATCTTCTTTAATAATCTGTCTTGTTCAGGCAGATTTTCATGAAGCTGAAAAATGCTGTTAAATGGTAGTTAAATCGGCATGCTTTTAATGTCTGGCTTGGGTTAGGGTTACAAGAACCATAGAATTTTGCCCGCTGTTGCACTTTTAGCTGCACTTTAAATGTCAATATGAAGAGAGTTTACCCATTAGTACAGGTATTCTTCACACTTTTCATCTGGCTCAGTTTTGGATAAAATCAATGGATTGGGCAATATACAAAAAAGTGACCAAAACTGTCCAAAAACTAAAAGTGCAGATAAGAGCAAATTATCACACATCCTAAAGATAACTGGGGGCCCGGAATGCAGCACTGACAGTAAAAAACTTCTACCTGTTGTGGGAATGCTAACCCTATCCCTAGCTAGGGTTTCAAATGTACATTCCGGCAGGGTGTCTCAGAAACCCTCCAAACATCAAAGATGAATTTTTTCCTCAAACCAAAAAAAATCAGTCTCAAACTATCAAAACGGTTTCTAAAACCTCTAGGAAATGTATCTTCTTTAATAATCTGTCTTGTTCAGGCAAATTTTCATGAAGCTGAAAAATGCTGTTAAATGGTAGTTAAATCGGCATGCTTTTAATGTCTGGCTTGGGTTAGGGTTACAAGAACCATAGAATTGTGCCCGCTGTTGCACTTTTAGCTGCACTTTAAATGACAAAATGAAGAGAGTTTGCACATTAGAACAGGTATTCTTCACAATTTTCATATGGCTCAGTTTTGGATAAAATCACTGCATAGGGCAATATACAAAAAGGTGACCAAAACTGTCCGAAACCTAAAAGTGCAGATAGGAGCAAATTATCACTCATCCTAAAGATAACTGGGGACCCGGAATGCAGCACTGACAGTAAAAAACTTCTACCTGTTGTGGGAATGCTAACCCTAACCCTAGCTAGGGTTTCAAATGTACATTCCGGCAGGGTGTCTCAGAAGCCCTCCAAACATCAAAGATGAATTTTTTCCTCAAACCAAAAAAAATCAGTCTCAAACTATCAAAACGGTTTCTAAAACCTCTAGGAAATGTATCTTCTTTAATATTCTGTCTGGTTTAGGCAAATTTTCATGAAGCTGAAAAATGCTGTTAAATGGTATTTAAATCGGCATGCTTTTAATGTCTGGCTAGGGTTAGGGTTACAAGAACCATAGAATTTTGCCCGCTGTTGCACTTTTAGCTGCACTTTAAATGTCAATATGAAGAGAGTTTACCCATTAGAACAGGTGTTCTTCACACTTTTCATCTGGCTCAGTTTTGGATAAAATCACTGGATAGGGCAATATACAAAAAGGTGACCAAAACTGTCCGAAACCTAAAAGTGCAGATAGGAGCAAATTATCACTCATCCTAAAGATAACTGGGGGTCCGGAATGCAGCACTGACAGTAATAAACTTCTACCTGTTGTGGGAATGCTAACCCTAACCCTAGCTAGGGTTTCAAACGTACATTCCGGCAGGGTGTCTCAGAAGCCCTCCAAACATCAAAGTTGAATTTTTTCCTCAAACTCCAAAAAATCAGTCTCAAACTATAAAAACGGTTTCTAAAACCTCTAGGAAATGTATCTTCTTTAATAATCTGTCTTGTTCAGGCAAATTTTCAGGAAGCTGAAAAATGCTGTTAAATGGTAGTTAAATCGGCATGCTTTTAATGCTTGGCTAGGGTTAGGGTTACAAGAACCATAGAATTTTGCCCGCTGTTGCACTTTTAGCTGCACTTTAAATGACAAAATGAAGAGAGTTTACCCATTAGAACAGGTTTTCTTTACACTTTTCATCTGGCTCAGTTTTGGATAAAATCACTGGATAGGGCAATATACAAAAAGGTGACCAAAACTGTCCGAAAACTAAAAGTGCAGATAGGAGAAAATTATCACTCATCCTAAAGATAACTGGGGACCCGGAATGCAGCACTGACAGTAAAAAACTTATACCTGTTGTGGGAATGCTAACCCTAACCCTAGCTAGGGTTTCAAATGTACATTCCGGCAGGGTGTCTCAGAAGCCCTCCAAACATCAAAGTTGAATTTTTTCCTCAAACTCCAAAAAATCAGTCTCAAACTATCAAAATGGTTTTTAAAATCTCTAGGAAATGTATCTTCTTTAATAATCTGTCTTGTTCAGGCAAATTTTCATGAAGCTGAAAAATGCTGTTAAATGGTAGTTAAATCTGCATGCTTTTAATGTCTGGCTTGGGTTAGGGTTACAAGAACCATAGAATTGTGCCCGCTGTTGCACTTTTAGCTGCACTTTAAATGACAAAATGAAGAGAGTTTACCCATTAGAACCGGTATTCTTCACAATTTTCATATGGCTCAGTTTTGGATAAAATCACTGCATAGGGCAATATACAAAAAGGTGAACAAAACTGTTCGAAACCTAAAAGTGCAGATAGGAGCAAATTATCACTCATCCTAAAGATAACTGGGGACCCGGAATGCAGCACTGACAGTAAAAAACTTCTACCTGTTGTGGGAATGCTAACTCTAACCCTAGCTAGGGTTTCAAATGTACATTCCGGCAGGGTGTCTCAGAAGCCCTCCAAACAAAAAAGTTGAATTTTTTCCTCACACCAAAAAAAATCAGTCTCAAACTATCAAAATGGTTTTTAAAATCTCTAGGAAATGTATCTTCTTTAATAATCTGTCTTGTTCAGGCACATTTTCATGAAGCTGAAAAATGCTGTTAAATGGTAGTTAAATCTGCATGCTTTTAATGCCTGGCTAGGGTTAGGGTTACAAGAACCATAGATTTGTGCCCGCTGTTGCACTTTTAGCTGCACTTTAAATGACAAAATGAAGAGAGTTTACCCATTAGAAAGGTATTCTTCACACTTTTCATCTGGCTCAGTTTTGGATAAAATCAATGGATTGGGCAATATACAAAAAAGTGACCAAAACTGTCCAAAAACTAAAAGTGCAGATAGGAGCAAATTATCACTCATCCTAAAGATAACTGGGGACCCGGATTGCAGCACTGACAGTAAAAAACTTCTACCTGTTGTGGGAATGCTAAACCTAACACTAGCTATGGTTTCAAATGTGCATTCCGGCAGGGTGTCTCAGAAGCCCTCCAAACATCAAAGTTGAATTTTTTCCTCAAACTCCAAAAAATCAGTCTCAAACTATAAAAACGGTTTCTAAAACCTCTAGGAAATGTATCTTCTTTAATAATCTGTCTTGTTCAGGCAAATTTTCATGAAGCTGAAAAATGCTGTTAAATGGTAGTTAAATCGGCATGCTTTTAATGTCTGGCTTGGGTTAGGGTTACAAGAACCATAGAATTGTGCCCGCTGTTGCACTTTTAGCTGCACTTTAAATGACAAAATGAAGAGAGTTTGCCCATTAGAACAGGTATTCTTCACAATTTTCATATGGCTCAGTTTTGGATAAAATCACTGCATAGGGCAATATACAAAAAGGTGACCAAAACTGTCCGAAACCTAAAAGTGCAGATAGGAGCAAATTATCACTCATCCTAAAGATAACTGGGGACCCGGAATGCAGCACTGACAGTAAAAAACTTCTACCTGTTGTGGGAATGCTAACCCTAACCCTAGCTAGGGTTTCAAATGTACATTCCGGCAGGGTGTCTCAGAAGCCCTCCAAACATCAAAGATGATTTTTTTCCTCAAACCAAAAAAAATCAGTCTCAAACTATCAAAACGGTTTCTAAAACCTCTAGGAAAAGTATCTTCTTTAATAATCTGTCTGGTTTAGGCAAATTTTCATTAAGCTGAAAAATGCTGTTAAATGGTATTTAAATCGGCATGCTTTTAATGTCTGGCTAGGGTTAGGGTTACAAGAACCATAGAATTTTGCCCGCTGTTGCACTTTTAGCTGCACTTTAAATGTCAATATGAAGAGAGTTTACCCATTAGAACAGGTGTTCTTCACACTTTTCATCTGGCTCAGTTTTGGATAAAATCACTGGATAGGGCAATATACAAAAAGGTGACCAAAACTGTCCGAAACCTAAAAGTGCAGATAGGAGCAAATTATCACTCATCCTAAAGATAACTGGGGGTCCGGAATGCAGCACTGACAGTAATAAACTTCTACCTGTTGTGGGAATGCTAACCCTAACCCTAGCTAGGGTTTCAAACGTACATTCCGGCAGGGTGTCACAGAAGCCCTCCAAACATCAAAGTTGAATTTTTTCCTCAAACTCCAAAAAATCAGTCTCAAACTATAAAAACGGTTTCTAAAACCTCTAGGAAATGTATCTTCTTTAATAATCTGTCTTGTTCAGGCAAATTTTCAGGAAGCTGAAAAATGCTGTTAAATGGTAGTTAAATCGGCATGCTTTTAATGCTTGGCTAGGGTTAGGGTTACAAGAACCATAGAATTGTGCCCGCTGTTGCACTTTTAGCTGCACTTTAAATGACAAAATGAAGAGAGTTTGCCCATTAGAACAGGTATTCTTCACAATTTTCATATGGCTCAGTTTTGGATAAAATCACTGCATAGGGCAATATACAAAAAGGTGACCAAAACTGTCTGAAACCTAAAAGTGCAGATAGGAGCAAATTATCACTCATCCTAAAGATAACTGGGGACCCGGAATGCAGCACTGACAGTAAAAAACTTCTACCTGTTGTGGGAATGCTAACCCTAACCCTAGCTAGGGTTTCAAATGTACATTCCGGCAGGGTGTCTCAGAAGCCCTCCAAACATCAAAGATGATTTTTTTCCTCAAATCAAAAAAAATCAGTCTCAAACTATCAAAATGGTTTTTAAAATCTCTAGGAAATGTATCTTCTTTAATAATCTGTCTTGTTCAGGCAAATTTTCATGAAGCTGAAAAATGCTGTTAAATGGTAGTTAAATCGGCATGCTTTTAATGCTTGGCTAGGGTTAGGGTCACAAGAACCATAGAATTTTGCCCGCTGTTGCACTTTTAGCTGCACTTTAAATGACAAAATGAAGAGAGTTTACCCATTAGAACAGGTTTTCTTTACACTTTTCATCTGGCTCAGTTTTGGATAAAATCACTGGATAGGGCAATATACAAAAAGGTGACCAAAACTGTCCGAAAACTAAAAGTGCAGATAGGAGAAAATTATCACTCATCCTAAAGATAACTGGGGGCCCGGAATGCAGCACTGACAGTAAAAAACTTCTACCTGTTGTGGGAATGCTAACCCTAACCCTAGCTAGTGTTTCAAATGTACATTCCGGCAGGGTGTCTCAGAAGCCCTCCAAACATCAAAGTTGAATTTTTTCCTCAAACTCCAAAAAATCAGTCTCAAACTAACAAAACGGTTTCTAAAACCTCTAGGAAATGTATCTTCTTTAATAATCTGTCTTGTTCAGGCAAATTTTCATGAAGCTGAAAAATGCTGTTAAATGGTAGTTAAATCGGCATGCTTTTAATGTCTGGCTTGGGTTAGGGTTACAAGAACCATAGAATTGTGCCTGCTGTTGCACTTTTAGCTGCACTTTAAATGACAAAATGAAGAGAGTTTGCCCATTAGAACAGGTATTCTTCACAATTTTCATATGGCTCAGTTTTGGATAAAATCACTGCATAGGGCAATATACAAAAAGGTGACCAAAACTGTCCGAAACCTAAAAGTGCAGATAGGAGCAAATTATCACTCATCCTAAAGATAACTGGGGACCCGGAATGCAGCACTGACAGTAAAAAACTTCTACCTGTTGTGGGAATGCTAACCCTAACCCTAGCTAGGGTTTCAAATGTACATTCCGGCAGGGTGTCTCAGAAGCCCTCCAAACATCAAAGATGATTTTTTTCCTCAAACCAAAAAAAATCAGTCTCAAACTATCAAAACGGTTTCTAAAACCTCTAGGAAATGTATCTTCTTTAATATTCTGTCTGGTTTAGGCAAATTTTCATGAAGCTGAAAAATGCTGTTAAATGGTAGTTAAATCGGCATGCTTTTAATGTCTGGCTAGGGTTAGGGTTACAAGAACCATAGAATTTTGCCGCTGTTGCACTTTTAGCTGCACTTTAAATGTCAATATGAAGAGAGTTTACCCATTAGAACAGGTTTTCTTTACACTTTTCATCTGGCTCAGTTTTGGATAAAATCACTGGATAGGGCAATATACAAAAAGGTGACCAAAACTGTCCGAAAACTAAAAGTGCAGATAGGAGAAAATTATCACTCATCCTAAAGATAACTGGGGACCCGGAATGCAGCACTGACAGTAAAAAACTTCTACCTGTTGTGGGAATGCTAACCCTAACCCTAGCTAGGGTTTCAAATGTACATTCCGGCAGGGTGTCTCAGAAGCCCTCCAAACATCAAAGTTGAATTTTTTCCTCAAACTCCAAAAAATCAGTCTCAAACTAACAAAACGGTTTCTAAAACCTCTAGGAAATGTATCTTCTTTAATAATCTGTCTTGTTCAGGCACATTTTCATGAAGCTGAAAAATGCTGTTAAATGGTAGTTAAATCTGCATGCTTTTAATGCCTGGCTAGGGTTAGGGTTACAAGAACCATAGAATTGTGCCCGCTGTTGCACTTTTAGCTGCACTTTAAATGACAAAATGAAGAGAGTTTACCCATTAGAAAGGTATTCTTCACACTTTTCATCTGGCTCAGTTTTGGATAAAATCAATGGATTGGGCAATATACAAAAAAGTGACCAAAACTGTCCAAAAACTAAAAGTGCAGATAGGAGCAAATTATCACTCATCCTAAAGATAACTGGGGACCCGGATTGCAGCACTGACAGTAAAAAACTTCTACCTGTTGTGGGAATGCTAAACCTAACCCTAGCTATGGTTTCAAATGTGCATTCCGGCAGGGTGTCTTAGAAGCCCTCCAAACATCAAAGTTGAATTTTTTCCTCAAACCAAAAAAAATCAGTCTCAAACTATCAAATCGGTTTTCAAAATCTCTAGGAAATGTATCTTCTTTAATAATCTGTCTTGTTCAGGCAAATTTTCATGAAGCTGAAAAATGCTGTTAAATGGTAGTTAAATCTGCATGCTTTTAATGCCTGGCTAGGGTTAGAGTTACAAGAACCATAGGATTTTGCCCTCTGTTGCACTTTTAGCTGCACTTTAAATGACAAAATGAAGAGAGTTTACCCATTAGAACAGGTATCCTTCACACTTTTCATCTGGCTCAGTTTTGGATAAAATCAATGGATTGGGCAATATACAAAAAAATGACCAAAACTGTCCAAAAACTAAAAGTGCAGATAGGAGCAAATTATCACTCATCCTAAAGATAACTGGGGATCCGGAATGCAGCACTGACAGTAAAAAACTTCTACCTGTTGTGGGAATGCTAAACCTAACCCTAGCTATGGTTTCAAATGTGCATTCCGGCAGGGTGTCTCAGAAGCCCTCCAAACATCAAAGTTGAATTTTTTCCTCAAACTCCAAAAAATCAGTCTCAAACTATCAAAACGGTTTCTAAAACCTCTAGGAAATGTATCTTCTTTAATAATCTGTCTTGTTCAGGCAAATTTTCATGAAGCTGAAAAATGCTGTTAAATGGTAGTTAAATCGGCATGCTTTTAATGCCTGGCTTGGGTTAGGGTTACAAGAACCATAGAGTTTTGCCCGCTGTTGCACTTTTAGCTGCACTTTAAATGACAAAATGAAGAGAGTTTACCCATTAGAACAGGTATTCTTCACAATTTTCATATGGCACAGTTTTGGATAAAATCACTGCATAGGGCAATATACAAAAAGGTGACCAAAACTGTCCGAAACCTAAAAGTGCAGATAGGAGCAAATTATCACTCATCCTAAAGATACCTGGGGACCCGGAATGCAGCACTGACAGTAAAAAACTTCTACCTGTTGTGGGAATGCTAACCCTAACCCTAGCTAGGGTTTCAAATGTACATTCCGGCAGGGTGTCTCAGAAGCCCTCCAAACATCAAAGATGAATTTTTTCCTCAAACTCCAAAAAATCAGTCTCAACCTATCAAAACGGTTTCTAAAACCTCTAGGAAAAGTATCTTCTTTAATAATCTGTCTGGTTTAGGCAAATTTTCATGAAGCTGAAAAATGCTGCTAAATGGTAGTTAAATCGGCATGCTTTTAATGCCTGGCTAGGGTTAGGGTTACAAGAACCATAGAATGTTGCCTGTTGTTGCACTTTTAGCTGCACTTTAAATGACAAAATGAAGAGAGTTTACCCATTAGAACAGGTATTCTTCACACTTTTCATATGGCTCAGTTTTGGATAAAATCACTGCATTGGGCAATATACAAAAAGGTGACCAAAACTGTCCGAAACCTAAAAGTGCAGATAGGAGCAAATTATCACTCATCCTAAAGATAACTGAGGGCCCGGAATGCAGCACTGACAGTAAAAAACTTCTACCTGTTTTGGGAATGCTAACCCTAACCCTAGCTCGGGTTTCAAATGTACATTCCGGCAGGGTGTCTCAGAAGCCCTCCAAACATCAAAGATGAATTTTTTCCTCAAACCAAAAAAAATCAGTCTCAAACTATCAAAATAGTTTCTGAAACCTCTAGGAAATGTATCTTCTTTAATAATCTGTCTTGTTCAGGCAGATTTTCATGAAGCTGAAAAATGCTGTTAAATGGTAGTTAAATCTGCATGCTTTTAATGCCTGGCTAGGGTTAGGGTTACAAGAACCATAGAATTGTGCCCGCTGTTGCACTTTTAGCTGCACTTTAAATGACAAAATGATGAGAGTTTACCCATTAGAAAGGTATTCTTCACACTTTTCATCTGGCTCAGTTTTGGATAAAATCAATGGATTGGGCAATATACAAAAAAGTGACCAAAACTGTCCAAAAACTAAAAGTGCAGATAGGAGCAAATTATCACTCATCCTAAAGATAACTGGGGACCCGGATTGCAGCACTGACAGTAAAAAACTTCTACCTGTTGTGGGAATGCTAAACCTAACACTAGCTATGGTTTCAAATGTGCATTCCGGCAGGGTGTCTCAGAAGCCCTCCAAACATCAAAGTTGAATTTTTTCCTCAAACTCCAAAAAATCAGTCTCAAACTATAAAAACGGTTTCTAAAACCTCTAGGAAATGTATCTTCTTTAATAATCTGTCTTGTTCAGGCAAATTTTCATGAAGCTGAAAAATGCTGTTAAATGGTAGTTAAATCGGCATGCTTTTAATGCCTGGCTAGGGTTAGGATTACAAGAACCATAGAATTGTGCCCGCTGTTGCACTTTTAGCTGCACTTTAAATGACAAAATGAAGAGAGTTTGCCCATTAGAACAGGTATTCTTCACACTTTTCATCTGGCTCAGTTTTGGATAAAATCAATGGATTGGGCAATATACAAAAAAGTGACCAAAACTGTCCAAAAACTAAAAGTGCAGATAGGAGCAAATTATCACTCATCCTAAAGATAACTGGGGACCCGGAATGCAGCACTGACAGTAAAAAACTTCTACCTGTTGTGGGAATGCTAACCCTAACCCTAGCTAGGGTTTCAAATGTACATTCCGGTGGGGTGTCTCAGAAGCCCTCCAAACATCAAAGATGAATTTTTTCCTCAAACCAAAAAAAATCAGTCTCAAACTATAAAAACGGTTTCTAAAACCTCTAGGAAATGTATCTTCTTTAATAATCTGTCTTGTTCAGGCAAATTTTCATGAAGCTGAAAAATGCTGTTAAATGGTAGTTAAATCGGCATGCTTTTAATGTCTGGCTAGGGTTAGGGTTACAAGAACCATAGAATTGTGCCCGCTGTTGCACTTTTAGCTGCACTTTAAATGACAAAATGAAGAGAGTTTACCCATTAGAACAGGTATTCTTCACACTTTTCATCTGGCTCAGTTTTGGATAAAATCAATGGATTGGGCAATATACAAAAAAGTGACCAAAACTGTCCAAAAACTAAAAGTGCAGATAGGAGCAAATTATGACTCATCCTAAAGATAACTGGGGACCCGGAATGCAGCACTGACAGTAAAAAACTTCTACCTGTTGTGGGAATGCTAAACCTAACCCTAGCTATGGTTTCAAATGTGCATTCCGGCAGGGTGTCTCAGAAGCCCTCCAAACATCAAAGTTGAATTTTTTCCTCAAACTCCAGAAAAATCAATCACAAACTATAAAAACGGTTTCTAAAACCTCTAGGAAATGTATCTTCTTTAATAATCTGTCTTGTTCAGGCAAATTTTCATGAAGCTGAAAAATGCTGTTAAATGGTAGTCAAATCAGAAGGCTTTTAATGTCTGGCTAGGGTTAGAGTTACAAGAACCATAGAATTGTGCCCGCTGTTGCACTTTTAGCTGCACTTTAAATGACAAAATGAAGAGAGTTTGCCCATTAGAACAGGTATTCTTCACAATTTTCATATGGCTCAGTTTTGGATAAAATCACTGCATAGGGCAATATACAAAAAGGTGACCAAAACTGTCCGAAACCTAAAAGTGCAGATAGGAGCAAATTATCACTCATCCTAAAGATAACTGGGGACCCGGAATGCAGCACTGACAGTAAAAAACTTCTACCTGTTGTGGGAATGCTAACCCTAACCCTAGCTAGGGTTTCAAATGTACATTCCGGCAGGGTGTCTCAGAAGCCCTCCAAACATCAAAGATGATTTTTTTCCTCAAACCAAAAAAAATCAGTCTCAAACTATCAAAACGGTTTCTAAAACCTCTAGGAAATGTATCTTCTTTAATATTCTGTCTGGTTTAGGCAAATTTTCATGAAGCTGAAAAATGCTGTTAAATGGTAGTTAAATCGGCATGCTTTTAATGTCTGGCTAGGGTTAGGGTTACAAGAACTATAGAATTGTGCCCGCTGTTGCACTTTTAGCTGCACTTTAAATGACAAAATGAAGAGAGTTTACCCATTAGAACAGGTATTCTTCACAATTTTCATATGGCTCAGTTTTGGATAAAATCACTGCATAGGGCAATATACAAAAAGGTGACCAAAACTGTCCGAAACCTAAAAGTGCAGATAGGAGCAAATTATCACTCATCCTAAAGATAACTGGGGGTCCGGAATGCAGCACTGACAGTAATAAACTTCTACCTGTTGTGCGAATGCTAAACCTAACCCTAGCTAGGGTTTCAAATGTACATTCCGGCAGGGTGTCTCAGAAGCCCTCCAAACATCAAAGATGAATTTTTTTCTCAAACCAAAAAAAATCAGTCTCAAACTATCAAAACGGTTTCTAAAACCTCTAGGAAATGTATCTTCTTTAATAATCTGTCCGGTTTAGGCAAATTTTCATGAAGCTGAAAAATGCTGCTAAATGGTATTTAAATCGGCATGCTTTTAATGTCTGGCTAGGGTTAGGGTTACAAGAACCATAGAATTTTGCCCGCTGTTGCACTTTTAGCTGCACTTTAAATGACAAAATGAAGAGAGTTTACCCATTAGAACAGGTTTTCTTTACACTTTTCATCTGGCTCAGTTTTGGATAAAATCACTGGATAGGGCAATATACAAAAAGGTGACCAAAACTGTCCGAAAACTAAAAGTGCAGATAGGAGAAAATTATCACTCATCCTAAAGATAACTGGGGGCCCGGAATGCAGCACTGACAGTAAAAAACTTCTACCTGTTGTGGGAATGCTAACCCTAACCCTAGCTAGTGTTTCAAATGTACATTCCGGCAGGGTGTCTCAGAAGCCCTCCAAACATCAAAGTTGAATTTTTTCCTCAAACTCCAAAAAATCAGTCTCAAACTAACAAAACGGTTTCTAAAACCACTAGGAAATGTATCTTCTTTAATAATCTGTCTTGTTCAGGCAAATTTTCATGAAGCTGAAAAATGCTGTTAAATGGTAGTTAAATCGGCATGCTTTTAATGTCTGGCTTGGGTTAGGGTTACAAGAACCATAGAATTGTGCCCGCTGTTGCACTTTTAGCTGCACTTTAAATGACAAAATGAAGAGAGTTTGCCCATTAGAACAGGTATTCTTCACAATTTTCATATGGCTCAGTTTTGGATAAAATCACTGCATAGGGCAATATACAAAAAGGTGACCAAAACTGTCCGAAACCTAAAAGTGCAGATAGGAGCAAATTATCACTCATCCTAAAGATAACTGGGGGTCCGGAATGCAGCACTGACAGTAATAAACTTCTACCTGTTGTGCGAATGCTAAACCTAACCCTAGCTAGGGTTTCAAATGTACATTCCGGCAGGGTGTCTCAGAAGCCCTCCAAACATCAAAGTTGAATTTTTTCCTCAAACTCCAAAAAATCAGTCTCAAACTAACAAAACGGTTTCTAAAACCTCTAGGAAATGTATCTTCTTTAATAATCTGTCTTGTTCAGGCAAATTTTCATGAAGCTGAAAAATGCTGTTAAATGGTAGTTAAATCGGCATGCTTTTAATGTCTGGCTTGGGTTAGAGTTACAAGAACCATAGAATTGTGCCCGCTGTTGCACTTTTAGCTGCACTTTAAATGACAAAATGAAGAGAGTTTGCCCATTAGAACAGGTATTCTTCACAATTTTCATATGGCTCAGTTTTGGATAAAATCACTGCATAGGGCAATATACAAAAAGGTGACCAAAACTGTCCGAAACCTAAAAGTGCAGATAGGAGCAAATTATCACTCATCCTAAAGATAACTGGGGACCCGGAATGCAGCACTGACAGTAAAAAACTTCTACCTGTTGTGGGAATGCTAACCCTAACCCTAGCTAGGGTTTCAAATGTACATTCCGGCAGGGTGTCTCAGAAGCCCTCCAAACATCAAAGATGATTTTTTTCCTCAAACCAAAAAAAATCAGTCTCAAACTATCAAAACGGTTTCTAAAACCTCTAGGAAATGTATCTTCTTTAATATTCTGTCTGGTTTAGGCAAATTTTCATGAAGCTGAAAAATGCTGTTAAATGGTATTTAAATCGGCATGCTTTTAATGTCTGGCTAGGGTTAGGGTTACAAGAACCATAGAATTTTGCCCGCTGTTGCACTTTTAGCTGCACTTTAAATGTCAATATGAAGAGAGTTTACCCATTAGAACAGGTGTTCTTCACACTTTTCATCTGGCTCAGTTTTGGATAAAATCACTGGATAGGGCAATATACAAAAAGGTGACCAAAACTGTCCGAAACCTAAAAGTGCAGATAGGAGCAAATTATCACTCATCCTAAAGTTAACTGGGGGTCCGGAATGCAGCACTGACAGTAATAAACTTCTACCTGTTGTGGGAATGCTAACCCTAACCCTAGCTAGGGTTTCAAACGTACATTCCGGCAGGGTGTCTCAGAAGCCCTCCAAACATCAAAGTTGAATTTTTTCCTCAAACTCCAAAAAATCAGTCTCAAACTATAAAAACGGTTTCTAAAACCTCTAGGAAATGTATCTTCTTTAATAATCTGTCTTGTTCAGGCAAATTTTCAGGAAGCTGAAAAATGCTGTTAAATGGTAGTTAAATCGGCATGCTTTTAATGCTTGGCTAGGGTTAGGGTTACAAGAACCATAGAATTTTGCCCGCTGTTGCACTTTTAGCTGCACTTTAAATGACAAAATGAAGAGAGTTTACCCATTAGAACAGGTTTTCTTTACACTTTTCATCTGGCTCAGTTTTGGATAAAATCACTGGATAGGGCACTATACAAAAAGGTGACCAAAACTGTCCGAAACCTAAAAGTGCAGATAGGAGCAAATCATCACTCATCCTAAAGATAACTGGGGGTCCGGAATGCAGCACTGACAGTAATAAACTTCTACCTGTTGTGGGAATGCTAACCCTAACCCTAGCTAGGGTTTCAAACGTACATTCCGGCAGGGTGTCTCAGAAGCCCTCCAAACATCAAAGTTGAATTTTTTCCTCAAACTCCAAAAAATCAGTCTCAAACTAACAAAACGGTTTCTAAAACCTCTAGGAAATGTATCTTCTTTAATAATCTGTCTTGTTCAGGCAAATTTTCATGAAGCTGAAAAATGCTGTTAAATGGTAGTTAAATCGGCATGCTTTTAATGTCTGGCTTGGGTTAGAGTTACAAGAACCATAGAATTGTGCCCGCTGTTGCACTTTTAGCTGCACTTTAAATGACAAAATGAAGAGAGTTTGCCCATTAGAACAGGTATTCTTCACAATTTTCATATGGCTCAGTTTTGGATAAAATCACTGCATAGGGCAATATACAAAAAGGTGACCAAAACTGTCCGAAACCTAAAAGTGCAGATAGGAGCAAATTATCACTCATCCTAAAGATAACTGGGGACCCGGAATGCAGCACTGACAGTAAAAAACTTCTACCTGTTGTGGGAATGCTAACCCTAACCCTAGCTAGGGTTTCAAATGTACATTCCGGCAGGGTGTCTCAGAAGCCCTCCAAACATCAAAGATGATTTTTTTCCTCAAACCAAAAAAAATCAGTCTCAAACTATCAAAACGGTTTCTAAAACCTCTAGGAAATGTATCTTCTTTAATATTCTGTCTGGTTTAGGCAAATTTTCATGAAGCTGAAAAATGCTGTTAAATGGTATTTAAATCGGCATGCTTTTAATGTCTGGCTAGGGTTAGGGTTACAAGAACCATAGAATTTTGCCCGCTGTTGCACTTTTAGCTGCACTTTAAATGTCAATATGAAGAGAGTTTACCCATTAGAACAGGTGTTCTTCACACTTTTCATCTGGCTCAGTTTTGGATAAAATCACTGGATAGGGCAATATACAAAAAGGTGACCAAAACTGTCCGAAACCTAAAAGTGCAGATAGGAGCAAATTATCACTCATCCTAAAGTTAACTGGGGGTCCGGAATGCAGCACTGACAGTAATTAACTTCTACCTGTTGTGGGAATGCTAACCCTAACCCTAGCTAGGGTTTCAAACGTACATTCCGGCAGGGTGTCTCAGAAGCCCTCCAAACATCAAAGTTGAATTTTTTCCTCAAACTCCAAAAAATCAGTCTCAAACTATAAAAACGGTTTCTAAAACCTCTAGGAAATGTATCTTCTTTAATAATCTGTCTTGTTCAGGCAAATTTTCAGGAAGCTGAAAAATGCTGTTAAATGGTAGTTAAATCGGCATGCTTTTAATGCTTGGCTAGGGTTAGGGTTACAAGAACCATAGAATTTTGCCCGCTGTTGCACTTTTAGCTGCACTTTAAATGACAAAATGAAGAGAGTTTACCCATTAGAACAGGTTTTCTTTACACTTTTCATCTGGCTCAGTTTTGGATAAAATCACTGGATAGGGCACTATACAAAAAGGTGACCAAAACTGTCCGAAACCTAAAAGTGCAGATAGGAGCAAATCATCACTCATCCTAAAGATAACTGGGGGTCCGGAATGCAGCACTGACAGTAATAAACTTCTACCTGTTGTGGGAATGCTAAACCTAACACTAGCTATGGTTTCAAATGTGCATTCCGGCAGGGTGTCTCAGAAGCCCTCCAAACATCAAAGTTGAATTTTTTCCTCAAACTCCAAAAAATCAGTCTCAAACTATAAAAACGGTTTCTAAAACCTCTAGGAAATGTATCTTCTTTAATAATCTGTCTTGTTCAGGCAAATTTTCATGAAGCTGAAAAATGCTGTTAAATGGTAGTTAAATCGGCATGCTTTTAATGTCTGGCTTGGGTTAGGGTTACAAGAACCATAGAATTTTGCCCGCTGTTGCACTTTTAGCTGCACTTTAAATGACAAAATGAAGAGAGTTTACCCATTAGAACAGGTATTCTTCACAATTTTCATATGGCTCAGTTTTGGATAAAATCACTGCATAGGGCAATATACAAAAAGGTGACCAAAACTGTCCGAAACCTAAAAGTGCAGATAGGAGCAAATTATCACTCATCCTAAAGATAACTGGGGGTCCGGAATGCAGCACTGACAGTAATAAACTTCTACCTGTTGTGCGAATGCTAACCCTAACCCTAGCTAGGGTTTCAAATGTACATTCCGGCAGGGTGTCTCAGAAGCCCTCCAAACATCAAAGTTGAATTTTTTCCTCAAACTCCAAAAAATCAGTCTCAAACTATCAAAATGGTTTTTAAAATATCTAGGAAATGTATCTTCTTTAATAATCTGTCTTGTTCAGGCAAATTTTCATGAAGCTGAAAAATGCTGTTAAATGGTAGTTAAATCGGCATGCTTTTAATGCTTGGCTAGGGTTAGGGTTACAAGAACCATAGAATTTTGCCCGCTGTTGCACTTTTAGCTGCACTTTAAATGACAAAATGAAGAGAGTTTACCCATTAGAACAGGTTTTCTTTACACTTTTCATCTGGCTCAGTTTTGGATAAAATCACTGGATAGGGCAATATACAAAAAGGTGACCAAAACTGTCCGAAAACTAAAAGTGCAGATAGGAGAAAATTATCACTCATCCTAAAGATAACTGGGGGCCCGGAATGCAGCACTGACAGTAAAAAACTTCTACCTGTTGTGGGAATGCTAACCCTAACCCTAGCTAGTGTTTCAAATGTACATTCCGGCAGGGTGTCTCAGAAGCCCTCCAAACATCAAAGTTGAATTTTTTCCTCAAACCAAAAAAAATCAGTCTCAAACTATCAAAACGGTTTCTAAAACCTCTAGGAAATGTATCTTCTTTAATATTCTGTCTGGTTTAGGCAAATTTTCATGAAGCTGAAAAATGCTGTTAAATGGTAGTTAAATCGGCATGCTTTTAATGTCTGGCTAGGGTTAGGGTTACAAGAACTATAGAATTGTGCCCGCTGTTGCACTTTTAGCTGCACTTTAAATGACAAATGAAGAGAGTTTACCCATTAGAACAGGTATTCTTCACACTTTTCATCTGGCTCAGTTTTGGATAAAATCAATGGATTGGGCAATATACAAAAAAGTGACCAAAACTGTCCAAAAACTAAAAGTGCAGATAGGAGCAAATTATCACTCATCCTAAAGATAACTGGGGACCCGGATTGCAGCACTGACAGTAAAAAACTTCTACCTGTTGTGGGAATGCTAAACCTAACACTAGCTATGGTTTCAAATGTGCATTCCGGCAGGGTGTCTCAGAAGCCCTCCAAACATCAAAGTTGAATTTTTTCCTCAAACTCCAAAAAATCAGTCTCAAACTATAAAAACGGTTTCTAAAACCTCTAGGAAATGTATCTTCTTTAATAATCTGTCTTGTTCAGGCAAATTTTCATGAAGCTGAAAAATGCTGTTAAATGGTAGTTAAATCGGCATGCTTTTAATGTCTGGCTTGGGTTAGGGTTACAAGAACCATAGAATTTTGCCCGCTGTTGCACTTTTAGCTGCACTTTAAATGACAAAATGAAGAGAGTTTACCCATTAGAACAGGTATTCTTCACAATTTTCATATGGCTCAGTTTTGGATAAAATCACTGCATAGGGCAATATACAAAAAGGTGACCAAAACTGTCCGAAACCTAAAAGTGCAGATAGGAGCAAATTATCACTCATCCTAAAGATAACTGGGGATCCGGAATGCAGCACTGACAGTAATAAACTTCTACCTGTTGTGCGAATGCTAACCCTAACCCTAGCTAGGGTTTCAAATGTACATTCCGGCAGGGTGTCTCAGAAGCCCTCCAAACATCAAAGTTGAATTTTTTCCTCAAACTCCAAAAAATCAGTCTCAAACTATCAAAATGGTTTTTAAAATATCTAGGAAATGTATCTTCTTTAATAATCTGTCTTGTTCAGGCAAATTTTCATGAAGCTGAAAAATGCTGTTAAATGGTAGTTAAATCGGCATGCTTTTAATGCTTGGCTAGGGTTAGGGTTACAAGAACCATAGAATTTTGCCCGCTGTTGCACTTTTAGCTGCACTTTAAATGACAAAATGAAGAG
The DNA here is from genome assembly GCF_040954835.1 of Lepisosteus oculatus. Lineage (NCBI taxonomy): Eukaryota > Metazoa > Chordata > Actinopteri > Semionotiformes > Lepisosteidae > Lepisosteus > Lepisosteus oculatus. The sequence continues at coordinate 30,922 of NW_027167666.1, read as the reverse complement.
AGTTTACCCATTAGAACAGGTTTTCTTTACACTTTTCATCTGGCTCAGTTTTGGATAAAATCACTGGATAGGGCAATATACAAAAAGGTGACCAAAACTGTCCGAAAACTAAAAGTGCAGATAGGAGAAAATTATCACTCATCCTAAAGATAACTGGGGGCCCGGAATGCAGCACTGACAGTAAAAAACTTCTACCTGTTGTGGGAATGCTAACCCTAACCCTAGCTAGTGTTTCAAATGTACATTCCGGCAGGGTGTCTCAGAAGCCCTCCAAACATCAAAGTTGAATTTTTTCCTCAAACTCCAAAAAATCAGTCTCAAACTAACAAAACGGTTTCTAAAACCTCTAGGAAATGTATCTTCTTTAATAATCTGTCTTGTTCAGGCAAATTTTCATGAAGCTGAAAAATGCTGTTAAATGGTAGTTAAATCGGCATGCTTTTAATGTCTGGCTTGGGTTAGGGTTACAAGAACCATAGAATTGTGCCCGCTGTTGCACTTTTAGCTGCACTTTAAATGACAAAATGAAGAGAGTTTGCCCATTAGAACAGGTATTCTTCACAATTTTCATATGGCTCAGTTTTGGATAAAATCACTGCATAGGGCAATATACAAAAAGGTGACCAAAACTGTCCGAAACCTAAAAGTGCAGATAGGAGCAAATTATCATTCATCCTAAAGATAACTGGGGACCCGGAATGTAGCACTGACAGTAAAAAACTTCTACCTGTTGTGGGAATGCTAAACCTAACCCTAGCTATGGTTTCAAATGTGCATTCCGGCAGGGTGTCTCAGAAGCCCTCCAAACATCAAAGTTGAATTTTTTCCTCAAACTCCAAAAAATCAATCTCAAACTATAAAAACGGTTTCTAAAACCTCTAGGAAATGTATCTTCTTTAATAATCTGTCTTGTTCAGGCAAATTTTCATGAAGCTGAAAAATGTTGTTAAATGGTAGTTAAATCGGCATGCTTTTAATGTCTGGCTTGGGTTAGGGTTACAAGAACCATAGAATTGTGCCCGCTGTTGCACTTTTAGCTGCACTTTAAATGACAAAATGAAGAGAGTTTACCCATTAGAACCGGTATTCTTCACAATTTTCATATGGCTCAGTTTTGGATAAAATCACTGCATAGGGCAATATACAAAAAGGTGAACAAAACTGTTCGAAACCTAAAAGTGCAGATAGGAGCAAATTATCACTCATCCTAAAGATAACTGGGGACCCGGAATGCAGCACTGACAGTAAAAAACTTCTACCTGTTGTGGGAATGCTAACCCTAACCCTAGCTAGGGTTTCAAATGTACATTCCGGCAGGGTGTCTCAGAAGCCCTCCAAACATCAAAGTTGAATTTTTTCCTCACACCAAAAAAAATCAGTCTCAAACTATCAAAATGTTTTTTAAAATCTCTAGGAAATGTATCTTCTTTAATAATCTGTCTTGTTCAGGCACATTTTCATGAAGCTGAAAAATGCTGTTAAATGGTAGTTAAATCTGCATGCTTTTAATGCCTGGCTAGGGTTAGGGTTACAAGAACCATAGAATTGTGCCCGCTGTTGCACTTTTAGCTGCACTTTAAATGACAAAATGAAGAGAGTTTACCCATTAGAAAGGTATTCTTCACACTTTTCATCTGGCTCAGTTTTGGATAAAATCAATGGATTGGGAAATATACAAAAAAGTGACCAAAACTGTCCAAAAACTAAAAGTGCAGATAGGAGCAAATTATGACTCATCCTAAAGATAACTGGGGACCCGGAATGCAGCACTGACAGTAAAAAACTTCTACCTGTTGTGGGAATGCTAAACCTAACCCTAGCTATGGTTTCAAATGTGCATTCCGGCAGGGTGTCTCAGAAGCCCTCCAAACATCAAATTTGAATTTTTTCCTCAAACTCCAGAAAAATCAATCACAAACTATAAAAACGGTTTCTAAAACCTCTAGGAAATGTATCTTCTTTAATAATCTGTCTTGTTCAGGCAAATTTTCATGAAGCTGAAAAATGCTGTTAAATGGTAGTCAAATCAGAAGGCTTTTAATGTCTGGCTAGGGTTAGAGTTACAAGAACCATAGGATTTTGCCCTCTGTTGCACTTTTAGCTGCACTTTAAATGACAAAATCAAGAGAGTTTACCCATTAGAACAGGTATTCTTTACACTTTTCATCAGGCTCAGTTTTGAATAAAATCACTGGATAGGGCAATATACAAAAAGGTGACCAAAACTGTCCAAAAACTAAAAGTGCAGATAGGAGCAAATTATCACTCATCCTAAAGATAACTGGGGATCCGGAATGCAGCACTGACAGTAAAAAACTTCTACCTGTTGTGGGAATGCTAAACCTAACCCTAGCTATGGTTTCAAATTTGCATTCCGGCAGGGTGTCTCAGAAGCCCTCCAAACATCAAAGTTGAATTTTTTCCTCAAACTCCAAAAAATCAGTCTCAAACTATCAAAACGGTTTCTAAAACCTCTAGGAAATGTATCTTCTTTAATAATCTGTCTGGTTTAGAGAAATTGTCATGAAGCTGAAAAATGCTGTTAAATGGTAGTTAAATCAGAAGGCTTTTAATGTCTGGCTAGGGTTAGAGTTACAAGAACCATAGGATTTTGCCCTCTGTTGCACTTTTAGCTACACTTTAAATGACAAAATCAAGAGAGTTTACCCATTAGAACAGGTATTCTTTACACTTTTCATCTGGCTCAGTTTTGAATAAAATCACTGGATAGGGCAATATACAAAAAGGTGACCAAAACTGTCCAAAAACTAAAAGTGCAGATAGGAGCAAATTATCACTCATCCTAAAGATAACTGGGGATCCGGAATGCAGCACTGACAGTAAAAAACTTCTACCTGTTGTGGGAATGCTAAACCTAACCCTAGCTAGGGTTTCAAATGTGCATTCCGGCAGGGTGTCTCAGAAGCCCTCCAAACATCAAAGTTGAATTTTTTCCTCAAACTCCAAAAAATCAGTCTCAAACTATCAAATCGGTTTTCAAAATCTCTAGGAAATGTATCTTCTTTAATAATCTGTCTTGTTCAGGCAAATTTTCATGAAGCTGAAAAATGCTGTTAAATGGTAGTTAAATCGGCATGCTTTTAATGTCTGGCTTGGGTTAGGGTTACAAGAACCATAGAGTTTTGCCCGCTGTTGCACTTTTAGCTGCACTTTAAATGACAAAATGAAGAGAGTTTACCCATTAGAACAGGTATTCTTCACAATTTTCATATGGCTCAGTTTTGGATAAAATCACTGCATAGGGCAATATACAAAAAGGTGACCAAAACTGTCCGAAACCTAAAAGTGCAGATAGGAGCAAATTATCACTCATCCTAAAGATACCTGGGGACCCGGAATGCAGCACTGACAGAAAAAAACTTCTACCTGTTGTGGGAATGCTAACCCTAACCCTAGCTAGGGTTTCAAATGTACATTCCGGCAGGGTGTCTCAGAAGCCCTCCAAACATCAAAGATGAATTTTTTCCTCAAACTCCAAAAAATCAGTCTCAACCTATCAAAACGGTTTCTAAAACCTCTAGGAAAAGTATCTTCTTTAATAATCTGTCTGGTTTAGGCAAATTTTCATGAAGCTGAAAAATGCTGCTAAATGGAAGTTAAATCGGCATGCTTTTAATGCCTGGCTAGGGTTAGGGTTACAAGAACCATAGAATGTTGCCTGTTGTTGCACTTTTAGCTGCACTTTAAATGACAAAATGAAGAGAGTTTACCCATTAGAACAGGTATTCTTCACACTTTTCATATGGCTCAGTTTTGGATAAAATCAATGGATTGGGCAATATACAAAAAAGTGACCAAAACTGTCCAAAAACTAAAAGTGCAGATAGGAGCAAATTATCACTCATCCTAAAGATAACTGGGGGCCCGGAATGCAGCACTGACAGTAAAAAACTTCTACCTGTTGTGGGAATGCTAACCCTATCCCTAGCTAGGGTTTCAAATGTACATTCCGGCAGGGTGTCTCAGAAGCCCTCCAAACATCAAAGATGAATTTTTTCCTCAAACCAAAAAAAATCAGTCTCAAACTATCAAAACGGTTTCTAAAACCTCTAGGAAATGTATCTTCTTTAATAATCTGTCTTGTTCAGGCAGATTTTCATGAAGCTGAAAAATGCTGTTAAATGGTAGTTAAATCGGCATGCTTTTAATGTCTGGCTAGGATTAGGGTTACAAGAACCATAGAATTTTGCCCGCTGTTGCACTTTTAGCTGCACTTTAAATGACAAAATGAAGAGAGTTTACCCATTAGGCAGTAACATCACACTTTTCAAAACGTGTTTTTCAGCCCGAAATAAACGCGTTTTATCAGACAACTGAATCTCCTTGTAACAGCAAGGCTCACAAGAGCCCACACACTCAGCCCTTAACCCCAGTGTACAGAAAGTGTCAAAACGTGTTTTTCAGCAGAAATAAACATGTTTCTGCAAGTTTGATCAACCCCATGTAAGTTATGGGGCAGTAACATCACACTTTTCAAAACGTGTTTTTCAGCCCGAAATAAACGCGTTTTTTCAGACAACTGAATCTCCTTGTAACAGCAAGGCTCAGAAGAGCCCACACACTCAGCCCTTAACCCCAGTGTACAGAAAGTGTCAAAACGTGTTTTTCAGCAGAAATAAACATGTTTCTGCAAGTTTGGTCAACCCCATGTAAGTTATGGGGCAGTAACATCACACTTTTCAAAACGTGTTTTTCAGCCCGAAATAAACGCGTTTTTTCAGACAACTGAATCTCCTTGTAACAGCAAGGCTCAGAAGTGCCCACACACTCAGCCCTTAACCCCAATGTGCAGAAAGGGTCAAAACATGTTTTTCAGCAGAAATAAACCATGTTTCTGCAAGTTTGGTCAACCCCATGTAAGTTATGGGGCAGTAACATCACACTTTTCAAAACGTGTTTTTCAGCCCGAAATCAACGCGTTTTTTCAGACAACTGAATCTCCTTGTAACAGCAAGGCTCAGAAGAGCCCACACACTCAGCCCTTAACCCCAGTGTGCAGAAAGGGTCAAAACGTGTTTTTCAGCAGAAATAAACATGTTTCTGCAAGTTTGGTCAACCCCATGTAAGTTATGGGGCAGTAACATCACACTTTTCAAAACGTGTTTTTCAGCCCGAAATAAACGCGTTTTTTCAGACAACTGAATCTCCTTGTAACAGCAAGGCTCAGAAGAGCCCACACACTCAGCCCTTAACCCCAGTGTGCAGAAAGGGTCAAAACGTGTTTTTCAGCACAAATAAACATGTTTCTGCAAGTTTGGTCAACCCCATGTAAGTTATGGGGCAGTAACATCACACTTTTCAAAACGTGTTTTTCAGCCCGAAATAAACGCGTTTTTTCAGGCAACTGAATCTACTTGTAACAGCAAGGCTCAGAAGTGCCCACACACTCAGCCCTTAACCCCAGTGTGCAGAAAGGGTCAAAACGTGTTTTTCAGCAGAAATAAACATGGTTTCTGCAAGTTTGGTCAACCCCATGTAAGTTATGGGGCAGTAACATCACACTTTTCAAAACGTGTTTTTCAGCCGAAATAAACACGTTTTTTCAGACAACTGAATCTCCTTGTAACAGCAAGGCTCAGAAGAGCCCACACACTCAGCCCTTAACCCCAGTGTGCAAAAAGTGTCAAAACGTGTTTTTCAGCAGAAATAAACATGTTTCTGCAAGTTTGGTCAACCCCATGTAAGTTATGGGGCAGTAATATCACACTTTTCAAAACGTGTTTTTCAGCCCGAAATAAACGCGTTTTTTCAGACAACTGAATCTCCTTGTAACAGCAAGGCTCATAAGAGCCCACACACTTCAGCCCTTAACCCCAGTGTGCAGAAAGGGTCAAAACGTGTTTTTCAGCACAAATAAACATGTTTCTGCAAGTTTGGTCAACCCCATGTAAGTTATGGGGCAGTAACATCACACTTTTCAAAACGTGTTTTTCAGCCCGAAATAAACGCGTTTTTTCAGGCAACTGAATCTCCTTGTAACAGCAAGGCTCATAAGAGCCCACACACTCAGCCCTTAACCCCAGTGTGCAGAAAGGGTCAAAACGTGTTTTTCAGCAGAAATAAACATGTTTCTGCAAGTTTGGTCAACCGCATGTAAGTTATGGGGCAGGAACATCACACTTTTCAAAACGTGTTTTTCAGCCCGAAATAAACGCGTTTTTCAGACAACTGAATCTCCTTGTAAGAGCAAGGCTCAGAAGAGCCCACACACTCAGCCCTTAACCCCAGTGTGCAGAAAGGGTCAAAACGTGTTTTTCAGCAGAAATAAACATGTTTCTGCAAGTTTGGTCAACCCCATGTAAGTTATGGGGCAGTAACATCACACTTTTCAAAACGTGTTTTTCAGCCCGAAATAAACGCGTTTTTTCAGACAACTGAATCTCCTTGTAACAGCAAGGCTCAGAAGAGCCCACACACTCAGCCCTTAACCCAGTGTGCAGAAAGGGTCAAAACGTGTTTTTTCAGCAGAAATAAACATGTTTCTGCAAGTTTGGTCAACCCCATGTAAGTTATGGGCAGTAACATCACACTTTTCAAAACGTGTTTTTCAGCCCGAAATAAACGCGTTTTTCAGACAACTGAATCTCCTTGTAACAGCAAGGCTCATAAGAGCCCACACACTCAGCCCTTAACCCCAGTGTGCAGAAGGGGTCAAAACGTGTTTTTCAGCAGAAATAAACATGTTTCTGCAAGTTTGGTCAACCCCATGTAAGTTATGGGGCAGTAACCTCACACTTTTCAAAACGTGTTTTTCAGCCCGAAATAAACGCGTTTTTTCAGACAACTGAATCTCCTTGTAACAGCAAGGCTCAGAAGTGCCCACACACTTAGCCCTTAACCCCAGTGTGCAGAAAGGGTCAAAACGTGTTTTTCAGCAGAAATAAACATGTTTCTGCAAGTTTGGTCAACCCCATGTAAGTTATGGGGCAGTAACATCACACTTTTCAAAACGTGTTTTTCAGCCCGAAATAAACGCGTTTATTCATACAACTGAATCTCCTTGTAACAGCAAGGCTCAGAAGAGCCCACACACTCAGCCCTTAACCCCAGTGTGCAGAAAGGCTCAAAACGTGTTTTTCAGCAGAAATAAACATGTTTCTGCAAGTTTGGTCAACCCCATGTAAGTTATGGGGCAGTAACATCACACTTTTCAAAACGTGTTTTTCAGCCCGAAATAAACGCGTTTTTTCAGACAAACTGAATCTCCTTGTAACAGCAAGGCTCATAAGAGCCCACACACTCAGCCCTTAACCCCAGTGTGCAGAAAGGGTCAAAACGTGTTTTTCAGCATAAATAAACATGTTTCTGCAAGTTTGGTCAACCCCATGTAAGTTATGGGGCAGTAACATCACACTTTTCAAAACGTGTTTTTCAGCCCGAAATAAACGCGTTTTTTCAGACAACTGAATCTCCTTGTAACAGCAAGGCTCAGAAGAGCGCACACACTCAGCCCTTAACCCCAGTGTGCAGAAAGGGTCAAAACGTGTTTTTCAGCAGAAATAAATCATGTTTCTGCAAGTTTGGTCAACCCCATGTAAGTTATGGGGCAGTACTCACACTTTTCAAAACGTGTTTTTCAGCCCGAAATAAACGCGTTTTTTCAGACAACTGAATCTCCTTGTAACAGCAAGGCTCATAAGAGCCCACACACTCAGCCCTTAACCCCAGTGTGCAGAAAGGGTCAAAACGTGTTTTTCAGCATAAATAAACATGTTTCTGCAAGTTTGGTCAACCCCATGTAAGTATGGGGCAGTAACATCACACTTTTCAAAACGTGTTTTTCAGCCCGAAATAAACGCGTTTTTTCAGACAACTGAATCTCCTTGTAACAGCAAGGCTCAGAAGAGCGCACACACTCAGCCCTTAACCCCAGTGTGCAGAAAGGGTCAAAACGTGTTTTTCAGCAGAAATAATCATGTTTCTGCAAGTTTGGTCAACCCCATGTAAGTTATGGGGCAGTAACATCACACTTTTCAAAACGTGTTTTTCAGCCCGAAATAAACGCGTTTTTTCAGACAACTGAATCTCCTTGTAACAGCAAGGCTCAGAAGTGCCCACACACTCAGCCCTTAACCCCAGTGTGCAGAAAGGATCAAAACGTGTTTTTCAGCAGAAATAAACATGTTTCTGCAAGTTTGGTCAACCCCATGTAAGTTATGGGGCAGTAACATCACACTTTTCAAAACGTGTTTTTCAGCCCGAAATAAACGCGTTTTTTCAGACAACTGAATCTCCTTGTAACAGCAAGGCTCAGAAGAGCCCACACACTCAGCCCTTAACCCCAGTGTGCAGAAAGGGTCAAAACGTGTTTTTCAGCAGAAATAAACATGTTCTGCAAGTTTGGTCAACCCCATGTAAGTTATGGGGCAGTAACATCACACTTTCAAAACGTGTTTTTCAGCCCGAAATTAACGCGTTTTTTCAGACAACTGAATCTCCTTGTAACAGCAAGGCTCATAAGAGCCCACACACTCAGCCCTTAACCCCAGTGTGCAGAAAGGGTCAAAACGTGTTTTTCAGCAGAAATAAACATGTTTCTGCAAGTTTGGTCAACCCCATGTAAGTTATGGGGCAGTAATATCACACTTTTCAAAACGTGTTTTTCAGCCCGTAATAAACGCGTTTTTTCAGACAACTGAATCTCCTTGTAACAGCAAGGCTCATAAGAGCCCACACACACTCAGCCCTTAACCCCAGTGTGCAGAAAGGGTCAAAACGTGTTTTTCAGCAGAAATAAACATGTTTCTGCAAGTTTGGTCAACCGCATGTAAGTTATGGGGCAGTAACATCACACTTTCAAAACGTGTTTTTCAGCCCGAAATAAACGCGTTTTTTCAGACAACTGAATCTCCTTGTAAGAGCAAGGCTCAGAAGAGCCCACACACTCAGCCCTTAACCCCAGTGTGCAGAAAGGGTCAAAACGTGTTTTTCAGCAGAAATAAACATGTTCTGCAAGTTTGGTCAACCCATGTAAGTTATGGGGCAGTAACATCACACTTTTCAAAAACGTGTTTTTCAGCCCGAATAAACGCGTTTTCAGACAACTGAATCTCCTTGTAACAGCAAGGCTCATAAGAGCCCACACACTCAGCCCTTAACCCCAGTGTGCAGAAGGGGTCAAAACGTGTTTTTCAGCAGAAATAAACATGTTTCTGCAAGTTTGGTCAACCCCATGTAAGTTATGGGGCAGTAACATCACACTTTTCAAAACGTGTTTTTCAGCCCGAAATAAACGCGTTTTTTCAGACAACTGAATCTCCTTGTAACAGCAAGGCTCAGAAGTGCCCACACACTCAGCCCTTACCCCAGTGTACAGAAAGTGTCAAAACGTGTTTTTCAGCAGAAAATAAACATGTTTCTGCAAGTTTGGTCAACCCCATGTAAGTTATGGGGCAGTAACATCACACTTTTCAAAACGTGTTTTTCAGCCCGAAATAAACGCGTTTTTTCAAGGCAACTGAATCTACTTGTAACAGCAAGGCTCAGAGGTGCCCACACACTCAGCCCTTAACCCCAGTGTGCAGAAAGGGTCAAAACGTGTTTTTTTAGCAGAAATAAACATGTTTCTGCAAGTTTGGTTAACCCCATGTAAGTTATGGGGCAGTAACATCACACTTTCAAAACGTGTTTTTCAGCCCGAAATAAACGCGTTTTTTCAGACAACTGAATCTCCTTGTAACAGCAAGGCTCAGAAGAGCCCACACACTCAGCCCTTAACCCCAGTGTGCAGAAGGGTCAAAACGTGTTTTTCAGCAGAAATAAACATGTTTCTGCAAGTTTGGTCAACCCCATGTAAGTTATGGGGCAGTAACATCACACTTTTCAAAACGTGTTTTTCAGCCCGAAATAAACGCGTTTTTTCAGACAACTGAATCTCCTGTAACAGCAAGGCTCAAGAAGTGCCCACACACTCAGCCCTTAACCCAGTGTACAGAAAGTGTCAAAACGTGTTTTTCAGCAGAAATAAACATGTTTCTGCAAGTTTGGTCAACCCCATGTAAGTTATGGGGCAGTAACATCACACTTTTCAAAACGTGTTTTTCAGCCCGAAATAAACGCGTTTTTTCAGGCAACTGAATCTACTTGTAACAGAAAGGCTCAGAAGTGCCCACACACTCAGCCCTTAACCCCAGTGTGCAGAAAGGATCAAAACGTGTTTTTTCAGCAGAAATAAACGTGTTTCTGCAAGTTTGGTCAACCCCATGTAAGTTATGGGGCAGTAACATCACACTTTTCAAAACGTGTTTTTCCAGCCCGAAATAAACGCGTTTTTTCAGACAACTGAATCTCTTGTAACAGCAAGGCTCAGAAGAGCCCACACACTCAGCCCTTAACCCCAGTGTGCAGAAAGGTCAAAACGTGTTTTTCAGCAGAAATAAACATGTTTCTGCAAGTTTGGTCAACCCCCATGTAAGTTATGGGGCAGTAACATCAACATCACACTTTTCAAAACGTGTTTTTCAGCCCGAAATTAACGCGTTTTTTCAGACAACTGAATCTCCTTGTAACAGCAAGGCTCATAAGAGCCCACACACTCAGCCCTTAACCCCAGTGTGCAGAAAGGGTCAAAACATGTTTTTCAGCAGAAATAAACATGTTTCTGCAAGTTTGGTCAACCCCATGTAAGTTATGGGGCAGTAACATCACACTTTTCAAAACGTGTTTTTCAGCCCGAAATAAACGCGTTTTTTCAGACAACTGAATCTCCTTGTAACAGCAAGGCTCATAAGAGCCCACACACTCAGCCCTTAACCCCAGTGTGCAGAAAGGGTCAAAACGTGTTTTTCAGCACAAATAAACATGTTTCTGCAAGTTTGGGTCAACCCCATGTAAGTTATGGGGCAGTAACATCACACTTTTCAAAACGTGTTTTTCAGCCCGAAATAAACGCGTTTTTTCAGACAACTGAATCTCCTTGTAACAGCAAGGCTCAGAAGAGCCCACACACTCAGCCCTTAACCCCAGTGTGCAGAAAGGGTCAAAACGTGTTTTTCAGCAGAAATAAACATGTTTCTGCAAGTTTGGTCAACCGCATGTAAGTTATGGGGCAGTAACATCACACTTTTCAAAACGTGTTTTCAGCCCGAAATAAACGCGTTTTTTCAGACAACTGAATCTCCTTGTAAGAGCAAGGCTCAGAAGAGCCCACACACTCAGCCCTTAACCCCAGTGTGCAGAAAGGGTCAAAACGTGTTTTTTAGCAGAAATAAACATGTTTCTGCAAGTTTGGTCAACCCCATGTAAGTTATGGGGCAGTAACATCACACTTTTCAAAACGTGTTTTTCAGCCCGAAATAAACGCGTTTTTTTCAGACAACTGAATCTCCTTGTAACAGCAAGGCTCAGAAGAGCCCACACACTCAGCCCTTAACCCCAGTGTGCAGAAGGGGTCAAAACGTGTTTTTCAGCAGAAATAAACATGTTTCTGCAAGTTTGGTCAACCCCATGTAAGTTATGGGGCAGTAACCTCACACTTTTCAAAACGTGTTTTTCAGCCCGAAATAAACGCGTTTTTTCAGACAACTGAATCTCCTTGTAACAGCAAGGCTCATAAGAGCCCACACACTCAGCCCTTAACCCCAGTGTGCAGAAAGGGTCAAAACGTGTTTTTCAGCATAAATAAACATGTTTCTGCAAGTTTGGTCAACCCCATGTAAGTTATGGGGCAGTAACATCACACTTTTCAAAACGTGTTTTTCAGCCCGAAATAAACGCGTTTTTTCAGACAACTGAATCTCCTTGTAACAGCAAGGCTCAGAAGAGCGCACACACTCAGCCCTTAACCCCAGTGTGCAGAAAGGGTCAAAACGTGTTTTTCAGCAGAAATAATCAGGTTTCTGCAAGTTTGGTCAACCCCATGTAAGTTATGGGGCAGTAACATCACACTTTTCAAAACGTGTTTTTCAGCCCGAAATAAACGCGTTTTTTCAGACAACTGAATCTCCTTGTAACAGCAAGGCTCAGAAGGCCCACACACTCAGCCCTTAACCCCAGTGTGCAGAAAGGATCAAAACGTGTTTTTCAGCAGAAATAAACATGTTTCTGCAAGTTTGGTCAACCCCATGTAAGTTATGGGCAGTAACATCACACTTTTCAAAACGTGTTTTTCAGCCCGAAATAAACGCGTTTTTCAGACAACTGAATCTCCTTGTAACAGCAAGGCTCAGAAGAGCCCACACACTCAGCCCTTAACCCCAGTGTGCAGAAAGGGTCAAAACGTGTTTTTCAGCAGAAATAAACATGTTTCTGCAAGTTTGGTCAACCCCATGTAAGTTATGGGGCAGTAACATCACACTTTTCAAAACGTGTTTTTCAGCCCGAAATTAACGCGTTTTTTCAGACAACTGAATCTCCTTGTAACAGCAAGGCTCATAAGAGCCCACACACTCAGCCCTTAACCCCAGTGTGCAGAAAGGGTCAAAACGTGTTTTTCAGCAGAAATAAACATGTTTCTGCAAGTTTGGTCAACCCCATGTAAGTTATGGGGCAGTAATATCACACTTTTCAAAACGTGTTTTTCAGCCCGTAATAAACGCGTTTTTTCAGACAACTGAATCTCCTTGTAACAGCAAGGCTCATAAGAGCCCACACACTCAGCCCTTAACCCCAGTGTGCAGAAGGGGTCAAAACGTGTTTTTCAGCAGAAATAAACATGTTTCTGCAAGTTTGGTCAACCCCATGTAAGTTATGGGGCAGTAACATCACACTTTTCAAAACGTGTTTTTCAGCCCGAAATAAACGCGTTTTTTCAGACAACTGAATCTCCTTGTAACAGCAAGGCTCAGAAGAGCCCACACACTCAGCCCTTAACCCCAGTGTGCAGAAAGGGTCAAAACGTGTTTTTCAGCAGAAATAAACATGTTTCTGCAAGTTTGGTCAACCCCATGTAAGTTATGGGGCAGTAACATCACACTTTTCAAAACGTGTTTTTCAGCCCGAAATAAACGCGTTTTTTCAGACAACTGAATCTCCTTGTAACAGCAAGGCTCAGAAGAGCCCACACACTCAGCCCTTAACCCCAGTGTGCAGAAAGGGTCAAAACGTGTTTTTCAGCAGAAATAAACATGTTTCTGCAAGTTTGGTCAACCCCATGTAAGTTATGGGGCAGTAACATCACACTTTTCAAAACGTGTTTTTCAGCCCGAAATAAACGCGTTTTTTCAGACAACTGAATCTCCTTGTAACAGCAAGGCTCAGAAGAGCCCACACACTCAGCCCTTAACCCCAGTGTGCAGAAAGGGTCAAAACGTGTTTTTCAGCAGAAATAAACATGTTTCTGCAAGTTTGGTCAACCCCATGTAAGTTATGGGGCAGTAACATCACACTTTTCAAAACGTGTTTTTCAGCCCGAAATAAACGCGTTTTTTCAGACAACTGAATCTCCTTGTAACAGCAAGGCTCAGAAGAGCCCACACACTCAGCCCTTAACCCCAGTGTGCAGAAAGGGTCAAAACGTGTTTTTCAGCAGAAATAAACATGTTTCTGCAAGTTTGGTCAACCCCATGTAAGTTATGGGGCAGTAACATCACACTTTTCAAAACGTGTTTTTCAGCCCGAAATTAACGCGTTTTTTCAGACAACTGAATCTCCTTGTAACAGCAAGGCTCATAAGAGCCCACACACTCAGCCCTTAACCCCAGTGTGCAGAAAGGGTCAAAACGTGTTTTTCAGCAGAAATAAACATGTTTCTGCAAGTTTGGTCAACCCCATGTAAGTTATGGGGCAGTAATATCACACTTTTCAAAACGTGTTTTTCAGCCCGAAATAAACGCGTTTTTTCAGACAACTGAATCTCCTTGTAACAGCAAGGCTCATAAGAGCCCACACACTCAGCCCTTAACCCCAGTGTGCAGAAAGGGTCAAAACGTGTTTTTCAGCAGAAATAAACATGTTTCTGCAAGTTTGGTCAACCCCATGTAAGTTATGGGGCAGTAACATCACACTTTTCAAAACGTGTTTTTCAGCCCGAAATAAACGCGTTTTTTCAGACAACTGAATCTCCTTGTAACAGCAAGGCTCATAAGAGCCCACACACTCAGCCCTTAACCCCAGTGTGCAGAAAGGGTCAAAACGTGTTTTTCAGCAGAAATAAACATGTTTCTGCAAGTTTGGTCAACCGCATGTAAGTTATGGGGCAGTAACATCACACTTTTCAAAACGTGTTTTTCAGCCCGAAATAAACGCGTTTTTTCAGACAACTGAATCTCCTTGTAAGAGCAAGGCTCAGAAGAGCCCACACACTCAGCCCTTAACCCCAGTGTGCAGAAAGGGTCAAAACGTGTTTTTCAGCAGAAATAAACATGTTTCTGCAAGTTTGGTCAACCCCATGTAAGTTATGGGGCAGTAACATCACACTTTTCAAAACGTGTTTTTCAGCCCGAAATAAACGCGTTTTTTCAGACAACTGAATCTCCTTGTAACAGCAAGGCTCATAAGAGCCCACACACTCAGCCCTTAACCCCAGTGTGCAGAAGGGGTCAAAACGTGTTTTTCAGCAGAAATAAACATGTTTCTGCAAGTTTGGTCAACCGCATGTAAGTTATGGGGCAGTAACATCACACTTTTCAAAACGTGTTTTTCAGCCCGAAATAAACGCGTTTTTTCAGACAACTGAATCTCCTTGTAAGAGCAAGGCTCAGAAGAGCCCACACACTCAGCCCTTAACCCCAGTGTGCAGAAAGGGTCAAAACGTGTTTTTCAGCAGAAATAAACATGTTTCTGCAAGTTTGGTCAACCCCATGTAAGTTATGGGGCAGTAACATCACACTTTTCAAAACGTGTTTTTCAGCCCGAAATAAACGCGTTTTTTCAGACAACTGAATCTCCTTGTAACAGCAAAGCTCATAAGAGCCCACACACTCAGCCCTTAACCCCAGTGTGCAGAAGGGGTCAAAACGTGTTTTTCAGCAGAAATAAACATGTTTCTGCAAGTTTTGTCAACCCCATGTAAGTTATGGGGCAGTAACATCACACTTTTCAAAACGTGTTTTTCAGCCCGAAATAAACGCGTTTTTTCAGACAACTGAATCTCCTTGTAACAGCAAGGCTCAGAAGTGCCCACACACTCAGCCCTTAACCCCAGTGTACAGAAAGTGTCAAAACGTGTTTTTCAGCAGAAATAAACATGTTTCTGCAAGTTTGGTCAACCCCATGTAAGTTATGGGGCAGTAACATCACACTTTTCAAAACGTGTTTTTCAGCCCGAAATAAACGCGTTTTTTCAGGCAACTGAATCTACTTGTAACAGCAAGGCTCAGAGGTGCCCACACACTCAGCCCTTAACCCCAGTGTGCAGAAAGGGTCAAAACGTGTTTTTTAGCAGAAATAAACATGTTTCTGCAAGTTTGGTTAACCCCATGTAAGTTATGGGGCAGTAACATCACACTTTTCAAAACGTGTTTTTCAGCCCGAAATAAACGCGTTTTTTCAGACAACTGAATCTCCTTGTAACAGCAAGGCTCAGAAGAGCCCACACACTCAGCCCTTAACCCCAGTGTGCAGAAGGGGTCAAAACGTGTTTTTCAGCAGAAATAAACATGTTTCTGCAAGTTTGGTCAACCCCATGTAAGTTATGGGGCAGTAACATCACACTTTTCAAAACGTGTTTTTCAGCCCGAAATAAACGCGTTTTTTCAGACAACTGAATCTCCTTGTAACAGCAAGGCTCAGAAGTGCCCACACACTCAGCCCTTAACCCCAGTGTACAGAAAGTGTCAAAACGTGTTTTTCAGCAGAAATAAACATGTTTCTGCAAGTTTGGTCAACCCCATGTAAGTTATGGGGCAGTAACATCACACTTTTCAAAACGTGTTTTTCAGCCCGAAATAAACGCGTTTTTTCAGGCAACTGAATCTACTTGTAACAGCAAGGCTCAGAGGTGCCCACACACTCAGCCCTTAACCCCAGTGTGCAGAAAGGGTCAAAACGTGTTTTTTAGCAGAAATAAACATGTTTCTGCAAGTTTGGTTAACCCCATGTAAGTTATGGGGCAGTAACATCACACTTTTCAAAACGTGTTTTTCAGCCCGAAATAAACGCGTTTTTTCAGACAACTGAATCTCCTTGTAACAGCAAGGCTCAGAAGAGCCCACACACTCAGCCCTTAACCCCAGTGTACAGAAAGTGTCAAAACGTGTTTTTCAGCAGAAATAAACATGTTTCTGCAAGTTTGGTCAACCCCATGTAAGATATGGGGCAGTAACATCACACTTTTCAAAACGTGTTTTTCAGCCCGAAATAAACGCGTTTTTTCAGACAACTGAATCTCCTTGTAACAGCAAGGCTCAGAAGTGCCCACACACTCAGCCCTTAACCCCAATGTGCAGAAAGGGTCAAAACGTGTTTTTCAGCAGAAATAAACATGTTTCTGCAAGTTTGGTCAACCCCATGTAAGTTATGGGGCAGTAACATCACACTTTTCAAAACGTGTTTTTCAGCCCGAAATAAACGCGTTTTTTCAGACAACTGAATCTCCTTGTAACAGCAAGGCTCAGAAGAGCCCACACACTCAGCCCTTAACCCCAGTGTGCAGAAAGGGTCAAAACGTGTTTTTCAGCAGAAATAAACATGTTTCTGCAAGTTTGGTCAACCCCATGTAAGTTATGGGGCAGTAACATCACACTTTTCAAAACGTGTTTTTCAGCCCGAAATAAACGCGTTTTTTCAGACAACTGAATCTCCTTGTAACAGCAAGGCTCAGAAATGCCCACACACTCAGCCCTTAACCCCAGTGTGCAGAAAGGGTCAAAACGTGTTTTTCAGCAGAAATAAACATGTTTCTGCAAGTTTGGTCAACCCCATGTAAGTTATGGGGCAGTAACATCACACTTTTCAAAACGTGTTTTTCAGCCCGAAATAAACGCGTTTTTTCAGACAACTGAATCTCCTTGTAACAGCAAGGCTCAGAAGAGCCCACACACTCAGCCCTTAACCCCAGTGTGCAGAAAGGGTCAAAACGTGTTTTTCAGCAGAAATAAACATGTTTCTGCAAGTTTGGTCAACCCCATGTAAGTTATGGGGCAGTAACATCACACTTTTCAAAACGTGTTTTTCAGCCCGAAATAAACGCGTTTTTTCAGGCAACTGAATCTACTTGTAACAGCAAGGCTCAGAAGTGCCCACACACTCAGCCCTTAACCCCAGTGTGCAGAAAGGGTCAAAACGTGTTTTTCAGCAGAAATAAACATGTTTCTGCAAGTTTGGTCAACCCCATGTAAGTTATGGGGCAGTAACATCACACTTTTCAAAACGTGTTTTTCAGCCGAAATAAACACGTTTTTTCAGACAACTGAATCTCCTTGTAACAGCAAGGCTCAGAAGAGCCCACACACTCAGCCCTTAACCCCAGTGTGCAGAAAGGTTCAAAACGTGTTTTTCAGCAGAAATAAACATGTTTCTGCAAGTTTGGTCAACCGCATGTAAGTTATGGGGCAGTAACATCACACTTTTCAAAACGTGTTTTTCAGCCCGAAATAAACGCGTTTTTTCAGACAACTGAATCTCCTTGTAAGAGCAAGGCTCAGAAGAGCCCACACACTCAGCCCTTAACCCCAGTGTGCAGAAAGGGTCAAAACGTGTTTTTCAGCAGAAATAAACATGTTTCTGCAAGTTTGGTCAACCCCATGTAAGTTATGGGGCAGTAACATCACACTTTTCAAAACGTGTTTTTCAGCCCGAAATAAACGCGTTTTTTCAGACAACTGAATCTCCTTGTAACAGCAAGGCTCAGAAGTGCCCACACACTCAGCCCTTAATCCCAGTGTGCAGAAAGGGTCAAAACGTGTTTTTCAGCAGAAATAAACATGTTTCTGCAAGTTTGGTCAACCCCATGTAAGTTATGGGGCAGTAACATCACACTTTTCAAAACGTGTTTTTCAGCCCGAAATAAACGCGTTTTTTCAGACAACTGAATCTCCTTGTAACAGCAAGGCTCAGAAGAGCCCACACACTCAGCCCTTAACCCCAGTGTGCAGAAAGGGTCAAAACGTGTTTTTCAGCATAAATAAACATGTTTCTGCAAGTTTGGTCAACCCCATGTAAGTTATGGGGCAGTAACATCACACTTTTCAAAACGTGTTTTTCAGCCCGAAATAAACGCGTTTTTTCAGACAACTGAATCTCCTTGTAACAGCAAGGCTCAGAAGAGCCCACACACTCAGCCCTTAACCCCAGTGTGCAGAAAGGGTCAAAACGTGTTTTTCAGCAGAAATAATCATGTTTCTGCAAGTTTGGTCAACCCCATGTAAGTTATGGGGCAGTAACATCACACTTTTCAAAACGTGTTTTTCAGCCCGAAATAAACGCGTTTTTTCAGACAACTGAATCTCCTTGTAACAGCAAGGCTCAGAAGAGCCCACACACTCAGCCCTTAACCCCAGTGTGCAGAAAGGGTCAAAACGTGTTTTTCAGCAGAAATAAACATGTTTCTGCAAGTTTGGTCAACCCCATGTAAGTTATGGGGCAGTAACATCACACTTTTCAAAACGTGTTTTTCAGCCCGAAATAAACGCGTTTTTTCAGACAACTGAATCTCCTTGTAACAGCAAGGCTCAGAAGAGCCCACACACTCAGCCCTTAACCCCAGAGTGCAGAAAGTGTCAAAACGTGTTTTTCAGCAGAAATAAACATGTTTCTGCAAGTTTGGTCAACCCCATGTAAGTTATGGGGCAGTAACATCACACTTTTCAAAACGTGTTTTTCAGCCCGAAATAAACGCGTTTTTTCAGACAACTGAATCTCCTTGTAACAGCAAGGCTCAGAAGAGCCCACACACTCAGCCCTTAACCCCAGTGTGCAGAAAGGGTCAAAACGTGTTTTTCAGCAGAAATAAACATGTTTCTGCAAGTTTGGTCAACCCCATGTAAGTTATGGGGCAGTAACATCACACTTTTCAAAACGTGTTTTTCAGCCCGAAATAAACGCGTTTTTTCAGGCAACTGAATCTACTTGTAACAGCAAGGCTCAGAAGTGCCCACACACTCAGCCCTTAACCCCAGTGTCCAGAAAGGGTCAAAACGTGTTTTTCAGCAGAAATAAACATGTTTCTGCAAGTTTGGTCAACCCCATGTAAGTTATGGGGCAGTAACATCACACTTTTCAAAACGTGTTTTTCAGCCCGAAATAAACGCGTTTTTTCAGACAACTGAATCTCCTTGTAACAGCAAGGCTCAGAAGAGCCCACACACTCAGCCCTTAACCCCAGTGTGCAAAAAAGGGTCAAAACGTGTTTTTCAGCAGAAATAAACATGTTTCTGCAAGTTTGGTCAACCCCATGTAAGTTATGGGGCAGTAACATCACACTTTTCAAAACGTGTTTTTCAGCCCGAAATAAACGCGTTTTTTCAGACAACTGAATCTCCTTGTAACAGCAAGGCTCAGAAGAGCCCACACACTCAGCCCTTAACCCCAGTGTGCAGAAAGGGTCAAAACGTGTTTTTCAGCATAAATAAACATGTTTCTGCAAGTTTGGTCAACCCCATGTAAGTTATGGGGCAGTAACATCACACTTTTCAAAACGTGTTTTTCAGCCCGAAATAAACGCGTTTTTTCAGACAACTGAATCTCCTTGTAACAGCAAGGCTCAGAAGAGCCCACACACTCAGCCCTTAACCCCAGTGTGCAGAAAGGGTCAAAACGTGTTTTTCAGCAGAAATAATCATGTTTCTGCAAGTTTGGTCAACCCCATGTAAGTTATGGGGCAGTAACATCACACTTTTCAAAACGTGTTTTTCAGCCCGAAATAAACGCGTTTTTTCAGACAACTGAATCTCCTTGTAACAGCAAGGCTCAGAAGAGCCCACACACTCAGCCCTTAACCCCAGTGTGCAGAAAGGGTCAAAACGTGTTTTTCAGCAGAAATAAACATGTTTCTGCAAGTTTGGTCAACCCCATGTAAGTTATGGGGCAGTAACATCACACTTTTCAAAACGTGTTTTTCAGCCCGAAATAAACGCGTTTTTTCAGGCAACTGAATCTACTTGTAACAGCAAGGCTCAGAAGTGCCCACACACTCAGCCCTTAACCCCAGTGTGCAGAAAGGGTCAAAACGTGTTTTTCAGCAGAAATAAACATGTTTCTGCAAGTTTGGTCAACCCCATGTAAGTTATGGGGCAGTAACATCACACTTTTCAAAACGTGTTTTTCAGCCCGAAATAAACGCGTTTTTTCAGACAACTGAATATCCTTGTAACAGCAAGGCTCAGAAGAGCCCACACACTCAGCCCTTAACCCCAGTGTGCAAAAAAGGGTCAAAACGTGTTTTTCAGCAGAAATAAACATGTTTCTGCAAGTTTGGTCAACCCCATGTAAGTTATGGGGCAGTAACATCACACTTTTCAAAACGTGTTTTTCAGCCCGAAATTAACGCGTTTTTTCAGACAACTGAATCTCCTTGTAACAGCAAGGCTCATAAGAGCCCACACACTCAGCCCTTAATCCCAGTGTGCAGAAAGGGTCAAAACGTGTTTTTCAGCAGAAATAAACATGTTTCTGCAAGTTTGGTCAACCCCATGTAAGTTATGGGGCAGTAACATCACACTTTTCAAAACATGTTTTTCAGCCCGAAATAAACGCGTTTTTTCAGACAACTGAATCTCCTTGTAACAGCAAGGCTCAGAAGAGCCCACACACTCAGCCCTTAACCCCAGTGTGCAGAAAGGGTCAAAACGTGTTTTTCAGCATAAATAAACATGTTTCTGCAAGTTTGGTCAACCCCATGTAAGTTATGGGGCAGTAACATCACACTTTTCAAAACGTGTTTTTCAGCCCGAAATAAACGCGTTTTTTCAGACAACTGAATCTCCTTGTAACAGCAAGGCTCAGAAGAGCCCACACACTCAGCCCTTAACCCCAGTGTGCAGAAAGGGTCAAAACGTGTTTTTCAGCAGAAATAATCATGTTTCTGCAAGTTTGGTCAACCCCATGTAAGTTATGGGGCAGTAACATCACACTTTTCAAAACGTGTTTTTCAGCCCGAAATAAACGCGTTTTTTCAGACAACTGAATCTCCTTGTAACAGCAAGGCTCAGAAGTGCCCACACACTCAGCCCTTAACCCCAGTGTGCAGAAAGGGTCAAAACGTGTTTTTCAGCAGAAATAAACATGTTTCTACAAGTTTGGTCAACCCCATGTAAGTTATGGGGCAGTAACATCACACTTTTCAAAACGTGTTTTTCAGCCCGAAATAAACGCGTTTTTTCAGACAACTGAATCTCCTTGTAACAGCAAGGCTCAGAAGAGCCCACACACTCAGCCCTTAACCCCAGTGTGCAAAAAAGGGTCAAAACGTGTTTTTCAGCAGAAATAAACATGTTTCTGCAAGTTTGGTCAACCCCATGTAAGTTATGGGGCAGTAACATCACACTTTTCAAAACGTGTTTTTCAGCCCGAAATTAACGCGTTTTTTCAGACAACTGAATCTCCTTGTAACAGCAAGGCTCATAAGAGCCCACACACTCAGCCCTTAACCCCAGTGTGCAGAAAGGGTCAAAACGTGTTTTTCAGCAGAAATAAACATGTTTCTGCAAGTTTGGTCAACCCCATGTAAGTTATGGGGCAGTAACATCACACTTTTCAAAACGTGTTTTTCAGCCCGAAATAAACGCGTTTTTTCAGACAACTGAATCTCCTTGTAACAGCAAGGCTCAGAAGAGCCCACACACTCAGCCCTTAACCCCAGTGTGCAGAAAGGGTCAAAACGTGTTTTTCAGCATAAATAAACATGTTTCTGCAAGTTTGGTCAACCCCATGTAAGTTATGGGGCAGTAACATCACACTTTTCAAAACGTGTTTTTCAGCCCGAAATAAACGCGTTTTTTCAGACAACTGAATCTCCTTGTAACAGCAAGGCTCAGAAGAGCCCACACACTCAGCCCTTAACCCCAGTGTGCAGAAAGGGTCAAAACGTGTTTTTCAGCAGAAATAATCATGTTTCTGCAAGTTTGGTCAACCCCATGTAAGTTATGGGGCAGTAACATCACACTTTTCAAAACGTGTTTTTCAGCCCGAAATAAACGCGTTTTTTCAGACAACTGAATCTCCTTGTAACAGCAAGGCTCAGAAGAGCCCACACACTCAGCCCTTAACCCCAGTGTGCAGAAAGGGTCAAAACGTGTTTTTCAGCAGAAATAAACATGTTTCTGCAAGTTTGGTCAACCCCATGTAAGTTATGGGGCAGTAACATCACACTTTTCAAAACGTGTTTTTCAGCCCGAAATAAACGCGTTTTTTCAGGCAACTGAATCTACTTGTAACAGCAAGGCTCAGAAGTGCCCACACACTCAGCCCTTAACCCCAGTGTGCAGAAAGGGTCAAAACGTGTTTTTCAGCAGAAATAAACATGTTTCTGCAAGTTTGGTCAACCCCATGTAAGTTATGGGGCAGTAACATCACACTTTTCAAAACGTGTTTTTCAGCCCGAAATAAACGCGTTTTTTCAGACAACTGAATCTCCTTGTAACAGCAAGGCTCAGAAGAGCCCACACACTCAGCCCTTAACCCCAGTGTGCAAAAAAGGGTCAAAACGTGTTTTTCAGCAGAAATAAACATGTTTCTGCAAGTTTGGTCAACCCCATGTAAGTTATGGGGCAGTAACATCACACTTTTCAAAACGTGTTTTTCAGCCCGAAATTAACGCGTTTTTTCAGACAACTGAATCTCCTTGTAACAGCAAGGCTCATAAGAGCCCACACACTCAGCCCTTAACCCCAGTGTGCAGAAGGGGTCAAAACGTGTTTTTCAGCAGAAATAAACATGTTTCTGCAAGTTTGGTCAACCCCATGTAAGTTATGGGGCAGTAACATCACACTTTTCAAAACGTGTTTTTCAGCCCGAAATAAACGCGTTTTTTCAGACAACTGAATCTCCTTGTAACAGCAAGGCTCAGAAGAGCCCACACACTCAGCCCTTAACCCCAGTGTGCAGAAAGGGTCAAAACGTGTTTTTCAGCAGAAATAAACATGTTTCTGCAAGTTTGGTCAACCCCATGTAAGTTATGGGGCAGTAACATCACACTTTTCAAAACGTGTTTTTCAGCCCGAAATAAACGCGTTTTTTCAGACAACTGAATCTCCTTGTAACAGCAAGGCTCAGAAGAGCCCACACACTCAGCCCTTAACCCCAGTGTGCAAAAAAGGGTCAAAACGTGTTTTTCAGCAGAAATAAACATGTTTCTGCAAGTTTGGTCAACCCCATGTAAGTTATGGGGCAGTAACATCACACTTTTCAAAACGTGTTTTTCAGCCCGAAATTAACGCGTTTTTTCAGACAACTGAATCTCCTTGTAACAGCAAGGCTCATAAGAGCCCACACACTCAGCCCTTAATCCCAGTGTGCAGAAAGGGTCAAAACGTGTTTTTCAGCAGAAATAAACATGTTTCTGCAAGTTTGGTCAACCCCATGTAAGTTATGGGGCAGTAACATCACACTTTTCAAAACGTGTTTTTCAGCCCGAAATAAACGCGTTTTTTCAGACAACTGAATCTCCTTGTAACAGCAAGGCTCAGAAGAGCCCACACACTCAGCCCTTAACCCCAGTGTGCAGAAAGGGTCAAAACGTGTTTTTCAGCATAAATAAACATGTTTCTGCAAGTTTGGTCAACCCCATGTAAGTTATGGGGCAGTAACATCACACTTTTCAAAACGTGTTTTTCAGCCCGAAATAAACGCGTTTTTTCAGACAACTGAATCTCCTTGTAACAGCAAGGCTCAGAAGAGCCCACACACTCAGCCCTTAACCCCAGTGTGCAGAAAGGGTCAAAACGTGTTTTTCAGCAGAAATAATCATGTTTCTGCAAGTTTGGTCAACCCCATGTAAGTTATGGGGCAGTAACATCACACTTTTCAAAACGTGTTTTTCAGCCCGAAATAAACGCGTTTTTTCAGACAACTGAATCTCCTTGTAACAGCAAGGCTCATAAGAGCCCACACACTCAGCCCTTAACCCCAGTGTGCAGAAAGGGTCAAAACGTGTTTTTCAGCAGAAATAAACATGTTTCTGCAAGTTTGGTCAACCCCATGTAAGTTATGGGGCAGTAACATCACAATTTTCAAAACGTGTTTTTCAGCCCGAAATAAACGCGTTTTTTCAGACAACTGAATCTCCTTGTAACAGCAAGGCTCAGAAGAGCCCACACACTCAGCCCTTAACCCCAGAGTGCAGAAAGTGTCAAAACGTGTTTTTCAGCAGAAATAAACATGTTTCTGCAAGTTTGGTCAACCCCATGTAAGTTATGGGGCAGTAACATCACACTTTTCAAAACGTGTTTTTCAGCCCGAAATAAACGCGTTTTTTCAGACAACTGAATCTCCTTGTAACAGCAAGGCTCAGAAGAGCCCACACACTCAGCCCTTAACCCCAGTGTGCAGAAAGGGTCAAAACGTGTTTTTCAGCAGAAATAAACATGTTTCTGCAAGTTTGGTCAACCCCATGTAAGTTATGGGGCAGTAACATCACACTTTTCAAAACGTGTTTTTCAGCCCGAAATAAACGCGTTTTTTCAGGCAACTGAATCTACTTGTAACAGCAAGGCTCAGAAGTGCCCACACACTCAGCCCTTAACCCCAGTGTGCAGAAAGGGTCAAAACGTGTTTTTCAGCAGAAATAAACATGTTTCTGCAAGTTTGGTCAACCCCATGTAAGTTATGGGGCAGTAACATCACACTTTTCAAAACGTGTTTTTCAGCCCGAAATAAACGCGTTTTTTCAGACAACTGAATCTCCTTGTAACAGCAAGGCTCAGAAGAGCCCACACACTCAGCCCTTAACCCCAGTGTGCAAAAAAGGGTCAAAACGTGTTTTTCAGCAGAAATAAACATGTTTCTGCAAGTTTGGTCAACCCCATGTAAGTTATGGGGCAGTAACATCACACTTTTCAAAACGTGTTTTTCAGCCCGAAATTAACGCGTTTTTTCAGACAACTGAATCTCCTTGTAACAGCAAGGCTCATAAGAGCCCACACACTCAGCCCTTAACCCCAGTGTGCAGAAAGGGTCAAAACGTGTTTTTCAGCAGAAATAAACATGTTTCTGCAAGTTTGGTCAACCCCATGTAAGTTATGGGGCAGTAACATCACACTTTTCAAAACGTGTTTTTCAGCCCGAAATAAACGCGTTTTTTCAGACAACTGAATCTCCTTGTAACAGCAAGGCTCAGAAGAGCCCACACACTCAGCCCTTAACCCCAGTGTGCAGAAAGGGTCAAAACGTGTTTTTCAGCATAAATAAACATGTTTCTGCAAGTTTGGTCAACCCCATGTAAGTTATGGGGCAGTAACATCACACTTTTCAAAACGTGTTTTTCAGCCCGAAATAAACGCGTTTTTTCAGACAACTGAATCTCCTTGTAACAGCAAGGCTCAGAAGAGCCCACACACTCAGCCCTTAACCCCAGTGTGCAGAAAGGGTCAAAACGTGTTTTTCAGCAGAAATAATCATGTTTCTGCAAGTTTGGTCAACCCCATGTAAGTTATGGGGCAGTAACATCACACTTTTCAAAACGTGTTTTTCAGCCCGAAATAAACGCGTTTTTTCAGACAACTGAATCTCCTTGTAACAGCAAGGCTCAGAAGAGCCCACACACTCAGCCCTTAACCCCAGTGTGCAGAAAGGGTCAAAACGTGTTTTTCAGCAGAAATAAACATGTTTCTGCAAGTTTGGTCAACCCCATGTAAGTTATGGGGCAGTAACATCACACTTTTCAAAACGTGTTTTTCAGCCCGAAATAAACGCGTTTTTTCAGACAACTGAATCTCCTTGTAACAGCAAGGCTCAGAAGAGCCCACACACTCAGCCCTTAACCCCAGTGTGCAAAAAAGGGTCAAAACGTGTTTTTCAGCAGAAATAAACATGTTTCTGCAAGTTTGGTCAACCCCATGTAAGTTATGGGGCAGTAACATCACACTTTTCAAAACGTGTTTTTCAGCCCGAAATTAACGCGTTTTTTCAGACAACTGAATCTCCTTGTAACAGCAAGGCTCAGAAGAGCCCACACACTCAGCCCTTAACCCCAGTGTGCAAAAAGGGTCAAAACGTGTTTTTCAGCAGAAATAAACATGTTTCTGCAAGTTTGGTCAACCCCATGTAAGTTATGGGGCAGTAACATCACACTTTTCAAAACGTGTTTTTCAGCCCGAAATAACGCGTTTTTTCAGACAACTGAATCTCCTTGTAACAGCAAGGCTCAGAAGAGCCCACACACTCAGCCCTTAACCCCAGTGTGCAGAAAGGGTCAAAACGTGTTTTTCAGCAGAAATAAACATGTTTCTGCAAGTTTGGTCAACCCCATGTAAGTTATGGGGCAGTAACATCACACTTTTCAAAACGTGTTTTTCAGCCCGAAATAAACGCGTTTTTTCAGACAACTGAATCTCCTTGTAACAGCAAGGCTCAGAAGAGCCCACACACTCAGCCCTTAACCCCAGTGTGCAGAAAGGGTCAAAACGTGTTTTTCAGCAGAAATAAACATGTTTCTGCAAGTTTGGTCAACCCCATGTAAGTTATGGGGCAGTAACATCACACTTTTCAAAACGTGTTTTTCAGCCCGAAATAAACGCGTTTTTTCAGACAACTGAATCTCCTTGTAACAGCAAGGCTCAGAAGAGCCCACACACTCAGCCCTTAACCCCAGTGTGCAGAAAGGGTCAAAACGTGTTTTTCAGCAGAAATAATCATGTTTCTGCAAGTTTGGTCAACCCCATGTAAGTTATGGGGCAGTAACATCACACTTTTCAAAACGTGTTTTTCAGCCCGAAATAAACGCGTTTTTTCAGACAACTGAATCTCCTTGTAACAGCAAGGCTCAGAAGAGCCCACACACTCAGCCCTTAACCCCAGTGTGCAGAAAGGGTCAAAACGTGTTTTTCAGCAGAAATAAACATGTTTCTGCAAGTTTGGTCAACCCCATGTAAGTTATGGGGCAGTAACATCACACTTTTCAAAACGTGTTTTTCAGCCCGAAATAAACGCGTTTTTTCAGACAACTGAATCTCCTTGTAACAGCAAGGCTCAGAAGAGCCCACACACTCAGCCCTTAACCCCAGTGTGCAGAAAAGGGTCAAAACGTGTTTTTCAGCAGAAATAAACATGTTTCTGCAAGTTTGGTCAACCCCATGTAAGTTATGGGGCAGTAACATCACACTTTTCAAAACGTGTTTTTCAGCCCGAAATAAACGCGTTTTTTCAGACAACTGAATCTCCTTGTAACAGCAAGGCTCAGAAGAGCCCACACACTCAGCCCTTAACCCCAGTGTGCAAAAAGGGTCAAAACGTGTTTTTCAGCAGAAATAAACATGTTTCTGCAAGTTTGGTCAACCCCATGTAAGTTATGGGGCAGTAACATCACACTTTTCAAAACGTGTTTTTCAGCCCGAAATTAACGCGTTTTTTCAGACAACTGAATCTCCTTGTAACAGCAAGGCTCATAAGAGCCCACACACTCAGCCCTTAACCCCAGTGTGCAGAAAGGGTCAAAACGTGTTTTTCAGCAGAAATAAACATGTTTCTGCAAGTTTGGTCAACCCCATGTAAGTTATGGGGCAGTAACATCACACTTTTCAAAACGTGTTTTTCAGCCCGAAATAAACGCGTTTTTTCAGACAACTGAATCTCCTTGTAACAGCAAGGCTCAGAAGAGCCCACACACTCAGCCCT
The DNA here is from genome assembly GCF_040954835.1 of Lepisosteus oculatus. NCBI lineage: Eukaryota > Metazoa > Chordata > Actinopteri > Semionotiformes > Lepisosteidae > Lepisosteus > Lepisosteus oculatus. The sequence goes on along the minus strand of NW_027167666.1, from coordinate 3,256 downwards.
TAACCCCAGTGTGCAGAAAGGGTCAAAACGTGTTTTTCAGCATAAATAAACATGTTTCTGCAAGTTTGGTCAACCCCATGTAAGTTATGGGGCAGTAACATCACACTTTTCAAAACGTGTTTTTCAGCCCGAAATAAACGCGTTTTTTCAGACAACTGAATCTCCTTGTAACAGCAAGGCTCAGAAGAGCCCACACACTCAGCCCTTAACCCCAGTGTGCAGAAAGGGTCAAAACGTGTTTTTCAGCAGAAATAATCATGTTTCTGCAAGTTTGGTCAACCCCATGTAAGTTATGGGGCAGTAACATCACACTTTTCAAAACGTGTTTTTCAGCCCGAAATAAACGCGTTTTTTCAGACAACTGAATCTCCTTGTAACAGCAAGGCTCAGAAGAGCCCACACACTCAGCCCTTAACCCCAGTGTGCAGAAAGGGTCAAAACGTGTTTTTCAGCAGAAATAAACATGTTTCTGCAAGTTTGGTCAACCCCATGTAAGTTATGGGGCAGTAACATCACACTTTTCAAAACGTGTTTTTCAGCCCGAAATAAACGCGTTTTTTCAGACAACTGAATCTCCTTGTAACAGCAAGGCTCAGAAGAGCCCACACACTCAGCCCTTAACCCCAGTGTGCAGAAAGGGTCAAAACGTGTTTTTCAGCAGAAATAAACATGTTTCTGCAAGTTTGGTCAACCCCATGTAAGTTATGGGGCAGTAACATCACACTTTTCAAAACGTGTTTTTCAGCCCGAAATAAACGCGTTTTTTCAGACAACTGAATCTCCTTGTAACAGCAAGGCTCAGAAGAGCCCACACACTCAGCCCTTAACCCCAGTGTGCAGAAAGGGTCAAAACGTGTTTTTCAGCAGAAATAAACATGTTTCTGCAAGTTTGGTCAACCCCATGTAAGTTATGGGGCAGTAACATCACACTTTTCAAAACGTGTTTTTCAGCCCGAAATAAACGCGTTTTTTCAGACAACTGAATCTCCTTGTAACAGCAAGGCTCAGAAGAGCCCACACACTCAGCCCTTAACCCCAGTGTGCAGAAAGGGTCAAAACGTGTTTTTCAGCAGAAATAAACATGTTTCTGCAAGTTTGGTCAACCCCATGTAAGTTATGGGGCAGTAACATCACACTTTTCAAAACGTGTTTTTCAGCCCGAAATAAACGCGTTTTTTCAGACAACTGAATCTCCTTGTAACAGCAAGGCTCAGAAGAGCCCACACACTCAGCCCTTAACCCCAGTGTGCAGAAAGGGTCAAAACGTGTTTTTCAGCAGAAATAATCATGTTTCTGCAAGTTTGGTCAACCCCATGTAAGTTATGGGGCAGTAACATCACACTTTTCAAAACGTGTTTTTCAGCCCGAAATAAACGCGTTTTTTCAGACAACTGAATCTCCTTGTAACAGCAAGGCTCAGAAGAGCCCACACACTCAGCCCTTAACCCCAGTGTGCAGAAAGGGTCAAAACGTGTTTTTCAGCAGAAATAAACATGTTTCTGCAAGTTTGGTCAACCCCATGTAAGTTATGGGGCAGTAACATCACACTTTTCAAAACGTGTTTTTCAGCCCGAAATAAACGCGTTTTTTCAGACAACTGAATCTCCTTGTAACAGCAAGGCTCAGAAGAGCCCACACACTCAGCCCTTAACCCCAGTGTGCAGAAAGGGTCAAAACGTGTTTTTCAGCAGAAATAAACATGTTTCTGCAAGTTTGGTCAACCCCATGTAAGTTATGGGGCAGTAACATCACACTTTTCAAAACGTGTTTTTCAGCCCGAAATAAACGCGTTTTTTCAGACAACTGAATCTCCTTGTAACAGCAAGGCTCAGAAGAGCCCACACACTCAGCCCTTAACCCCAGTGTGCAGAAAGGGTCAAAACGTGTTTTTCAGCAGAAATAAACATGTTTCTGCAAGTTTGGTCAACCCCATGTAAGTTATGGGGCAGTAACATCACACTTTTCAAAACGTGTTTTTCAGCCCGAAATAAACGCGTTTTTTTCAGACAACTGAATCTCCTTGTAACAGCAAGGCTCAGAAGAGCCCACACACTCAGCCCTTAACCCCAGTGTGCAGAAAGGGTCAAAACGTGTTTTTCAGCAGAAATAAACATGTTTCTGCAAGTTTGGTCAACCCCATGTAAGTTATGGGGCAGTAACATCACACTTTTCAAAACGTGTTTTTCAGCCCGAAATAAACGCGTTTTTTCAGACAACTGAATCTCCTTGTAACAGCAAGGCTCAGAAGAGCCCACACACTCAGCCCTTAACCCCAGTGTGCAGAAAGGGTCAAAACGTGTTTTTCAGCAGAAATAAACATGTTTCTGCAAGTTTGGTCAACCCCATGTAAGTTATGGGGCAGTAACATCACACTTTTCAAAACGTGTTTTTCAGCCCGAAATAAACGCGTTTTTTCAGACAACTGAATCTCCTTGTAACAGCAAGGCTCATAAGAGCCCACACACTCAGCCCTTAACCCCAGTGTGCAAAAAGGGTCAAAACGTGTTTTTCAGCAGAAATAAACATGTTCTGCAAGTTTGGTCAACCCCATGTAAGTTATGGGGCAGTAACATCACACTTTTCAAAACGTGTTTTTCAGCCCGAAATAAACGCGTTTTTTCAGACAACTGAATCTCCTTGTAACAGCAAGGCTCAGAAGAGCCCACACACTCAGCCCTTAACCCAGTGTGCAGAAAGGGTCAAACGTGTTTTTCAGCAGAAATAACATGTTTCTGCAAGTTTGGTCAACCCCATGTAAGTTATGGGGCAGTAACATCACACTTTTCAAAACGTGTTTTTCAGCCCGAAATAAACGCGTTTTTTCAGACAACTGAATCTCCCTTGTAACAGCAAGGCTCAGAAGAGCCACACACTCAGCCCTTACCCCAGTGTGCAGAAAGGGTCAAAACGTGTTTTTCAGCAGAAATAAACATGTTTTCTGCAGTTTGGTCAACCCATGTAAGTTATGGGAGTAACAATCACTCTTTTCAAAACGTGTTTTTCAGCCCGAAATAAACGCGTTTTTTCAGACAACTGAATCTCCTTGTAACAGCAAGGCTCAGAAGTGCCCACACACTCAGCCCTTAACCCCAGTGTGCAGAAAGGGTCAAAACGTGTTTTTCAGCAGAAATAAACATGTTTCTGCAAGTTTGGTCAACCCATGTAAGTTATGGGGCAGTACATCACACTTTTCAAAACGTGTTTTTCAGCCCGAAATAAACGCGTTTTTTCAGACAACTGAATCTCCTTGTAACAG